>NC_141873.1:390623087-390926117 GCF_056163025.1 Triticum urartu | reverse complement strand
GCTGGACATAGTAAACCCGACACTCACGGACTGTCACTCGATGCTACTCCAAAACCCTAATTTCCGAGACCCGGAATCGAACTTGAAACCAGCCCGCTAAAAGCATCCAAAACAGGAAGCGTCCCAGTTCAGGCGCCACCCAAAACCCTAGCTCGCCGGGCCAGGCGCTACCCCGGAGCAATTCCCGACGCGAGCACACTGCACCCGTCAGCCACACGCGGTAAATGGAAGGGGGGGAGGGGGAGATACCGAGGTGATGTCGCTGGAGCTTCTAGCACCCGCCATACGTGAGTGGGGTGGTCGGAACCCTAGATCCTGCGGGGCGGCGGCTGCTGCTCATACCCCGGCGCCCGGCGCCGGAAGAACCGTGCCTACTGCTTCGGCGGCGGCGGCGGCGACACCTCACGGGAGGGGAGACGGCTGCGGGGGCGGTCGGCGGCGGGGGGAGAGCGGCGGAGGAGGCGATGAGGCGGGGGCGGAGTGGGGTTTGTAGCTTTGTGGTTTGTCTGCGCGGAGCACCACGCCAGTCGCGAACCAGGCACAAGCCAGTCAGTCGGCCACCGCACACTGAGGGGAGGAGGGAAGAGGGGGCGGGTGCGGGCTGGGGTTGGATCGGGTTAGGGGTCTTGTTGCGGCGTTTGGGTTTGGTTTGTGACGAGACTTTCGCCTGTCGCGACGTCTGGTTCGGTTGGATAGTGGGGAGTGCGAGCGGGGGGGGGCGCCACCATGGACTTGGCCCGTGGACCACCTGTGACTGTTGGTGGTGGACTAGTAGTGGTGGTAGAGGTGTCGATGCGTAGTGGGGTCATGTGTGAAAGCCTTCTCCTGTGGTGTGCAGGTTTTCAGATCTAAACATTGTGATTTTTAGGAAGGAAACACTAGTGGTAAAAGTGTAAAATGTTGAAATAAAATAGAATAATCTATTCTCATGGTAATGCCGCGAACATCAAATCCGGCCCCTCAAATGCCGGCAGACGCAACCGGGCACGTCCACGTGCAGTGACCGATCACACCTCATACTTTCTTCAATGCATCCGCGGACCTCATATTTCATCCCTCAAATCCATACAAAACTGTTGGGGAACGTAGTAATAATTCAAAATTTTCCTACGTGTCACCAAGATCAATCTAGGATATGCTAGCAATGAGAGAGAGGGAGTGCATCTTCATATCCTTGAATACCGTTAAGCGGAAGCGTCACAAGAACGCGGTTGATGGAGCCATACTCGCGGCGATTCAAATCGTGGAAGATCCGATCAAGCGTCGAACGGACGGCGCCTCCGCGTTCAACACATGTACAGCCCGGGGATGTCTCCTCCTTCTTGATCCAGCAAGGGAAGAGAAGAAGTTGAGGGAGAACTCCAGCAGCACGACGGCGTGGTGCCGGTGGCCGGTGGAGCTCGTGGTTCTCTGACAGAGCTTCGTTAAGCACTACGAAGGAGGGGGAGGTGTTGGAGGAGGGAGGGGCTGCGCCAGGGAAGGGGGTGCGGTTGCCCTTTGTCTCCCTCACTATATATAGGGGGAAGGGGAGGATGGGGCGCCTTAGGGTTTCCTAGGGGAGGGGCGGCGGCCACAGGGGAAACCCTAGATGGGTTTGGGCGCCCCCACCCCCTAGGAAACTTGCCCCCCAAGCCGGGAGGGGCGGCTGCCCTAGGGGAGGCGCCCCCACCTCTCCAGGTTACGTGAGATGGGGTGGGAGGGGCGCACAGCCCCTTAGTGGGCCGGTATGCCCCCTCCCCTTGGCCCATAAGGCCCCCCAACGCTTGACGGGGCCTCCGAAACTCTTTTCGGTCACGCTGGTCGTCACCCGGTATTCCCATAACAATTCCGGATTCCAATACCCTTCATCCAATATATCGATCTTCACCTCCGAACCATTCCAGAGTTCCTCGTCACGTCCGGATCTCATCCGGGACTCCGAACAACCTTCGGTAACCACATACTATTCCCATTACAACTCTAGCGTCACTGGACTTTAAGTGTGTAGACCCTACGGGTTCGGGAACCATGTAGACATGACCGAGACACCTCTCCGGTCAATAACCAATGGCGGGATCTGGATACCTGTATTGGCTCCCACATGTTCCGCGATGATCTCGTCGGATGAACCACGATGTCGGGGATTCAATCAATCCCGTATACAATTCCCTTTGTCCATCGGTATGTTACTTGCACGAGATTCGATCATCGGTATCCCCATATCTCGTTCAATCTCATTATCGGCAAGTCTCTTTACTCGTTCCGTAATGCATGATCCCGTGGCTAACTCCTTAGTCACATTGAGCTCATTATGATGATGCATTTCCGAGTGGGCCCAGAGATACCTCTTCGTCATACGGAGTGACAAATCCCAGTCTCGATTCGTGCCAACCCAACAGACACTTTCGGAGATACCTGTAGTGCACCTTTATAGCCACCCAGTTACGTTGTGACGTTTAATACACCCAAAGCACTCCTACGGTATCCGGGAGTTGCACAATCCCATGGTCTAAGGAAATTATACTTGACATTAGAAAAGCCCTAGCAAACGAACTACACAATCTTGTGCTATGCTTAGGATTGGGTCTTGTCCATCACATCATTCTCCTAATGATGTGATCCCGTTATCAACGACATTCAATGTCCCTGGTCAGAAAACCATAATCATCTATTGATCAACGAGCTAGTCAACTAGAGACTTACTAGGGACATGTTCTGGTCTATGTATTCACACATGTATTATGGTTTCCGGTTAATACAATTATAGCATTGAAGGAAATATGCCCTAGAGGCAATAATAAAGTTATTATTTATTTCCTTATATCATGATAAATGTTTATTATTCATGCTATAATTGTATTAACCGCAAACATAATACATGTGTGAATACATAGACAAACCAAACGTCACTAGTATGCCTCTACTTGACTAGCTCATTAATCAAAGATGGTTATGTTTCCTAACCATAGACATGTGTTGTCATTTGATTAACGGGATCACATTATTAGGAGAATGATGTGATTGACATGACCCATTCCATTAGCTTAGCACCCGATCGTTTAGTATGTTGCTATTGCTTTCTTCATGACTTATACATGTTCCTATGACTATGAGATTATGCAACTCCCGTTTGCCGGAGGAACACTTTGTGTGCTACCAAACGTCACAACGTAACTGGGTGATTATAAAGGAGCTCTACAGGTGTCTCCAAAGGTACATGTTGGGTTGGCGTATTTCGAGATTAGGATTTGTCACTCCGATTGTTGGAGAGGTATCTCTGGGCCCTCTCAGTAATGCACATCACATAAGCCTTGCAAGCATTTCAACTAATGAGTTAGTTGCGAGATGATGTATTACGAAACGAGTAGAGAGACTTGCCGGTAACGAGATTGAACTAGGTATTGAGATACCGACGATCGAATCTCGAGCAAGTAAAATACCGATGACAAAGGGAACAACGTATGTTGTTATGCGGTCTGACCGATAAAGATCTTCGTAGAATATGTAGGAGCCAATATGAGCATCCAGGTTCCGATGTTGGTTATTTACCGGAGACGTGTCTCGGTCATGTCTACATTGTTCTCGAACCCGTAGGGTCCACACGCTTAAGGTTTCGATGACAGTTATATTATGAGTTTATGAGTTTTGATGTACCGAAGTTAGTTCGGAGTCCCGGATGTGATCACGGACATAACGAGGAGTCTCGAAATGGTCGGGACATAAATATTGATATATTAGATGGCTATATTCGGACACCGGAAGTGTTCCGGGTGATTTTGGAGAAAACCAGAGAGCCGGAGGGTTACCGGAACCCTACCGGGAGAAGTAATGGGCCATATGGGCCTTAGTGGAGAGAGAGAGAGGGGCAGCCAGGGTGGGCCACGCGCCTCCTCCCCCCTGGTCTGAATTGGACTAGGAGAGGGGGGGCGGCGCCCCCCTTTCCTTCTCCCTCCCCACTTCCTTCCCCCTCCTAGTAGGAGTCCTACTCCTACTAGAAGGAGGACTCCTCCTGGCGCGCCAATAGGGGCCGACCGGCCTCCTCCCCTTGCTCCTTTATATACGGGGGCAGGAGGCAGCCCTAGACACATAAGTTGATCCACGTGATCATATTCTTAGCCGTGTGCGGTGCCCCCTTCCACCATAATCCTTGATAATATTGTAGCGGTGCTTAGGCGAAGCCCTGTGACGGTAGTACATCAAGATCGTCACCACACCGTCGTGCTGACGGAACTCTACCCCGACACTTTGCTGGATCGGAGTCCGGGGATCGTCATCGAGCTGAACGTGTGCTAAAACTCGGAGGTGTCGTAGTTTCGGTGCTTGATCGGTCGGGCCGTGAAGACGTACGACTACATCAACCGCGTTGTGCTAACGCTTCCGCTGTCGGTCTACAAGGGTACGTAGATCGCACTCTTCCCTCTCGTTGCTATGCATCACCATGATCTTGTGTGTGCATAGAAAAATTTTAAAATTACTACGTTCCCCAACAGTGGTATCAGAGCCTAGGTTTTATGTGTTGATGTTATATGCACGAGTAGAACACAAGTGAGTTGTGGGCGATATAAGTCATACTGCTTACCAGCATGTCATACTTTGGTTCGGCGGTATTGTTGGACGAAGCGGCCCGGACCGACATTACGCGTACGCTTACGCGAGACCGGTTCTCCCGACGTGCTTTGCACAAAGGTGGCTAGTGGGTGACAGTTTCTCCAACTTTAGTTGAACCGAGTGTGGCTACGCCCGGTCCTTGCGAAGGTTAAAACAGCACCAACTTGACAAACTATCGTTGTGGTTTTGATGCGTAGGTAAGATTGGTTCTTGCTTAAGCCCGTAGCAGCCACGTAAAACTTGCAACAATAAAGTAGAGGACGTCTAACTTGTTTTTGCAGGGCATGTTGTGATGTGATATGGTCAAGACATGATGCTAAATTTTATTGTATGAGATGATCATGTTTTGTAACCAAGTTATCGGCAACTGGCAGGAGCCATATGGTTGTCGCTTTATTGTATGCAATGCAATTGCGCTGTAATGCTTTACTTTATCACTAAGCGGTAGCGATAGTCATGGAAGCATAAGATTGGCGAGACGACAACGATGCTACGATGGTGATAAAGGTGTCGCGCTGGTGACGATGGTGATCACGACGGTGCTTCGAAGATGGAGATCACAAGCACAAGATGGTGATGGCCATATCATATCACTTATATTGATTGCATGTGATGTTTATCTTTTATGCATCTTATCTTGCTTTGATTGACGGTAGCATTTTAAGATGATGTCTCACTAATTATCAAGAAGTGTTCTCCCTGAGTATGCACCGTTGCGAAAGTTCTTCGTGCTGAGACACCACGTGATGATCGGGTGTGATAGGCTCTACGTTCAAATACAACGGGTGCAAAACAGTTGGACACGCAGAATACTCAGGTTATACTTGACGAGCCAAGCATATACAGATATGGCCTCGGAACACGGAGACCAAAAGGTCGAGCGTGAATCATATAGTAGATATGATCAACATAGCGATGTTCACCAATGAAACTACTCCATCTCACGTGATGATCGGACATGGTTTAGTTGATTTGGATCACGTAATCACTTAGAGGATTAGAGGGATGTCTATCTAAGTGGGAGTTCTTTAGTAATATGATTAATTGAACTTAAATTTATCATGAACTTAGTCCTGGTAGTATTTTTCAAATCATGTTGTAGATCAATAGCTCGCGTTGTTGCTTCCCTGTGTTTATTTTGATATGTTCCTAGAGAAAATTGTGTTGAAAGATGTTAGTAGCAATGATGCGGATTGGATCCGTGATCTGAGGTTTATCCTCATTGCTGCACAGAAGAATTATGTCCTTGATGCACCGCTAGGTGACAGACCTATTGCAGTAGCAGATGCACACGTTATGAACATTTGGCTAGCTAAATATGATGACTACTTGATAGTTTAGTGCACCATGCTTAACAGCTTAGAATCGGGACTTCAAAGACGTTTTGAACGTCATGGACCATATGAGATGTTCCAGGAGTTGAAGTTAATATTTCAAGCAAATACCCGAGTTGAGAGATATGAAGTCTCCAACAAGTTATATAGCTAAAAGATGGAGGAGAATCGCTCAACTAGTGAGCATGTGCTCAGATTGTCTGGGTACTACAATCGCTTGAATCAAGTGGGAGTTAATCTTCCAGATAAGATAGTGATTGACAGAATTCTCTAGTCACCATCACCAAGTTAGTAGAACTTTGTGATGAACTATAGTATGCAAGGGATGACGAAAACGACTCCCGAGCTTTTCATGATGATGAAATCGATGAAGGTAGAAATCAAGAAAGAGCATCAAGTGTTGATGGTTAACAAGATCACTAGTTTCAAGAGAAGGGCAAAGGGAAAAAGGGGAACTTCAAGAAAAACAGCAAACAAGTTGTTGCTCAAGTGAAGAAGCCCAAGTCTGGTCCTAAGCATGAGACTAAGTGCTTCTACTGCAAAGGAACTGGTCATTGGAAGCGGAACTACCCCAAGTGATTGGCGGATAAGAAGGATGGCAAAGTGAACATAAGTATATTTGATATACATGTTATTGATGTGTACTTTACTAGTGTTTATAGCAACCCCTTAGTATTAGATACTAGTTCAGTTGCTAAGATTAGTAACTCGAAACGGGAGTTGCAGAATAAACAGAGACTAGTTAAGGGTGAAGTGACGATGTGTGTTGGAAGTGGTTCCAAGATTGATATGATCATCATCGCACACTCCCTATACTTTCGGGATTAGTGTTGAACCTAAATAAGTGTTATTTGGTGTTTGCGTTGAGCATGAATATGATTTGATCATGTTTATTGTAATACGGTTATTCATTTAAGTAAGAGAATAAATTGTTGTTCTGTTTACATGAATAAAACCTTATATGGTTACACACCCAATGAAAATGGTTCATTGGATCTCGATCGTAGTGATACACATATTCATAATATTGAAACCAAAAGATGCAAAGTTAATAATGATAGTGCAACTTATTTGTGGCACTGCCGTTTAGGTCATATTGGTGTAAAGCGCATGAAGAAACTCCATACTGATGGGATTTTGGAATCACTTGATTATGAATCACTTGGTGCTTGCGAACCATGCCTTATGGGCAAGATGACTAAAGACTCCGTTCTCCGGAACAATGGAGTGAGCAACAGATTTGTTGGAAATCATACATACTGATGTATGTGGTCCGATGAATATTAAAGCTCGCGACAAGTATCATTATTTTCTGACCTTCACAGATGATTTAAGCAGATATGAGTATATCTACTTGATGAAACGTAAGTCTGAAAAGTTCAAAGTATTTCAGAGTGAAGTGGAAAATCAGACAAGAAAATAAAGTTTCTACGATCTAATCGCAGAGACGAATATTTGAGTTACGAGTTTGGTCTTCAATTAAAACAATGTGGAATAGTTTCACAAACTCATGCCACCTGGAACACCACAGCATAATGGTGTGTCCGAACGTCATAACCGTACTTTATTGGATATAGTACAATCTATGATGTTTCTTACCGATTTACCAATATCATTTTGGGATCATGCATTAGAGACAGCTGCATTCACGTTAAAAAAGGGCACCATCTAAGTCCGTTGAGACGACACAATCTGAACTGTGGTTTGGCAAGAAACCAAAGTTGTTGTTTCTTAAAGTTTAGGGATTGTGATGCTTATATGAAAAAGTTTCATCCTGATAAGCTCAAACCCAAATCGGAGAAATATGTCTTCATAGGATACCCAAAGGAGACTGTTGGGTACACCTTCTATCACAGATCCGAAGGCAAGACATTCGTTGCTAAGAATGGATCCTTTCTAGAGAAGGAGTTTCTCTTGAAAGAAGTGAGTGGGAGGAAAGTAGAACTTGATAAGGTAATTGTACCTTCTCCCTTATTGGAAAATAGTTCATCACAGAAATCTGTTCCTGTGACTACTACACCAATTAGTGAGGAAGCTAATGATGATGATCATGTAACTTCAGATCAAGTTACTACCGAATCTCGTAGGTTAATCAGAGTAAGATCCGCACCAGAGTGGTACGGTAATCATGTTCTGGAAGTCATGCTACTAGATCATGATGAACCTATGAACTATGGAGAAGCGATGGTGAGCCCAGATTCCGCAAAATGGCTTGAAGCCATGAAATCTGAGATGGGATCCATGTATGAGAACAAAGTATGGACTTTGGTTGACTTGCCCAATAATCGGCAAGCAATTGAGAATAAATGGATCTTTAAGAAGAAGACTGATGCTGATGGTAATGTTACTGTCTACAAAGCTCAACTTGTCGCAAAAGGTTTTCGACAAGTTCAAGGGATTGACTACGATGAGACTTTCTCACTCGTATCTATGCTTAAGTCTGTCCGAATCATGTTAGCAATTGCCGCATTTTATGAAATCTGGCAAATGGATAAACAAAACTGCATTCCTTAATGGATTTATTGTGTATGATGCAACCAGAAGGTTTTGTCAATCCTAAAGGTGCTAACAAAATGTGCAAGCTCCAGCGATCCATCTATGGACTGGTGCAAGCATCTCAGAGTTGGAATATATGCTTTGATGAGTTGATCAAAGCATATAGTTTTATACAGACTTGCGGTGAAGCCTGTATTTACAAGAAAGTGAGTGGGAGCACTACAACATTTCTGATGAGTATATGTGAATGACATATTGTTGATTGGAAATAATGTAGAATTATTCTGCAAAGCATAAAGGAGTGTTTTTGAAAGAAGTTTTTCAAAGAAAGACCTCGGTGAAGCTGCTTACATATTAAGCATCAAGATCTATAGAGATAGATCAAAACGCTTGATAAGTTTTTTCAATGAGTACATACCTTGACAATATTTTGAAGTAGTTCAAAAATGGAACAATCAAAGAAAGAGTTCTTGGCTGTGTTACAAGGTGTGAAATTGAGTAAGACTCAAAGCCCGACCACGGCAGAAGATAGAAAGAGAATGAAAGTCATTCCCTATGCCTCAGCCATAGGTTCTATAAAGTATGCCATGCTGTGTACCAGATCTATTGTATACCCTACACTATGTTAAGCAAGGGAGTACAATAGTGATCTAAGAGTAGATCACTGGACAGCGGTCAAAATTATCCTTAGTGGAATAAGGAAATATTTCTCAATTATGGAGGTGACAAAAGGTTCATCGTAAAAAGTTACGTTGATGCAAGTTTTGACACAGATCTGGATGACTCTAAGTCTCGATCTAGATACATATTGAAAGTGGGAGCAATTAGCTAGAGTAGCTCCGTGAGAGCATTGTAGACATAGAATTCGCAAAATACTTACGGATCTGTATGTGACAGACCCGTTGACTAAAATTATCTCACAAGCAAAACATGATCACACCTTAGTACTCTTTGGGTGTTAATCACATAAGCGATGTGAACTAGATTACTGACTCTAGTAAACCCTTTGGGTATAGGTCACATGACAATGTGAACTATGGGTGTTAATCACATGGTAATGTGAACTATTAGTGTTGAATCACATGGCGATGTGAACTAGATTATTGACTCTAGTGCAAGTGGGAGACTGAAGGAAATATGCCCTAGAGGCAATAATAAAGTTATTATTTATTTCCTTATATCATGATAAATGTTTATTATTCATGCTATAGTTGTATTAACCGGAAACATAATACATGTGTGAATACATAGACAAACCAAACGTCACTAGTATGCCTCTACTTGACTAGCTCATTAATCAAAGATGGTTATGTTTCCTAACCATAGACATGTGTTGTCATTTGATTAATGGGATCACATTATTAGGAGAATGATGTGATTGACATGACCCATTCCATTAGCTTAGCACCCGATCATTTAGTATGTTTCTATTGCTTTCTTCATGACTTATACATGTTCCTATGACTATGAGATTATGCAACTCCCGTTTGCCGGAGGAACACTTTATGTGCTACCAAACGTCACAACATAACTGGGTGATTATAAAGGAGCTCTACAGGTGTCTCCAAAGGTACATGTTGGGTTGGCGTATTTCGAGATTAGGATTTGTCACTCCGATTGTCGGAGAGGTATCTCTGGGCCCTCTCGGTAATGCACATCACATAAGCCTTGCAAGCATTTCAACTAATGAGTTAGTTGCGAGATGATGTATTACGAAACGAGTAAAGAGACTTCCCGGTAACGAGATTGAACTAGGTATTGAGATACCGACGATCGAATCTCGGGCAAGTAAAATACCGATGACAAAGGGAACAATGTATGTTGTTATGCGGTCTGACCGATAAAGATCTTCGTAGAATATGTAGGAGCCAATATGAGCATCTAGGTTCCGCTATTGGTTATTGACCGGAGACGTGTCTCGGTCATGTCTACATTGTTCTCGAACCCGTAGGGTCCGCACGCTTAAGGTTTCGATGACAGTTATATTATGAGTTTATGAGTTTTGATGTACCGAAGTTAGTCCGGAGTCCCGGATGTGATCACGGACATAACGAGGAGTCTCGAAATGGTCGAGACATAAATATTGATATATTAGACGGCTATATTCGGACACCGGAAGTGTTCCGGGTGATTTCGGAGAAAACCGGAGAGCCGGAGGGTTACCGGAACCCTACCGGGAGAAGTAATGGGCCATATGGGCCTTAGTGGAGAGAGAGAGGGGCAGCCAGGGTGGGCCACGCGCCTCCTCCCCCCTGGTCTGAATTGGACTAGGAGAGGGGGGGCGGCGCCCCCCTTTCCTTCTCCCTCCCCACTTCCTTCCCCCTCCTAGTAGGAGTCCTACTCCTACTAGAAGGAGGACTCCTCCTGGCGCGCCAATAGGGGCCGACCGGCCTCCTCCCCTTGCTCCTTTATATACGGGGGCAGGGGGCACCCCTAGACACACAAGTTGATCCACGTGATCATATTCTTAGCCGTGTGTGGTGCCCCCTTCCACCATAATCCTCGATAATATTGTAGCGGTGCTTAGGCGAAGCCCTGCGACGGTAGTACATCAAGATCGTCACCACGCCGTCGTGCTGACGGAACTCTACCCCGACACTTTGCTGGATCGGAGTCCGGGGATCATCATCGAGCTGAACATGTGCTAAAACTCGGAGGTGTCGTAGTTTCGGTGCTTGATCGGTCGGGCCGTGAAGACGTACGACTACATCAACCGCGTTGTGCTAACGCTTCCGCTGTCGGTCTACAAGGGTACGTAGATCACACTCTCCCCTCTCGTTGCTATGCATCACCATGATCTTGCGTGCGCGTAGGAAAATTTTGAAATTATTACGTTCCCCAACAAGCATGAACAATAGACAATTATCATGAACAAGGAAATATAATAATGACCATTTTATTATTGCCTCTAGGGCATATTTCCAACAGTCTCCCACTTGCACTTGAGTCAATAATCTAGTTCACATCGCCATGTGATCAACACTCATAGTTCACATCGCCATGTGACTAACACCCAAATAGTTTACTAGAGTCAATAATCTAGTTCACATCACCATGTGATTAACACTCAATGAGTTCTAGGGTTTGATCATGTTATGCTTACGAGAGAGGTTTCAGTCAACGGGTCTGCAACATTTAGATCCGTGTGTTCTTCGCAAATCTCTATTTCATATTGTAGATGTTGCTACTATGCTCCACTTGGAGCTATTCCAAACGGTTGCTCCACTATACGTATCCAGTTTGCTACTCAGAGTCATCCGGATAGGTGTTAAAGCTTGCATCGACGTAACCCTTTACGCAGAACTCTTCATCACCCCCATAATCGAGAAACATTTCCTTATTCCTAAGGACAATTTTTGACCGTTGTCCAATGATCCACTCCTGGATCACTCTTATACCCCCCTGCCAGACACGTGGCAAGGCACATCGCGGTACACAGCATGGCATATCGTATAGAGCCTATGGCTAAGGCATAGGGGACGACTTTCGTCCTTTCTCTTTCTTCTATCGTGGTCGAGCTTCAAGTCTTAACTTCACATCTTACAACTCAGGCAAGAACTCCTTCTTTGACTTATCCATCTTGAACTCATTCAAGATCATGTCAAGGTATGTGCTATGTGAAAGTCTTATCAGGCATCTTGATCTATCTCTATAGATCTTGATACCCAACATGTAAGCAGTTTTACATGGGTCTTCCTTTGAAAAACTCCATTCAAACAACCATTTATGCTTTCCAGAAATTCTACGTCATTTCCGATCAACAATATGTCATCCACATATACTATCAAAATGTTGTAGTGCTCCCACTCACTTTCTTGCAAATACAAGTTCCTTACAAACTTTGTATAAACCCAAATGCTTTGATCACCTCATCAAAGTGTATGTTCCAACTCCGAGATGCTTGATCCAGTCCTTAGAAGGATCGCTGGAGTTTGCATACCTTTTAGCATACTTAGGATCGACAAAACCTTCTGGTTGTATCACATACAGCCTTTCCTCACAGAAACCGTCAAGGAAACTTTGTTTTGACATCCATCTGCCATATTTCATAAATGAAAATGCAGCAACTGCTAACATAATCTAACAGACTTTAGCATCACTATGATTGAGAAAGTCTCATCACAATCAACTCCTTGAACTTGTCAGAAACTTCTTTGAGACAAGTCGAGCTCCATAAATGGTGACAATACCATCAGTGTCTGTCTTCTTCTTAAAAATCCATTTATTCTCAATGGCTTGTCGATCATCGGGCAAGTCCACCAAAGTCCATACTATGTTCTCATACATGGATCCTATCTCTGATTTCATGGCTTCCAACCATTTGTTGGAATCCGGGCCCACCATCGCTTCTTCATAGCTCATAGGTTCATCATTGTCCAACAACATGACCTTTAAGACAGGGTTACCATTCAGAAGTTGTACACACCCTTGTCGACCTATGAGGTTTGACAGTAATTTGATCTGAAGCTTCATGATCATCATCATTAGCTTTCTCTTCAACTGACGTAAGTGCCACAGAAACATCTTTCTGTGATGTGCTACTCTCTGGTTGAAGTGAAGGTTCAACAACCTCATCAAGTTTTATCTTCCTCTCACTCAATTCTTTCGAGATAGACTCTTTCTCGAGAAAGGATCTGTTCCTAGCAACAAATACTTTGCCCTCATATCTGAGATAGAAGGTATACCCAATTGTCTTGTTTGGATATTCTATGAATACACAATTTTCCGCTTTGGGTTCAAGCTTTTCTGGCCGAAGCCTATCGACATAAGCATCGTAGCCCAAAACCTTAAGAAACAACAACTTAGGTTTCTTGCCAAACCATAGTTCATACGGTGTTATCTCCACGGACTTAGATGGTGCCCTATTTAAAGTGAATGTAATTGTCTCTAACGCATAATTCAAAATGATAGCGGTAGATCAGTAAGAGACATCATAGATCGCACCATATCCAATAGGGTGCGATTACGACGTTCAGACACACCATTACGCTATGGTGTTCCAGGTGGCGTCAACTGTGAAATGATTCCACCTTGTCTTTAGTGATTGCCAAACTCATAACTCAGATATTCTCCCCTTGATCAGATCGTAGGAACTTGATATTCTTATTATGATGATTCTCAACTTCACTCCGAAATTGCTTCAACTTTTGAAACATTTTAGACTTATGCTTCATTAAGTAAATATACCCATATCTACTCAGTTCATTGGTGAAGGTGAGAAAATAACGATATCCACCACGTGCGTCATCGGACCACACACATCAGCATGTGTGATTTCCAACAAGTCACTTGCCCGTTCCATTGTTCCAGAAAACGGGGTTTTAGTCATCTTGCCTATGAGGCATGGTTCGCATGTGTGAGGTGATTCAAAATCAAGTGACTCCAAAAGTCCATTAGCATGGAGGTTCTTCATGCGCTTTACACCAATATGACCTAAGCGGCAGTGCCACAAGAAAGTGGTACTATCATTATCAACTCTACATTATGAACATGTGTATCACTATGACCGAGACTCAATAAACCATTCACATTGGGTGCATGACCATAGACGGTGTTATTCATGTAAACAAAATAACCATTATTCTCTGACTTGAATAACCGTATTGCAATAAACATGATCTAATCATGTTCATGCTCAACGCAGACACCAATGCAAACAACATTTATCTAGGTTCAACACTAATCCAGAAGGTAGAGGGAGCGTGTGATGGTGATCACATCAATCTTGGAAACACTTCCAACACACATCGTCACCTCGCCCTTAGCTAGTCTTTGTTTATTCCGTAGCTTTTGTTTCGAGTTACCAATATTAGCAACTGAACCGGTATCTAATACACAGGTGCTACTAGGAGTACTAGCAAGGTACACATCAATAACACATATATCAAATATACTTTTGTTGAAGTTGCCAGGCTTCTTATCTACCAAGTATTTGAGGCAGTTCCGCTACTAGTGACCATTACCCTAATAGAAGCACTTTGTCTCGGGTTTGGGTTCTTGGGTTTCTTCCCTGGAGCGGCAACTGGCTTGCCATTCATGAAGTTTCCCTTCTTGCCCTTGCCCTTCTTTGAAACCAGTGGTCTTGTTAATCATCAACACTTGATGCTCCTTCTTGATTTCTACCTTTACAGCCTTAAGCACGACGAACAGCTCTGGGATCATCTTCCCTTGCATGTTATAGTTCATCACTAAACTCTAGCAGCTTGGTGATAGTGACTAGAGAACTTTTGTCAATCACTCTCTTATCTGGAAGATTAACTCCCATTTGATTCAAGTGGTTGAAGTACCCAGACATTCTGAGCACATGCTCACTGGCTGAGCTATTCTCCTCCATCTTGTAGGCAAAGATCTTGTCATAGGTCTCAAACCTCTCAACACGTGCATGAGCCTGAAATACCAATTTCAGCTCTTAGAACATCTCATATGTTCCATGGTGTTCAAAACGCTTTTGGAGCCCCGACTCTAAGCCGTAAAGCATGGCGCACTAAACTATCAGGTAGTCATCAGAACGTGTCTGCCAGATGTTCACAACATCCACACACGACGCCAGAGGGGTTGGCACACCGAGCGGTGCATCAAGGACAGAAGCCTTCTGTGTAATAGTGAGGACAATCCTCAGACTACGTCCCTAGTCCGCACAATTGCTTACAATATCTTTCAGCTTAGTCTTTCTCTAGGAGCGTATTAAAACAAGGAGCTAAAGCGTGAGCTATTAATCCACAACATAATTTGCAAAGACAATTTGGACTATGTTCATGATAATTAAGTTCATCTAATCAAATTATTTAATGAACTCCCACTCAGATAGACATCCCTCTAGTCATATAAGTGATACATGATCCGAATCGACTAGGCTGTGTCCGATCATCACGTGAGACGGACTAGTCATCAACGGCGAACATCTCCATGTTGATCGTATCTACTATACGACTCATGTTCGACCTTTCAGTCTCTTGTGTTCCGAGGCCATGTCTATACATGCTAGGCTCGTCAAGTCAACCTAAGTGTTTCGCATGTGTAAATTTGGCTTACACCCGTTGTATGCGAACGTTAGAATTTATCACACCCGATCATCACGTGGTGCTTCCAAACAACGAACCTTCACAACGATGCACAGTTAGGGGGAACACATTTCTTGAAATTTTTATTGAGGGGTCATCTTATTTATGCTACTGTTGTTCTAAGCAAATAAGATGTAAATATAACAAACATCACATGCAAATCATAAAGTGACATGATATGGCCAATATCATCTTGCGCCTTTGATCTCCATCTTCGAGGCGCGGCATGATCACCTTCGTCACCGGCATGACACCATGATCTCCATCATCATGATCTCCATCATCGTGTCTTCATGAAGTTGTCTCGCTATTACTTCTACTACTATGGCTCACGGTTAGCAATAAATTAAAGTAATTACATGGCGTTTTTCATTGACACGCAGGTCATACAATAAATTAAGACAACTCCCATGGCTCTTGTCGGTTGTCATACTCATCAACATGCAAGTCGTGATTCCTATTACAAGAACATGATCAATCTCATACATCACATATATATATATAATTCATCACATCCCTTTGGCCGTATCACATCACATAGCATACCCTGCAAAAACAAGTTAGACGTCCTCTAATTGTTGTTGCATGTTTTATGTGGCTGCTATGGGTTTCTAGCAAGAACGTTTCTTACCTACGCAAAATCCACAACGGTGATATGCCAATTGCTATTTTCCCTTCATAAGGACCCTCTTCATCGAATCCGATCCGACTAAAGTGGGAGAGACAGATACCTGCTAGCCACCTTATGCATCAAGTGCATGTCTATCGGTGGAACCAGTCTCACATAAGAGTACGTGTAAGGTCGGTTCGGGCCGCTTCATCCCACAATGCCGCCGAATCAAGATAAGACAAGTAACGGTAAGCAAATTGACCAAATCATCGCCGACAACTACTTTGTGTTCTACTCATGCATATAATCTACATATAGACCTAACTCTGATACGTTGTTGGGGAACGTAGTAATAATTCAAAATTTTCCTACATGTGTTACGGCATATCTCTCTCAAGGTAGTTTTGGTGATTGATGACAACATGTTTGTGGACTAATCTTGTGCTTTGAATTATTCACAGATTCTCCCCTGGCACGAGACGCCTTCTTCCCCTCGGAGTGTATTTCAAGACGGTGTAGCTCTTTTATTTCTTTCTCGATGGACTAGTTGCGTAGAGGGCACCGTACTATCAAGAGGGGGTCCGCTGGGGTTTTGCATGGGTGGAATCATCACGTACACATCAGCTTCTCACCCTCCGAGCATTTCCTTTCCATTGAAGAGATCTCTCCTCTCTCTTCTTTGTCCTGTCTGGGTCAAAGCGGTAGTACTGCGCACCCAGCGGTAGTACCGCTGAGAAGCCACAAGCGGCAGTACCGCTCCGCAGCGGTAGTACCGCCCGTGGCTCCACAACAGTAGTACCGCTGGGGGCCTGGCACCTCTGCCTTGTCCTCAGCTTCTTTGAGAGATTTCCTCTCTCGCGCGCGCGCCCCAGCGGTAGTACCGCACTGCCTGCGGTACTACGGCCGAAGGGTCACAAGCGGTAGTACCGCTCCACAGCGGTACTACCACCCTTGACCCCACTGCCGTAGTACCGCTGGGCAGTCTGGTTCCTACAACCTCGATTCGAGAGGTCTTTTTCTCGTGTCGGGTTTTGCAGCACTAGTCACGGTTGTAGTGGCGGTAGTACCATTCCAGGAGCGGTAGTACCGCCCTACCACCGCGGTAGTACCGCATTTGGGTCCGTTCCCTACTTGTCTCCCCAGCGCGGCAGTACCGCTGGCTGGCGCGGCAGTACCGTTGTCCTGGCGGTAGTACCGCCCCATCTCAGCAGTAGTACCGCCCTGTGCGGGGCTGGTTGGTGGGGGGCAACGGGATTGTTGCCCCCACTATAAAAGGGAGTCCCCTTCTTCCTTCTCACCCACCTCTTCCTCCCCCAAGCTCCATTTATTGCTCAAGCTCCATTAAATACTCCAAGCTTCATTTTCACCCGATCTATCTCTCTAGCCAATCAAAATTGTTGATTTGCTCGGGAGTGGTTGAGAAGGCTCCGATCTACACTTCCACCAAGGGATTTTCGATTCCCCCACTCATCCCTAGAGGATATTGTTACTCTTGTGTGTTTGAGCACCCTAGATGGTTGAGGTCACCTCGGAGCCATATTCCATTGTGGTGAAGCTTCGTGGTCTTGTTGGGAGCCTCCGATTAAGTTGTGGAGATTGCCCCAACCTTGTTTGTAAAGGTTCGGTCGCTGCCTTTAAGGGCACCAATAGTGGAATCACAGCATCTCGCATTGTGTGAGGGCGTGAGGAGAATACGGTGGCCCTAGTGGCTTCTTGGGGAGCATTGTGCCTCCACATCGCTCCAACGGAGATGTACTTCCCCTCAAAAGGAAGGAACTTCGGTAACACATCCTCATCTTCACCGGATCCACTCTTGGTTATCTCTTACCTTTACTTGTGCAAGCTCTTTAGTGTTTCTACCCTTGCTTGCTTGTATGCTTGTTGTTATTGCATCATATAGGTTGCTCACCTAGTTGCACAGCTAGACAACCTAATTTGATGCAAAGTTTAATTTGGTAAAGAAAAGCTAAAAATTGGCAGTTGCCTATTCACCCCCCCTCTAGTCAACCATATCGATCCTTTCAATTGGTATCAGAGCCTCGTCTCTTTATTAAGGACTTTACCGTCCAAAGAGTATGGTTGATACCGTAGACAGTGTGGAGGAACACTCTGGTGTGAATCCGATCTCGTCTACGGGAGATGGGGGAACTTCGGTCTCTCATGAGGAGTTCAATGTGGCCTTGGAGACATTGAAAACCTCCATGACGACCGAAGTTGAAAGCATGTTTACTAAATTTCTTGAGGGGCTTAAACTATCCACCGCACCGTTGAAAGTGGGTGATCTCGCCAACAAGGTGTCAGATGCTATCCCCGACAAGGGGGAAGCTAGTAGTGAAAAGGCTCCTTCATCTAGTGGCAAGAATGGCACCGACATCTTTGCCCATGTGGAACCACCACTTGTTTATGGTGGACCGGTTCCTTCCACTCATTTGAATCATGCCGGTCCTCCCCCTAAGATTGTGAAAAATGAGGATTTTGATTCTTGGGTTTACCGCTTTAAACGTCATTTAAATCATGTGAACACTAACCTTTGGAGAATCATTGAAGAAGGTTTCTATCCACATGATCCAAGCAACTTCACTCCTCGAGAAGCCGCGGACAATCAATTCAATGAGAATGCTCTCTTCATCATTCAAGATGCAATTCCACCCGAAGACCTACCTCATCTTCGTCCCTTCGCCTTGGCCAAAGATGCATGGCATTGTGTCGTGTCTCTCTACCGGTGAAGCGCAAGCATTCAACGCTCCAACTATGAAGTGGTACAAGATGATGCCGATGAGTTTGCAATGAAGGAAGATGAAGAACCTCGTGAGCTTTATCGGAGAGTAACCAAACTCGCGGTCTCACTATGAGATCACGGGAGCAAGGACACAGATGACAATTGGATCAAGCGCAAATTCCTCAAGGCAATGATGCCCTACCACAAGGCCATGTCCTCCGTCATTCGTCAAAGACCGGACTTCCACACTTTGACCTCAAGCGAAGTGTTGGATGAGTTTGTGGTCATGGACATTTTGGACAAGACTGCCGACAATGCGGTGCTCCGTTCTCAATGGGCAAAGAAGCCTAACCTTGCATTGAAGGCCAAGCTCACCGTGGAAGAAGAAGAAGAGGAAGAAGAGGAGAGCAACCCCGAAGATACAAAGTATGCATATCATGAACACATGGCACTTGCTTCAAGGCAATTTTGGAGTAAGAAAAACTCGAGGCCCAATTTTAGCAAAAACAACTCGAGTGGCACAAGGGGCAAGTAACATGTAAGGACTTGCTACAATTGCGGCAACGTGAGTCATTTCATTGCGGAATGCCCGTATGAGAAGAGGGAAGACAATGGTGGCAAACTCATCCGAAAGGACAAGGCCAAGTCGTTCCCCAACAAGAACAACTTCACCAAGAAGACTCCTCCCAAGGCTTTGGTTGTGCAAGAAGAGTACAATGAGGATGATGACGATGATGAAGATGATGAGTCGGTTGCCATGGCCTCCGTTGCCATTGCAACAACGTCACGGGTGTCTCTCTTCGACTCACCCAATGAGAGCATCACCGCCAAGTGCCTCATGGCTAAAGCCACCAACAAGGTAACCTCCAACATCAAAACTACCATCATTAATCATCCTTCCCCAACGGATAGCATTAATGAACTTGAGGGAGCTAATGTGGAGGCTAACGAGTTTGAGGCCTTTATGGGAAAACTCAAGGGAAAATCCAAGAAGCACTTTGTTGCTCTCTTGGAACAACTGGGTGAGGCCAATGACATGATCGAGGCTCATGAAGACACCATCTCTAAGATGGAAGGGCATAGTCGTGACTATGTCGATGAGATTTCGGATCTTTCCAATGCTCTTGAGGAAGAGCGTGGTCTTCGTTTGGCTCTTGAGGAGTCACACAACGTTGATCATGCTAAGTTAAAGAAAGATTATGATCATGCCCTCATTGTTCCTCGTGTGCTAAATTCCGAGAAGGCTAAACTCGGGGTTGATCTTGCTAGACTCAAAGAGGAGTTTGATATACTTGACAAGGCCCACAAGGCCTTGAAGGGTATTCACGCTAGTCTCAAGGAGTCTCATGATCAACTCCAAGTGAAGCTAACTAAGGAGAAAGCAACTTTTCCTCATATGGTTTTAATTGATAATGCAAATGCTACTAACCCGTGTTGTGAGCATATACATCTTGTTGAGGAAAATGCTAAGTTGAAGGAGCAACTTGAGAGAGGTCTTGCGACTTGCATACAAGGCAAGAAGAACCTCAACGATCTCTTGATCAACCAAAAGGGAGGTGTGGCCAAGGAAGGGGTTGGGTACGTGCCCGACTCCAAGAACAAGAAGAAGAATGACAAGACCAAACGACCTCCTCCCCTCATGCAAACCTTTGTGAGGGAGGGAGAGAGTGCCCCCGAGGAGAAGAAGAAGAACAATGTCAAGAAGGGCAATGTCACCCCTCCCAACAAAGCCGGCGATTTTAATCCTTCTTATGTGTTATGCCGTGCTAGTGATGGGCATATTTATGCCAAATTTGTTGGTTCTCTTCATGAGTACATTGAATGGTCTATTTGGGTTCCTAAGACCCTTGTTACTAACATCAAAGGATCCATTACAAAATGGGTACCTAAAACCAAGCATTGATTTCTTGTAGGTGTTTTCTTCCGGTGGTGGATCATGGTTGCTCGATAGAGGAGCTATAAATCATATGACTGGAAGCAAGGACTTGGTGGTGGACGTGCACAAAGTTCCATATATGCCCACCAATGTCGAGTGGGGTGACGCCTCATCCTCTAAGGTATTGGGACTTGGCAAGGTGGTCATCTCTCATGATCTCACGATCGAGAAGGTCATGCTTTTTGAGTCCCTTGCATACAATTTACTTTCCGTTCGTCAACTTGCAATCATGGGCTTTGCCACTTTCTTTGATATCGATACCGTGGCCCTCTTGTGGAGCAAGACTCTTAAATTAGCTTTTGTTGGGCATGTCGAGAACGGTCTATATGTGATTAACTTTTCGGAGCGACCCACTAAGACCGCGACATGCCTAATGGCTAAAGTTGATGTGGGATGGCTTTGGCATCGCCGTTTAGCCCATGTCAATATGAGATCTTTGCAAAGTCTTCTCAAGGGGGACCATGTCCGTGGACTAACGAATGTTAGTTTTGTTAAAGATCGTGCTTGCAGTGCCTGTATCGAAGGAAAGCTACATGAGAAGGCTCACCCTCCCACGACTATCATTTATTCAAAGAGGCCCTTGGAGCTCCTTCACATGGATCTTTTTGGGCCCCCATCATTCGATAATCTTGGAGGTAGGAAGTATTGCTTGGTGATTGTAGATGACTACTCAAGGTACACGTGGGTGTATTTCTTCAAGAGGAAGAGCGAGACCCAACAAACCGTCATTGACTTTGCAAATGAAGCACAACGTCAACACAATGCAAAGATCTTGACAATAAGAAGTGACAACGGCACCGAGTTCAAGAACTACACCTTGGATGAATTTCTTAGTGATGAGGGAATCAAGCATCAATATTCCGCACCATACACCCCTCAACAAAACGGTGTTGCGGAGAGGAAGAACCGGACGTTGATGGATGCGGCAAGGACCATGACGGCGGAGTTCAAGTCTCCATACAACTTTTGGGCCGAAGCCATCAACACCGCGTGTCATGCATCCAATCGGCTCTACCTCCGCAAGGGCTTGAACAAGACTCCATATGAGATACTCACCGGTAACAAGCCCAACCTCAAGTACTTCCGGGTATTCGGGTGTAAGTGTTTCATTCTCAAGAAAGGTGTTCGGTTGTCTAAATTTGAGGCTAGAGCTTATGAGGGCATATTTGTTGGTTATGCTACAAACTCTCATGCTTACCATGTCCTCAATAAATCCACGGGACTTATTGAGGAGACGTGTAACGCGGAGTTTGATGAGAATAACGGCTCCCAAGTGGAGCAAAGTGGCACTTGTGATGTAGGTGATGAAATTCCTCCTCAAGCCATAAGAAGAATGGGTGTTGGTTTCATCCTACCCATTGAGGAACCCCTTGTGGCCGAAAGAGAAGGACAATGCTCCACTCAAGTGGAGCCATCACCAATCCAAGGCCCACATGCTTCCGAAGAACAAAGTGAAGGCCCTCAACCTCATGAACAAGACCAAGGGCAAGATCATACTCAAGACGGTGTTGACACACCAAGTGATGCCCAAGGTCAAGTTCTCTCCCCCGAGCAAGTTCAAGATCAAGAACAAGTTCATGACGGCACTCAAGATGATCAAGTAACCGCTCCTCAACTCACCACCGAGGAGGAATTAGAGCGTCGTGCCGCCAAGGTTGCTTCCAAGCTCTCCACCAAGGATCATCTCATGACGAATGTGCCTGGAAGCTTAAGAAAGGGGGTAAGCACTCGTAGACAATTAGCAAATTATTGTGAGCATCACGCGTTTGTCTCTTGTGTGGAACCCCACAAGGTGTATGAGGCGCTAGAAGATCTGGATTGGCTCAATGCCATGCACGAAGAACTCAACAACTTCGAGCGCAACAAAGTGTGGAGATTGGTGCCAAGGCCAACGGGAACCACAATGTCATTGGAACCAAGTGGATATTCAAGAACAAGCAAGATGCCCATGGGATTATCATTCGCAACAAGGCTCATTTGGTAGCACAAGGCTACTCCCAAGTCGAGGGTATCGACTACGGTGAAACCTTTGCTCCCGTTGCTCGTCTTGAATCCATTCGCATGTTGATTGCATATGCTTCTCATCATAACTTTAAGTTACAACAAATGGATGTGAAGAGTGCTTTTCTTAATGGTCCCATTAATGAATTGGTTTACGTCAAGCAACCCCCCGGGTTCGAGGATCCCTACTTTCCCGATCATGTGTATCAACTCGATAAGGTACTCTATGGCCTTAAACAAGCCCCACATGCGTGGTATGACCACCTTACCGAGTTGTTACAAGACCGTGGTTTTGAAGTTGGGCTAATCGACCCCACTCTTTTTACTAAGAAGGTCAAAGGGGAGTTGTTTGTGTGCCAATTATATGTTGATGATATTATCTTTGGTTCTCCTAACAAAGCTTTCAATGAGGAATTTGCCGCTCTCATGACCTCAAAGTTCGAGATGTCCTCCATGGGAGAGTTGAAGTTCTTTCTAGGGTTCGAAGTGAAGCAAAGAAGAGAAGGAACCTTCATCAATCAATCCAAATACACTCAAGACATGCTCAAGAGATTCAAGCTTAGTGACGTCAAGCCGGCCTCCACTCCAATGCCCACCAAGTGCCAACTTGACTTAGATCCCAATGGTAAAGTGGTGGATCAAAATGTATATCGTTCCATGATTGGATCCTTGCTTTACCTTTGTGCATCTAGACCGGACATCATGTTGAGTGTGGGAATTTGTGCACGGTTTCAAGCCGCACCTAAGGAAAGTCACTTTGTGGCGGTCAAACGAATCTTTCGATATTTGGCTCATACCCCAAACTTTGGCTTATGGTACCCAAGAGGATCAAACTTCAAGCTTGTAGGGTACTCGGATTCCGATTGGGCGGGAGACAAAGTGGATAGGAAGTCCACTTCCGGAGGGTGCCAATTCCTTGGTTGCTCTTTGGTAAGTTGGTCTTCCAAAAAGCAAAGTTGTGTGTCTCTCTCGTCTACTGAGGCGGAGTATGTTGCCGCCGGTAGTTGTTGTGCACAACTTCTATGGATGAGGCAAACTTTAAAGGATTACAGTGTCACTTGTGACAAAGTGCCTCTTTGGTGTGACAATGAAAGTGCCATCAAGATTTCTCTCAACCCAGTGCAACACTTCAAGACGAAGCATATTGAGATTCGGTATCACTTCATCCAGGATCACATTAGGCGAGGAGAGATCGAGCTCAACTATGTCAACACTCATGACAACCTTGCAGATATTTTCACGAAGCCCTTGGATGAAGCAAGATTTCGCGAGTTAAGGCATGAGCTAAATATCATTGATTCGAGCAAT
Source organism: Triticum urartu (assembly GCF_056163025.1). NCBI lineage: Eukaryota > Viridiplantae > Streptophyta > Magnoliopsida > Poales > Poaceae > Triticum > Triticum urartu. Next base: position 390,902,065 of record NC_141873.1, on the reverse strand, counting down.
GTGGCTTGAACCCGTGCACACCCTACCACGCTCAATTTGTTGTCTAGTGTAGGTGTAGGCATGGACATAGGGGGAGTGTTGTTCTCTCAATGAACTCCCTCTCCCCCCATTATGCATAAATTGATCAAGTCTTTCACTTTAGCCATTGTTGATGGCACTTGTGCTTCAAAGACGAGTTTTGGTCATGGGCCCAAGGTTAAAATCTTCGCGGTGCCATACCTTTTGACTCAAACATAGGTGGCCTCAGCCACCGCCCTCTTTTGAAGAGGTGTGTCTTGGTCGTTTGCTGGTGTGTTTTTTCTCTTGCCATTTTTGTCGTTTCGTCGAGCTAAAGCCGTGTCTGTTTAGTTGCCGTGGCGTGCTGGGCGGTACTACCGCTGGTGGTGCGCGGTACTACCGCTCGTAAGCGGTACTACTGCCCCCCAGCATGGTACTACCACTGGGGGACGAGAACAGGGGGTTAAGTCGGGGCATGGGGAGGTTTCTTCTCCCCCATACCCATTCACTTCGCCCCTCCTTTCTCTTCCTCTCTCCAGCCTCCTCTCGCCGCGGGAGGGCTCCGGCGGATCTCCGTCTCCGGGACGTCCCTCTCCATTTCCTTTGGTGGAGTCGATCCCCACCTCGTCCTCTTGCCATGGATGCCGGTATTGCCCCTGTTCCTTCTTTCGTTTTGTCTCTTTTTCAGTTCTTGTTTCTTAGGGGCAATGGTGGTTGCATCTCTAGATTTTTGGCTAAATCTAGGCTTGAGTTGGTTGGAGAAGGCAACTAGACTATCTCGATTAGAGTTTGGTAGGATTATTTTTGAATTTGGTAGGCCGGTAGTGCCGGATCTGACTGCGGTAGTAAGAACCCGCTGTTTCACCGCCTCGTGCTATATGAAACTGTTGTTTCTCTACCTCAAGCAGTACTACCACTCCTCTTGGAGCGGTACTACCGCTTGACCCAGAGCGGTACTACCGCTCCCTTTGGGGCGGTACTACCGCTTGGGGCGGTACTACCGCGGGCAGGTCACGGTACTACCGCTGAATTCCAATTTCCATCATTTTCCTGTCTTACCTTGATCTTTTTGTTGAGTTTGTTGGCTTATGCTCGTTCTTTCTGGTTGTTTTGCATGTTCTTGTGTTTGGCTCCAAGTGATGACCGTTCCGAGTAGCAAGGTCGCCGTATCAACCCCGGGCGTGCCACATCAAAACGCTACCGCACCTCAGAGCCAGCCGGTGGTTCCTCGAGCACCCAACCGCCTCCAGCAAGTGCATCTGCAAGTGTTCCTCCACCTCCTCAGCAATCGAAGCAAGCCGCCAACAAGCCAAAAGGGAAGACTGTGACTGAGATGACCAACAAGGAGTTTTGGGAGAAGCGTCACCGCAACCCCTATGCGGTGGACCAAGAACCCACTTTGGTCAACCGCCCGTTCTGGAACCGTTTTCAGTTTCCCATCTACTTTGATGTGATCAAGGCCAATAAGAATCTTTTTGTTGATGTTCACTCCATTGACACTGATGCTATGGAGAAGGACCCGGAGTACTTTGGCGAAGCTCTTCAGATGTGCACTCAGCTGAACATTCTCAGGATCATGCAATTCAACAAGGATTTCGATGCGGATTTGGTGGCTCAATTCTATGCCACCGTCCATCTTGGGACGGATGTCGATAGGACTCTGACATGGATGACCAATGGCAAGCTGCTTTCTATCAAGTGGAAGGCTTTCATGGAGTTACTTGATGTGGTGGATAACGGGCTTGAGACTCCTGTCGGTTTCCGTCCTCACCGCAATGCTACATCCACCCACAAGCAAGCCCTTTGGCCCTACTGCACTGTGAAGGTTCACCCAGTAACTGAGAAGAAGACCTATGAGCTGTCTCCGTATCTGGACATTCTTCATCGCATATTCCTTGAGACTCTCTTCCCTCGGATCGGGAATCTGGATATGGTCCACTCTTACCTCGCGGACATGCTCCTTTTCTGTCAGCATGAGAAGGAAGCAAGCACTGGAGAGAGCCTGGATATCTCTCATGTCATGTGGTCTGAACTTCTATCTGCCGTGTCTGAGCGCAAGTGTCCTATCTATGGTCCATTCATCATGAGGCTCATTGAGAGGGCCTAGGCACAGACTTATCCCAAAGTGCTGCTAGAGACTGGAGACTTGGTTTCTCATGAGATCAAGCGTCTAACTATTGATCCTCATGAGGAGGACTTTGGCCCCTCTAGTGCAGAACCGTCATGGGCACAGAAGCTTAAGCGCAAGATGAAGAAGTTTTTCTGCATGGAGTCCCATGGTCAGTACATGACTCATGTGGCGGAGAAGCATGCCAGGACGCGCCACAAGGAGCTCATGCGTCAGATGGGAGCAACAGTTGCCAGTGGATCTGAGGGTCAGATCACTGTAGAGGAGGACTGGATTCTTCAGAATTGCCACTGGACCGACTCCGATGCCGAGCAGTTTTCGACCCACGATGAAGATGCAGAGATGTGATGTTCGAGATCTTCCTCCTCCCATCACCTGGAGTCGTAGTGTCACTCTATGCCCTTTTTGGTGTCTCGCTGCCAAAGGGGGAGAGAGTGTAGGGATTTGCTTCTTGTGTCGTGCTTTGAGTCATCTTGTGTTTTCTTGTGTGTTCCTTCTTTGGTTTGGTTTGGTGTGAGACCTAAGTTCGTTTGGTGTGAGACCTAAGTTCTGGTCATATGGTGTAAGACATATGCTCCCTATCGCTACCTTATTACTTATGCCATTTCAGAGTACTGTAGTTTATTGTGAGATGCATGCTTGTCCTGTTTATTCACTTCTCTCATATATCTTGTGCTTAGTATTGTTGGACTATAAAATATAGGGGGAGTGTTGATCCGAATGTGTGTGTCGTGCCATCACTAAGTGCACACATTCTGGGGGAGCCCGTCTATATTTTGTAGTTCTTAGTTTTCTTCGTTTCATTTTTTTCCTTGCGCAAATCCCTAGTTGTCATCAATCCACCAAAAAGGGGGAGATTGTTACGGCATATCTCTCTCAAGGTAGTTTTGGTGATTGATGACAACATGTTTGCGGACTAATCTTGTGCTTTGAATTATTCACAGATTCTCCCCTGGCACGAGACGCCTTCTTCCCCCCAGAGTGTATTTCAAGATGGTGTAGCTCTTTCGTTTCTTTCTCGGTGGACTAGTTGCGTAGAGGGCACCGTACTATCAAGAGGGGGTCCGCTAGGGTTTTGCATGAGTGGAATCATCACGTACACATCAGCTTCTCACCCTCTGAGCATTTCCTTTCCATTGAAGAGATCTCTCCTCTCTCTTCTTTGTCCTGTCTGGGTCAAAGCGGTAGTACCGCGCACCCAGCGGTAGTACCGCTGAGAAGCCACAAGCGGCAGTACCGCTCCGCAGCGGTAGTACCACCCATGGCTCCACAGCAGTAGTACCGCTGGGGGCCTGGCATCTCCGCCTTGTCCTCAGCTTCTTTGAGAGATTTCTTCTCTCTCTCTCGTGCCCCAGCGGTAGTACCACACTGCCTACGGTACTACGGCCGAAGGGTCACAAGCGGCAGTACCGCTCCACAGCGGTACTACCGCCCTTGACCCCACTGCCATAGTACCGCTGGGCAGTCTGGTTCCTACCTCCTCGATTCGAGAGGTCTTTTTCTCGTGTCGGGTTTTGCGGCACTAGTCACGGTTGTAGTGGCGGTAGTACCGTTCCAGGAGCGGTAGTACCGCCCTACCACCGCGGTAGTACCGCATTTGGGTCCGTTCCCTACTAGTCTCCCCAGCACGGCAGTACCGCTGGCTGGCGCGGCAGTACCGTTGTCCTGGCGGTAGTACCGCCCCATCTCAGCGGTAGTACCGCCCTGTGCGGGGCTGGTTGGTGGGGGGCAACGGGATTGTTGCCCACACTATAAAAGGGAGTCCCCTTCTTCCTTCTCACCCACCTCTTCCTCCCCCAAGCTCCATTTATTGCTCAAGCTCCATTAAATACTCCAAGCTTCATTTTCGCCCGATCTATCTCTCTAGCCAATCAAATTTGTTGATTTGCTCGGGAGTGGTTGAGAAGGCTCCGATCTACACTTCCACCAAGGGATTTTCGATTCCCCCACTCATCCCTAGCGGATCTTGTTACTCTTGGGTGTTTGAGCACCCTAGACGGTTGAGGTCACCTCGGAGCCATATTCCATTGTGGTGAAGCTTCGTGGTCTTGTTGGGAGCCTCCAATTAAGTTGTGGAGATTGCCCCAACCTTTTTTGTAAAGGTTCGGTCGCCGTCTTCAAGGGAACCAATAGTGGAATCACGGCATCTCGCATTGTGTGAGGGCGTGAGGAGAATACAGTGGCCCTAGTGGCTTCTTGGGGAGCATTGTGCGTCCACACCGCTCTAACGGAGACGTACTTCCCCTCAAAAGGAAGGAACTTCGGTAACACATCCTTGTCTTCACCAGATCCACTCTTGGTTATCTCTTACCTTTACTTGTGCAAGCTCTTTAGTGTTTATACCCTTGCTTGCTTGTATGCTTGTTGTTATTGCATCATATAGGTTGCTCACCTAGTTGCACATCTAGACAACCTAATTTGATGAAAAGTTTAATTTGGTAAAGAAAAGCTAAAAATTGGTAGTTGCCTATTCACCCCCCCTCTAGTCAACCATATCGATCCTTTCAACGTGTCACCAAGATCAATCTAGGAGAAGCTAGCAATGAGAGAGAGAGGGAGTGCATCTTCATACCCTTGAAGATCGCTAAGCGGAAGCGTTACAAGAACGCGGTTGATGGAGTCATACTCGCGGCGATTTGATGACCCACAAGTATAGGGGATCTATCATAGTCCTTTCAATAAGTAAGAGTGTCGAACCCAACGAGGAGCAGAAGGAAATTATAAGCAATTTTCAGTAAGGTATTCTCTGGAAGCACTGAAATTATCGGTAACAGATAGTTTTATGATAAGGTAATTTGTAACGGGTAACAAGTAATAAAAGTAAATAAGGTGCAGCAAGATGGCCCAATCCTTTTTGTAGCAAAGGACAAGCCTGGACAAACTCTTATATAAAGGAAAACGCTCTCGAGGACACGTGGGAATTATCGTCAAGCTAGTTTTCATCACGCTCATATGATTCGCGTTTGGTACTTTGATAATTTAATATGTGGATGGAGTGGTGCTTGGGTACTGCCCTTACTTGGACAAGCATCCCACTTATGATTAACCTCTCTTGCAAGCATCCGCAACTACAAAAGAAGTATTAAGGTAAACCTAACCATAGCATGAAACATATGGATCCAAATCAGCCCCTTACGAAGCAACGCATAAACTAGGGTTTAAGCTTCTGTCACTCTAGCAACCCGTCATCTACTTATTACTTCCCAATGCCTTCCCCTAGGCCCAAACAATGGTGAAGTGTCATGTAGTCGATGTTCACATGACACCACTAGAGGAAAGACAACATACATCTCATCAAAATATCGAACGAATATCAAATTCACATGACTACTTATAGCAAGACTTCTCCCATGTCCTCAGGAACAGACGTAACTACTCACAAATCATATCCATGTTCATAATCAGAGGGGTATTAATATGCATAAAGGATCTGAACATATGATCTTCCACCAAATAAACCAACTAGCATCAACTACAAGGAGTAATCAACACTACTAGCAACCCACAGGTACCAATCTGAGGTTTTGAGACAAAGATTGGATACAAGAGATGAACTAGGGTTTGAGATGAGATGGTGCTGGTGAAGATGTTGATGGAGATTGACCCCTCCCGATGAGAGGATCGATGGTGATGACGATGGTGATGATTTCCCCTCACGGAGGGATGTTTCCCCGGCAGAACAACTCCACCGGAGCCCTAGATTGGTTCCGCCTCGTGGCGGCGGAGTTTCGTCCCGAGAGCTTCCTTCTGACTTTTCCAGGGCGAAAGACTTCATATAGCCAAAGATGGGCACCAAAGGCCTGCCAGGGGGCCCATGAGACAGGGGGCGCACCTAGGGGGTAGGGTGCGCCCCCACCCTCGTGGATGGTGGGTGGCCCCCCTCTGGTGCTTCCTTCGTCCAATATTTTTTATATATTCTAAAAATGACTCCCGTGGAGTTCCAGGACTTTTGGAGTCGTGCAGAATAGGTCTCTAATATTTGCTCCTTTTCCAGCCCAGAATTCCAGCTGCCGGCATTCTCCCTCTCCGTGCAAACCTTGTAAAATAAGAGAGAATGGACATAAGTATTGTGACATAATGTGTAATAACAGCCCATAATGCAATAAATATTGATATAAAATCATGATGCAAAATGGACGTATCAACTCCCCCAAGCTTAGACCTCGCTTGTCCTCAAGCGGAAGCCGATATCGAAAAACATGTCCACATGTTTAGAGATAGAGGTGTCGATAAAATAAAATACGGACATGAGGGTGATGACCCACAAGTATAGGGGATCTATCGTAGTCCTTTCGATAAGTAAGAGTGTCGAACCCAACGAGGAGCAGAAGGAAATGATAAGCGGTTTCCAGCAAGGTATTCTCTGCAAGTACTGAAATAAGTGGTAACAGATAGTTTTGTGATAGGATAATTTGTAACGAGCAACAAGTAACAAAAGTAAATTAAGTGCAGCAAGGTGGCCCAATCCTTTTTGTATCAAAGGACAAGCCTGGACAAACTCTTATATAGAGAAAAGTGCTCCCGAGGACACATATCGTCAAGCTAGTTTTCATCATGTTCATAAGATTCACGTTCGGTACTTTAATAATCTGAGTGGGTGGACCGGTGCTTGGGTACTGTCCTTACTTGGACAAGCATCCCACTTATGATTAACCTCCATTGCAAGAATCCGCAACTACAACAAAAGTATTAAGGTAAACCTAACCATAGCATGAGACATATGGATCCAAATCAGCCCCTTACGAAGCAACGCATAAACTAGGGTTTAAGCTTCTGTCACTCTAGCAACCCATCATCTACTTATTACTCCCCAATGCCTTCCTCTAGGCCCAAATAATGGTGAAGTGTCATGTAGTCGACGTTCACATAACACCACTAGAGGGATGACAACATACATCTCATCAAAATATCGAACGAAGACCAAATTCACATGACTACTAATAGCAAGACTTCTCCCATGTCCTCAGGAACAAACATAACTACTCACAAAGCATATTCATGTTCATAATCAGAGGGGTATTAATATGCATATAGGATCTGAACATATGATCTTTCACCAAATAAACCAACTAGCATCAACTACAAGGAGTAATTAACACTACTAGCAACCCACAGGTACCAATCCCGGACTTGGAGACAAGAATTGGATACAAGAGATGAACTAGGGTTTTGAGAGGAGATGGTGCTGGTGAAGATGTTGATGGAGATTGCCCTCTCCTGATGAGAGGAGCGTTAGTGATGACGATGACGATGATTTCCCCCTCCCGGAGGGAAGTTTCCCCGGCAGAACAGCTCTGCTAGAGCCCTAGATTGGTTCCTCCAAGGTTCCGCCTCGTGGCGGCGGAGTTTCGTCCAAGAAGATGGCTTCTTATTTTTTTTCCATCGAAAGACTTCATATAGCAGAAGATGGCCACCGGAGGGCCACCAGGGGGCCCACGAGGTAGGGGGGCGCGCCCAGGGGGGTAGGGCGCGCCCCCACCCTCGTGGGCAGGGTGTGCCCCCCTGGTGAACTTCTTGCTCTCAGTATTTTTTATATATTCGGAAAACATCTTCCGTGAAGTTTTAGGACTTTTGGAGCTGTGTAGAATAGGTCTCTAATATTTGCTCCTTTTCTAGCCCAGAATCCCAGCTGTCGGCATTCTCCCTCTTTATGGAAACCTTATAAAATAAGAGAGAATAGGCATAGGTATTGTGACATAATGTGTAATAATAGTCCATAATGCAATAAATATCGATATAAAAGCATGATGCAAAATGGACGTATCAACTCCCCCAAGCTTAGACCTCGCTTGTCCCCAAGCGAAAGCCGAAAATCGAAAAATATGCCACATGTTTAGAGATAGAGGTGTCGATAAAAATAAAATACGGACATGAGGGCATCATGATCATTCTTAGAATGACAACTTATATAATTCTTGTCATATAATTTCTTATGCTAGAGTAATAATTCAATCACAATTTCAAGTATGAATGCAATTTATCATAACATAGGAAAGAGTCAACATATAAGAGCTTTTCAGCAAGTCCACATACTCAACTATCATATAGTCTTTCACAATTGTTGACACTCACACAATATTTATGGGTATGGAGTTTTAATCGGACACAGAGAAAGATAGGGGCTTATAGTTTTGCCTCCCAATGTTTTACCTCAAGGGTAATGTCAACAATAATAGTTCATGAAAACTCACATCCAATTAGCCATATATACCAGGATCTTTCCAACATGCTGTGCTTGCCAAAGGATAAAATGTAAAAAGGAAGGGTGAAGATCACCGTGACTCTTATGCAAGGTAGGAGATAAAAGTAAAAGATAGGCCCTTCGTAGAGGGAAGTAGAGGTTGTCATGCGCTTTTATGGTTGGATGCACAAAATCTTAGTGCGAAAGTGTTGGGGAACATAGCAGAAATTCAAAATTTTCTTACGTGTCACCAAGATCTATCTATGGAGAAACCAGCAACGAGGGGAAGGAGAGTGCATCGACATACCCTTGTAGATTGCTAAGCGGAAGCGTTCAAGAGAACGGGGTTGAAGGAGTCGTACTCGTCGTGATCCAAATCACCGGAGATCCTAGTGCCGAACGGACGGCACCTCCGCGTTCAACACACGTACAACCTGGTGACGTCTCCCATGCCTTGATCCAGCAAGGAGAGAGGGAGAGGTTGAGGAAGACTCCATCCAGCAGCAGCACGACGGCGTGGTGGTAGTGGAGGAGCGTGGTACTCCAGCAGGGCTTCGCCAAGCAACGCAAGAGACGAGGAGGGAGAGGGGTAGGGCTGCGCCAAGAAGGAGAGGAACTCGTCTGTTGGCAGCCCCAAGTCCTCAAGTATATATAGGGGAGAGGGAGGGGTGCGCCCCACCTAGGGTTCCACCCTAGGGGCGGCGGCCAGCCCCAATCCCATCCAGGGTGGTGGCCAAGTGGAGGGGGAGAGGGAGGCGCACCAGGCATGGGCCTTACGGCCCATCTGCCCTTAGGGTTTGCCCCCTCTTCCCCTTAGGCGCATGGGCCTTGGTGGGGAGGCGCCCCAGCCCACTTAGGGGCTGGTCCCTTCCCACTATTGGCCCATGTAGGCCTCCGGGGCTGGTGGCCCCACCTGGTGGACCCCCGGACCCCTCCGGTGGTCCCGGTACACTACCGGTGATGCCCGGAACACTTTCGGTGGCCAAAACCATACTTCCTATATATTAATCTTTACCTCCGGACCATTCCGGAACTCCTCGTGACGTCCAAGATCTCATCCGGGACTCTGAACAACATTCAGTAACCATGTATATCTATTCCCTATAACCCTAGCGTCATCGAACCTTAAGTGTGTAGACCCTACCGGTTCGGGAACCATGCAGACATGAGCGAGACGTCCTCCGGTCAATAACCATCAGCGGGATCTGGATACCCATGTTGGTTCCCACATGTTCCACGATGATCTCATCGGATGAACCACGATGTCGAGGATTCGATCAATCCCGTATACAATTCCCTTCGTCTAGCGGTATTGTACTTACCCGAGATTCGATCGTCGGTCCGATACCTTGTTCAATCTCGTTACCGGCAAGTCTCTTTACTCGTTCCGTAACACACCATCCCGTGATCAACTCCTTGATCACATTGTGCACATTATGATGATGTCCTACCGAGTGGGCCCAGAGATACCTCTCCGTCACACGGAGTGACAAATCCCAGTCTCGATTCGTGCCAACCCAATAGACACTTCCGGAGATACCCGTAGTGCACCTTTATAGCCACCCAGTTACATTGTGACGTTTGGCACACCCAAAGTATTCCTACGGTATCCGGGAGTTGCACAATCTCATGGTCTAAGGAAATGATACTTGACATTAGAAAAGCTTTAGCATGCGAACTATACGATCTTGTGCTATGCTTAGGATTGGGTCTTGTCCATCACATCATTCTTCTAATGATGTGATCCGTTATCAATGACATCCAATGTCCATGGTCAGGAAACCGTAACCATCTATTGATCAACGAGCTAGTCAACTAGAGGCTTACTAGGGACATGGTGTTGTCTATGTATCCACACATGTATCTGAGTTTCCTATCAATACAATTCTAGCATGGATAATAAACGATTATCATGAACAAGGAAATATAATAATAACTAATTTATTATTGCCTCTAGGGCATATTTCCAACAGTCTCCCACTTGCACCAGAGTCAATAATCCAGTTCACATCGATATGTGATTAACACTCAAGGTCACATCCCCATGTGACTAACACCCAAAGAGTTCTGGGTTTGATCATGTTATGCTTGTGAGAGAGGTTTCAGTCAACGGGTCTGCAACATTCAGATCCGTATGTACTTCGCAAATTTCTATGTCATCTTGTAGATGCAACTACTACGCTACATTTGGAGCCATTTCAAATAACTGTTCTACTTGGAGCTATTCTAAATTGTTGCTCCATTATACGTATCCGGTATCTCTACTCAGAGCTATCCGGATAGGTGTTAAGCTTGCATCGACGTAACTCTTTACGTCGAACTCTTTATCACCTCCATAACCGAGAAACATATCCTTATTCCTCTAAGGATAATTTAGACCGCTATCTGGTGATCTACTCCTAGATTACCTTTGTACCCTCTTGCCAGATATGTGGCAAGGCACACATCAGGTGCGGTACTCAGCATGGAATACCGTATAGAGCCTATGACAAAAGCATAGGGGACGACCTTCGTCCTTCCTCTTTCTTCTGCCGTGGTCGAGCTTTAAGTCTTAACTTCATACCTTACAACTTAGGCAAGAACTCCTTCTTTGACTAATCCATCTTGAACACCTTCAAGATCATGTCAAGGTATGTGCTCATTTGAAAGTACCATTAAGCGTTTTGATCTATCCTTATAGATCTTGATGCTCAATGTTCAAGTAGCTTAATCCAGGCTTTCCATTGAAAAACACTTTCCAAATAACCCTATATGCTTTCCAGAAATTCTACGTCATTTCTGATCAACAATATGTCAACAACATATATTCATCAGAAATTCTATAGTGCTCCCACTCACTTCTTTGGAAATACAAGTTTCTCATAAACTTTGTATACACCCAAAATCTTTGATCATCTCATCAAAGCATACATTCCAACTCCGAGATGCTTACTCCAGTCCTTAGAAGGATTGCTGGAGCTTTGGATACTTGTTAGCATCTTTCAGGATTGACAAAACCTTCCGGTTGTATCACATACAACCTTTCCTCAAGAAAATCATCGAGGAAACAATGTTTTGACATCCTATCTACAAGATTTCATAAGTAATGCAGTAATCGCTAATATAATTCCAACAGACTCTTAGCATCGCTATGAGTGAGAAAGTCTCATCGTAGTCAACTCCTTGAACTTATCGGAAAACATCTTAACGACAAGTCGAGCTTTCTTAATGGTGATACTTAGCATCATTGTCCGTCTTCCTTTTAAAATCCATCTGTACTCAACAGCCTTACGACCATCGAGCCGTTCTGCCAAAGTTAACACTTTGTTTTCATACATGGATCCTCTCTCGGATTTTATGGCCTCGAGCCATTTATCGGAATCCGGGCCCACCATCGCTTCTCCATAGCCCGTAGGTTCATTGTTGTCTAGCAACATGACTTCCAAGACAGGATTATGTACCACTCTGAAGTAGTACGCATCCTTGTCGTCCTACGAGGTTTGGGAGTGACTTGATCCGAAGTCTCATGATCAATATCATAAGCTTCCACTTCAATTGGTGTAGGTGCCACAGGAACAACTCTTTGTGCCCTGCTATACACTAGTTGAAGTGACAGTTCAATAACCTCATCAAGTCTCCACTATCCTCCCACTCAATTCTTTCGAGAGAAACCTTTCCTCGAGAAAGGACCCGATTCCAGAAACAATCCCTTTTGCTTTCGGATCTGAATTAGGAGGTATACCCAACTATTTTGGGTGTCCTATGAAGATGCATTTTGTCCGCTTTGGGTTCGAGCTTATCAACCTGAAATTTTTTCACATAAGCGTCGCAGCCCCAAACTTTTAAGAAACGACAACTCAGGTTTCTCCAAACCATAGTTCAAACGGTTTCGTCTCAACGGAATTACGTGGTGCCCTATTAAAGTGAGTGCGATTGTCTCTAATGCCTAACCCATGAACGATAGTGGTAATTCGATAAGAGACATCATGGTGCGCACCATATCCAATAGGGTGCAACTATGATGTTCGAACACACCATCACACTATGGTGTTCCAGGCGGTATTAGTTGTGAAACAATTTCCACAGTGTCTTAATTGTGTGCCAAACTCGTAACTCAGATATTCATTTCTATGATCATATCATAGACATTTTATCCTATTGTCACGAAGATCTTCTACTTCACTCTGAACTTACTTGAACCATTCAATAATTCAGACTTGTGTTTCATCAAGTAAATATACTCAGTATCTACTTAAATCATCTGTGAAGTAAGAATATAACGATATCCATTGCGTGCCTCAGCACTCATTGGACTGCACACATCAAAATGTATTACTTCCAACGAGTTGCTTTCTTGTTCCATCTTACTGAAAACGAGGCTTTTCAGTCATCTTGCCCATGTGGTATGATTTGCATGTCTCAAGTGATTCAAAATCAAATGAGTCCAAACGATCCATCTGTATAGAGTTTCTTCATGCATATCTACCAACAAACATGGTTCGCATGTCTCAATCCTTTCAGAAAATGAGTGAGTCCAAAGATCCATCAACATGGAGCTTCTTCATGCGTTTTATACCAATATGACTCAAATTGCAGTGCCACATTTGTGTGGTACTATCATTACTATCTTATACCTTTGGCATGAAAATGTGTATCACTACGATCGGGATGGTATTATTCAAATAAACAGAGTAACCATTATTCTCCTTAAATGAATAACCGTATCGCGATAGACATAATCCAATCATGTCTATGCTCAACGCAAACACCAAATAACAATTATTTAGGTTTTAATACCAATCTCGATGGTAGAGGGAGCGTAAAATATTTGATCAACCTTGGAAATACTTCCAACACATATCATCATCTCACCTTTTAGCTAGTCTCCGTTTACTCCGTAGCCTTTTGTTTCGAGTTACTAACACTTAGCAATCGAACCGGTATCTAATACCCTGGTGCTACTAGGAGTACTAGTAAAGTACACATTATAATGCATATCCAATATACTTCTGTTGACCTTGCCAGACTTCTCATCTACCAAGTATCTAGGGTGGTTCTGCTTCAGTGACTGTTCCCCTTATTACAGAAGCACTTAGTCTCGGGCTTGGGTTCAACTTTGGGTTTCTTCACTAGAACAACAACTGATTTGTTGTTCCATGAAGTATCCCTTTCTTGCCCTTGCCCTTCTTGAAACTAGTGGTTTTACTAACCATCAACGATTGATGCTCCCTTTTGATTTCTACTATCGCGGTGTCGCGAATAGCTCAAGGATCATATCTATCCCTGATATGTTATAGTTCATCATGAAGCTCTAGTAGCTTGGTGGCAGTGACTTTGGAGAACGATCACTATTTCATCTGGAAGATCAACTCCCACTCGATTCAAGCGATTGTTGTACTCAGACAATCTGAGCACAAGCTCAAGATTGAGCTTTTCTCCCTTATTATGCAGGCTAAGAAAATCGTTGGAGGTCTTATACCTCTTGACGTGGGCACGAGCCTGAAATCCCAATTTCAGTCCTTGGAACATCTCATATGTTCTGCGATGTTTCAAAAACGTCTTTGGTGCCTCAATTCTAAACCATTTAGCATTAAGCACTGAACTATCATGTAGTCATCAAAACGTGTATGTCAGATGTTCGCAACATCCACAGACGATGTTCGAGGTTCAGCATACTGAGCGGTGCATTAAGGACATAAGCCTTCTACTGTTTGCATAAATGCTACTATCAACTTTCAACTAATTTTTCTCTAGGAACATATCTAAACAGTAGAACTGAAGCGCGAGCTACGACATAATTTGCGAAGACCTTTTGACTATGTTCAGGATAATTAAGTTCATCTTATGAACTCCCACTCAGATAGACATCCCTCTAGTCATCTAAGTGATACATGATCCGAATCAACTAGGCCATGTCCGATCATCACGTGAGACGGACTAGTCATCATCGGTGAACATCTCATGTTGATCGCATCTTCTATACGACTCATGTTCGACCTTTCGGTCCTCCGTGTTCCGAGGCCATGTCTGTACATGCTAGGCTCGTCAAGTTAACCTAAGTGTTTCGCATGTGTTCCGAGGCCATGTCTATACATGCTAGGCTCGTCAACACCCGTTGTATTCGAACGTAAGAATCTATCACACCCGATCATCACGTGGTGCTTCGAAACGACAAACTTTCGCAACGGTGCACAGTTAGGGAGAACACTTCTCTTGAAATTTTAGTGAGGGATCATCTTATTTAAGCTACCGTCGTTCTAAGCAAATAAGATGTATAAACATGATAAACATCACATGCAATCAAAAATGACATGATATGGCCAATATCATTTTGCTCCTTTTGATCTCCATCTTCGGGGCTCCATGATCATCATCGTCATCGGCATGACACCATGATCTCCATCATTGTGTCTCCATGAAGTTGTCTCGCCAACTTATTACTTCTACTACTATGGCTACCGGTTAGCAATAAAGTAAAGTAATTACATGGCGTTGTTCAATGACACGCAGGTCATACAATAAATAAAGACAACTCCTATGGCTCCTGCCGGTTATCATACTCATCGACATGCAAGTCGTGATTCCTATTACAAGAACATGATCAATCTCATACATCACATATCATTCATCACATTCTTCTTGGCCATATCACATCACATAGCATACCCTGCAAAAACAAGTTAGACGTCCTCTGATTGTTGTTTCCATGTTTTACGTGGCTGCTATGGGTTTCTAGCAAGAACGTTTCTTACCTACGCAAAAACCACAACGTGATATGCCAATTGCTATTTACCCTTCATAAGGACCCTTTTCATCGAATCCGATCCGACTAAAGTGGGAGAGACAGACACCCGCTAGCCACCTTATGCAACTAGTGCATGTCAGTCGGTGGAACCAGTCTCACGCAAGCGTACGTGTAAGGTTGGTCCGGGCCGCTTCATCCCACAATGCCGCCGAATCAAGATTGGACTAGTAACGGTAAGCATATTGAACAAAATCAACGCCCACAACTACTTTGTGTTCTACTCGTGCATAGAAACTACGCATAAACCTGGCTCATGATGCCACTGTTGGGGAACGTAGCAGAAATTCAAAATTTTCTTACGTGTCACCAAGATCTATCTATGGAGAAACCAACAACGAGGGGAAGGAGAGTGCATCTACATACCCTTGTAGATCGCTAAGCAGAAGCGTTCAAGAGAACGGGGTTGAAGGAGTCGTACTCGTCGTGATCCAAATCACCGGAGATCCTAGTGCCGAACGGACGACACCTCCGCATTCAACACACGTACAACCCGGTGACGTCTCCCATGCCTTGATCCAGCAAAGAGAGAGGGAGAGGTTGAGGAAGACTCCATCCAGCAGCAGCACGACGGTGTGGTGGTGGTGGAGGAGCGTGGTACTCCAGCAGGGCTTCACCAAGCACCGCAAGAGACGAGGAGGGAGAGGGGTAGGGCTGTGCCAAGAAGGAGAGGAACTCGTCTGTTGGCAACCCCAAGTCCTCAAGTATATACAGGGGAGAGGGAGGGGTGCGCCCCACCTAGGGTTCCACCCTAGGGGCGGCGGCCAGCCCCAATCCCATCCAGGGTGGCGGCCAAGTGGAGGGGGAGAGGGAGGCGCACCAGGCATGGGCCTTAAGGCCCATCTGCCCTTAGGGTTTGCCCCCTCTTCCCCTTAGGCGCATGGGCCTTGGTGGGGAGGCGCCCCAGCCCACTTAGGGGCTAGTCCCTTCCCACTATTGGCCCATGTAGGCCTCCGGGGCTGGTGGCCCCACCTGGTGGACCCCCGGACCCCTCCGGTGGTCCCGGTACACTACCGGTGATGCCCGGAACACTTCCGGTGGCCAAAACCATACTTCCTATATATTAATCTTTACCTCCGGACCATTCCGAAACTCCTCGTGACATCCGGGATCTCATCCAGGACTCCGAACAACATTCGGTAACCACGTATATCTATTCCCTATAACCCTAGCGTCATCGAACCTTAAGTGTGTAGACCCTACAGGTTCGGGAACCATGCAGACATGACCGAGACGTCCTCCGGTCAATAACCATCAGCGGGATTTGGATACCCATGTTGGTTCCCACATGTTCCATGATGATCTCATCGGATGAACCATGATGTCGAGGATTCGATCAATCCCGTATACAATTCCCTTTGTCTAGCGGTATTGTACTTGCCCGAGATTCGATCGTCGGTATCCCGATACCTTGTTCAATCTCGTTACCGGCAAGTCTCTTTACTCGTTCCGTAACACATCATCCCGTGATCAACTCCTTGATCACATTGTGCACATTATGATGATGTCCTACCGAGTGGGCCCAGAGATACCTCTCCGTCACACGGAGTAACAAATCCCAGTCTCGATTCGTGCCAACCCAACAGACACTTTCGGAGATACCCGTAGTGCACCTTTATAGACACCCAGTTACGTTGTGACGTTTGGCACACCCAAAGTATTCCTACGGTATCCGAGAGTTGCACAATCTCATGGTCTAAGGAAATGATAATTGACATTAGAAAAGCTTTAGCATGCGAACTATACGATCTTGTGCTATGCTTAGGATTGGGTCTTGTCCATCACATCATTCTTCTAATGATGTGATCCGTTATCAATGACATACAATGTCGATGGTCAGGAAACCGTAACCATCTATTGATCAACGAGCTAGTCAACTAGAGGCTTACTAGGGACATGGTGTTGTCTATGTATCCACACATGTATCTGAGTTTCCTATCAATACAATTCTAGCATGGATAATAAACGATTATCATGAACAAGGAAATATAATAATAACTAATTTATTATTGCCTCTAGGGCATATTTCCAACAGAAAGAACGTCACTTTATATTGCCACTTGTGGTATGGACCTTTATTATGCAGTCTGTCACTTTTATTTCTTCCACATCACACGATCGTATAAAGCTTATTTCTCCCATACTAATAAGTCATACATATTTAGAGAGCAATTTTTATTGCTTTGCACCGATGACAACTTACTTGGAGGATCTTATTCAATCCATAGGTAGGTATGGTGGACTCTCATGGCAAAACTGGTTTAAGGATATTTGGAAGCACAAGTAGTATCTCTACTTGGTGCGATGAATTTGGCTAGCATGAGAGGGAAAGGCAAGCTCAACCATGTTGGATGATCCATGACAATATAATTTATCTCAGATGTAAGAAAACATAACCCATTACGTTGTCTTCCTTGTCCAACGTCAACTCTTTAGCATGTCATATTTTAATGAGTGCTCACAATCATAAAAGATGTCCAAGATAGTATATCTATATGTGAAGACCTCTCTTTCTTTATTACTTCTTGTTAATTGCAACGATGACCAAAACTATGCTTGTCAACTCTCAACAACTTTTATTCATCATACTTTTTCTATGTGAGCTCATTACTCTCCATGAGATCCATATGATCTCTTTGTTTCTTTTTATTTCTTTCTCTTTTTGTTTTATTCACTTAGGATCATGGCAAGAGAATCAAGCCCTCGACTCAACACTAATCTTTATTATATAACTCACAGACTCGATTACATAGAAGGATTATAAAGCAAAACTCACAACTAGATCATACTAAGAACTTTATTCTACTAGATCAAGATATTACCAAAAGGATCAAACTAAGAAAAATGGTAAAGATAAAAGTGATGGTGATACGATATCGGGGCACTCCCCCAAGCTTGGTAGTTGCCAAAGGGAGTGCCCATACCAGATACTCAATTTTTCTTTGTTGGTGGAGACGGTGGTGATTTTGTTGATGGCATAGGCTTGTCGTCCTTCTTCTAGGGCATAGGCTCACCATCATAGAAGGATGACCGAGTCTCCTGAAACCTCAAATCTGCAACCAAACTCATCTTCTTGAATCTATATTCATACTCACAATTTTGATTTTGTAGGTCATAGATCTGGGCTTGGAGATGCTCATTTTTCTCATGAAGCTTGAAGATGGCCTCCCCAATGTCCTTGACGTCCAGCTTGTGGTTGTTGGTGAACTCCGTGATCATAATGTGATTGGAATCGAGTCCACGCTCCACCATCTCCTGACACTTGAAAACTTCTTGCTCCAATGCCTCGAGCCTTGCCTCCGTGCTTCCGGTCTTCCTTGGTCCCTCAGCATCGCGGATGTGCAACAACCCTCACGCATCTCAATGGTTTGAGGGTGTTGCAGCACTTCTGCGAGGTAGGGGTTGATGACCTTCTCAAAGAACTGGTCCTTAGGGGCGCTTGAAGACGACATGACGACCTGGGTATGTCAGAAAAACAGCTCGAAACAAAAACATGAGATTTTTGCGTGATACGGGAGTCAAAACTTCCGGGAGTTTATATAATGAATTTTTACTGACCAAAATACGTAACGTGTAAGAAAACGGAGTCCAGAGAGCGCACGAGGTGCCCACGAGGTAGGGGGCGCGCCAATGGCGGTTGGGCGCGCACTCCACCCTCGTGGAGCCCTCGTGTCCTTCCCGGACTGCTACTTATTTTTCTATTTTTCTAAATATTCCAAAACGGAGAAATATTGCCTTAAAAACTGTTTTGGAGTCGGTTTACTTACCGTACCACATACCTATTCCTTTTCGGAGTCTGAAACGTTCCGGATAGTGTCCATTATGTATTCCTCCGGGGTTACGGTTTCAATAACATTGGTTTCAACATTTATGGAATTACCTGAGATATAATGTTTGATTCTTTGATCGTTCACCACCTTTGGATTTGTGCCTTCGAAGTTGTTGATTTTTATGGCACCGGAACGATAGACCTCCTCGATAACGTAAGGACCTTCCCATTTAGAGAGAAGTTTTCCTGCAAAAAATCTTAAACGAGAGTTGTATAGCAATACATAATCACCTACATTAAACTCACACTTCTGTATTCTTTTGTCATGCCATCTTTTAACCTTTTCTTTAAATAATTTGGCATTTTCGTAGGCTTGGGTTCTCCATTCATTGAGTGAGCTAATATCAAATAACCTCTTCTCACTGGCAAGTTTAAAATCGTAATTGAGTTCTTTAATAGCCCAATATGCCTTGTGTTCTAGTTCGAGAGGTAAGTGACATGCTTTTCCATAAACCATTTTATACGGAGACATACCCATAGGATTTTTATATGCAGTTCTATAGGCCCATAATGCATCATCAAGTTTCTTGGACCAATTCTTTATAGATCTATTAACAGTCTTTTGCAAAATTAATTTGAGTTCTCTATTACTCAATTCTACTTGACCACTAGACTGAGGGTGATAAGGAGATGCAATTCTATGATTAACATCGTATTTAGCAAGCATTTTACGGAAAGTGCCATGAATAAAGTGTGAACCACCATCAGTCATTAAATATCTAGGGACTCCAAACCTTGAAAAAATAACTTATTTAAGCATCTTAATAGAGGTGTTATGATCAGCACTACTAGTTGGAATAGCTTCTACCCACTTAGTAACGTAATCAACAACAACTAAAATATGTGTATATCCATTAGAGGAAGGAAATGGTCCCATATAATCAAAGCCCCAAACATCAAATGGTTCAATAACAAGTGAATAATTCATAGGCATTTCTTGACGTCTACTAATATTACCAATTCTTTGACATTCATCACAAGATAAAACAAACTTACAGGCATCCTTGAAGAGAGTAGGCCAATAAAAACCAGATTGCAATACCTTATGTGTAGTCCTATCTCCAGCATGGTGTCCTCCATAAGCTTCGGAGTGACACTTGCGTAGGATCTGCTCCTGTTCATGCTCAGGTACACAACGTCTAATAACACCATCTACTCCTTCTTTATAAAGATGTGGGTCATCCCAAAAGTAATGCCTCAAATCATAGAATAACTTTTTCTTTTGTTGGTATGTGAAACTAGGTGGTACGAATTTAGCAACAATATAATTAGCATAATCAGCATACCATGGAGCAGTATGAGAAGCATTTATGACATTTAATTGCTCATCAGGAAAGCTATCATCAATAGGTAGTGGGTCATCAAGCACATTTTCTAACCTAGACAAGTTTTCTGCAATGGGGTTCTCAGCTCCCTTTCTATCAACAATATGTAAATCAAATTCTTGTAGCAAGAGAACCCATCTAATAAGTCTAGGTTTAGCATCTTTCTTTTCCATAAGATATTTAATAGCAGCATGATCAGTGTGAATAGTTACTTTAGAATCAACAATATAGGGTCTAAACTTATCACAAGCAAATACAACTGCTAAGAATTCTTTTTTAGTAGTAGCATAATTTCTTTGAGCATTGTCTAGGGTTTTACTAACATATTGAATAACATTTAATTTCTTATCAACTCTTTGCCCTAGAACAACACCTACAGCATAATCACTAGCATCACACATAATTTCAAAGGGTAAATTCCAATCAGTTGGCTGAACAATAGGTGCAGAAATCAATGCTTTCTTAAGTATTTCAAATGCTTCTACACAATCATCATAAAAAACAAATGGTATATCTTTTTGTAATAAATTAGTCAGAGGCCAAGAAATTTTTGAGAAGTCCTTAATGAACCTCCTATAAAATCCGGCGTGACCAAGGAAACTTCTTATACCTTTGATGTCCTTGGGACATGACATCTTTTCAATAGCATCAACCTTGGCTTTATCAACTTCAATACCTCTTTCAGAAACTTTATGCCCCAGGACAATACCTTCATTAACCATAAAGTGGCACTTTTCCCAATTCAAGACAAGATTAGTTTCTTCACATCTCTGCAAAACTCGATCAAGGTTGCTCAAGCAATCATCAAAAGAAGGTCCATAGACGGAGAAATCGCCCATGAAAACCTCACAAATATTTCCACAAAAGTCAGAGAATATAGGCATCATGCATCTTTGAAAGGTAGCAGGTGCATTACATAAACCAAAAGGCATACGTCTATAAGCAAAAGTACCAAAAGGGCAAGTAAATGTAGTCTTTGATTGATCCTTGGCTGACACAGGTATTTGAGAGAAACCAGAATAACCATCTAGAAAGCAAAAATGTGTATGTTTGGATAGTCTCTCTAGCATTTGATTGATAAAAGGTAAGGGGTAATGATCCTTTTTAGTGGCCTTATTTAATTTGCGGAAATCAATTACCATCCTATAACCTGTAATAATTCTTTGAGGAATCAATTCATCTTTATCATTAGGAACGACAGTAATACCTCCTTTCTTAGGGACACAATGGACAGGGCTTACCCACTGACTATCAGCAACGGGGTAGATTATACCTGCCTCAAGGAGCATTAGTATTTCCTTTCTTACCACTTCTTTCATTTTAGGATTCAGCCGTCGTTGATGATCACGGACTGGTTTAACATCTTCTTCCAAATTTATTTTATGTTGACATAGAGTGGGACTAATGCCCTTAAGATCATCAAGAGTATACCCAATAGCAGCACGGTGCTTCTTCAGAGTTTTCAATAATCTCTCTTCCTCATGTTCTGAAAGGTTAGCACTAATAATAACAGGATATATCTTTTTCTCATCAAGATAAGCATATTTAAGAGTATCAGGCAATGGTTTAAGCTCAAACACGGGATCACCCTTGGGTGGAGGAGGATCCCCTAGGATTTCAACAGGTAAATTGTTTTTCAGAATAGGTTCCTGTTTAAAGAATACTTCATCTATTTCCCTTCTTTCATTCATAAACATATCATTCTCATGGTCTAGCAAATAATGTTCTAAAGGATCACTAGGAGGTACGACAATAGAAGCAAGACCAATAATTTCATCCTTACTAGGTAATTCTTCTTCACGGTGTTGTCTACTAAATTTAGAGAAATTAAATTCATGAGACATATCATCTAAACCGATAGTAACAACATCTCTTTTGCAATCTATGGTAGCATTAACAGTATTCAGGAAAGGTCTACCAAATATAATAGGACAAAAGTTGTCTTGTGGGTAACCAAGAACAAGAAAATCAGCAGGATATTTAGTTTTCCCACACAAGACTTCAACATCTCTAACAAATCCCATTGGTGAAATAGTATCTCTATTGGGAAGTTTAATTGTGACATCAATATCTTCTAACTCAACAGGTGCAATATCATGCATAATTTCTCTATATAGGCTAATAAGTATTGCACTAGCACTGGCACCCATATCACATAAGCCATGATAACAATGATCTCCTATTTTAATAGAAATAACAGGCATGCCTGCCACAGGTCTAGTATCTTTAGCACACAGTTTAGAAATTCTAGCAGTTTCATCACAGAAATAAATAACATGCCCATTAATATTATCAGACAAGAGATCTTTAACAATAGCAATATTAGGTTCAACTTTAACTTGCTCAGGAGGTGTATATGTTTTAATATTGCTTTTATGAACCACAGTTGAAGCTTTAGCATGATCCTTTATCCTAACAGGGAAAGGTGGTTTCTCAACATAAGAAGTAGGAACAACAGGATCATTATAAGTGATAATCTTTTCTTCAACTTTAATAGGTGCACCTACTTTTACTTCTATGGGAGGATGATATTTAAACCACTTCTCCTTGGGGAGATCAACATAAGTAGCAAAAGATTCACAGAAAGAAGCTACTATCTCAGAGTCAAGTCCATATTTAGTGCTAAATTTATGGAAAACACCGGTATCCATAAAAGATTTAACACAATCAAACTTAGGTGTCATACCTGACTCCTTACCTTCGTCGAGGTCCCAATCTTCAGAGTTGCGTTTAATTCTTTCCAATAAATCCCATTTGAATTCAATAGTCTTCATCATAAAAGAGCCAGCACAAGAAGTATCGAGCATGGTGCGATTGTTATCAGAAAGCCGAGCATAAAAAATTTGAATAATCATTTCTCTTGAGAGCTCATGATTGGGGCATGCATATAACATTGATTTAAGCCTCCCCCAAGCTTGAGCGATGCATTCTCCTTCGCGAGGCCAAAAATTATATATATAATTGTGATCACGATGAACATGATGCATAGGATAAAACTTCTGATGAAATTCCAATTTCAATCATTTGTAGTTCCATGACCCCACATCATCACATAGCCTATACCATGTCGATGCATCTCCCTTCAAAGATAAAGGGAAGACCTTCTTCTTAACAACATCTCCGGGTACACCTGCAAGCTTAAATAATCCACAAACTTGATCCACATATATTAGATGCTCATCAGGATGTTTTGTTCCATCTCCTACAAAAGGATTAGCTAGCAGTTTTTCTATCATACCCGAAGGAATTTCAAAGCAGGCATTTTCATTTTCAGTAGGTTCAGTAGGTTGAGGAGCAACTCTTTGCTCTACTGGTCAGGGTGAAGATACCCCGAACAAGCCCCTCAGAGGATTACTTTCCATAGTAACAAGTCACAGTAAATTTTAGCACACTATATAAATTTTTCCTTACCAAATTCCACCTACCAAAGGCGCTTCACTCCCCGGCAACAGCGCCAGAAAAGAGTCTTGATGACCCACAAGTATAGGGGATCTATCGTAGTCCTTTCGATAAGTAAGAGTGTCGAACCCAACGAGGAGCAGAAGGAAATGATAAGCGGTTTCCAGCAAGGTATTCTCTGCAAGTACTGAAATAAGTGGTAACAGATAGTTTTGTGATAGGATAATTTGTAACGAGCAACAAGTAACAAAAGTAAATAAAGTGCAGCAAGGTGGCCCAATCCTTTTTGTAGCAAAGGACAAGCCTGGACAAACTCTTATATAGAGAAAAGTGCTCCCGAGGACACGTATCGTCAAGCTAGTTTTCATCATGTTCATAAGATTCACGTTCGGTACTTTAATAATCTGATATGTGGGTGGACCGGTGCTTGGGTACTGTCCTTACTTGGACAAGCATCCCACTTATGATTAACCTCCATTGCAAGCATCCGCAACTACAACAAAAGTATTAAGGTAAACCTAACCATAGCATGAAACATATGGATCCAAATCAACCCCTTACGAAGCAACGCATAAACTAGGGTTTAAGCTTATGTCACTCTAGCAACCCATCATCTACTTATTACTCCCCAATGCCTTCCTCTAGGCCCAAATAATGGTGAAGTGTTATGTAGTCGACGTTCACATAACACCACTAGAGGGATGACATCATACATCTCATCAAAATATTGAACGAAGACCAAATTCACATGACTACTAATAGCAAGACTTCTCCCATGTCCTCAGGAACAAACGTAACCACTCACAAAGCATATTCATGTTCATAATCAGAGGGGTATTAATATGCATATATGATCTGAACATATGATGTTTCACCAAATAAACCAACTAGCATCAACTACAAGGAGTAATTAACACTACTAGCAACCCACAGGTACCAATCCCGGACTTGGAGACAAGAATTGGATACAAGAGATGAACTAGGGTTTTGAGAGGAGATGGTGCTGGTGAAGATGTTGATGGAGATTGCCCTCTCCCGATGAGAGGAGCGTTGGTTATGACGATGACGATGATTTCCCCCTCCCGGAGGGAAGTTTCCCCGGCAGAACAACTCCGCTAGGGCCTTAGATTGGTTCTGCCAAGGTTCCGCCTCGTGACGTTGGAGTTTCGTCCGAGAAGATGGCTTCTTATTTTTTCCCATCGAAAGACTTCATATAGCAGAAGATGGCCACCGGAGGGCCACCAGGGGGCCCACGAGGTAGGGGCGCGCCTAGGGGGGTAGGGCGTGCCCCCCACCCTCGTGGGCAGGGTGTGCCCCCCTGGCACTACAAAAAAAGACACATCCGTGACATTTTGGGCCGAACAAATTTTTTTCTGTCATACATATGACACTTCTATGACGATAATTGTGACAAAACCCGGTATCATCATAGATGTGGTGGGCTCCTACTTCTATGACAAAAAATCATGACAGAAAATGGGCATTTCGTCTTGGGCGGGCCGGAGACACAGCCGCATGACATTCTTTGGCCCGTCCATGACAGAAAAAACCGTGATAGAAGCGAGGGGGAGGAAAATTTTGGGGAGTTCCCGGTTACGGTGGGAGGTCGGGGGCCGAGCGATGTGCGTTTCTCTCGTACACGTACGCGCGTGTGTGCGAGGCGTTGGCTCTAACTGAACCCGAGCAAGGCATTGGGCTCTAACTGAACCCGAGCAAGGTGTTGGGCTCTAACTGAACCCGAGTGATTGCACTGCAGACTACGCGTTACTGAACCCGAGCGATCGATCGATGGCTATTAACTGAACCCGATCGAGCGATTCCTTCGCTACTGCTGCTAACTGAAGCCGATCGATGGGATGAACAGTGAGCGTTGCGGGGGGGTTTGGATGAACAATGAGCAGTGGCGTTGCCTCTGGATGAACAGGACCCCGTGGTGTGGTGGAGGGCTGGATGAACAGTAGACGGTGGAGGGGTGCCCGTGGAGGGGTGGATGAACAGGACCCCGTGGTGTGGAGGGCTGGATGAACAGTAGACGGTGGAGGGGTGCCCGTGGAGGGGTGGTTGAACAGGACCCTGTGGTGTGGAGGGCTGGATGAACGGTAGACGGTGGAGGGGTGCCCATGGAGGGGTGGTTGAACAGGACCTCATGGTGTGGAGGGCTGGATGAACAGTAGACGGTGGAGGGGTGGTTGAACAGTAGCCAGTGGAGTAGCGCGCGGTGGAGGCTGGATGAACAGGAGCCCATGGAGGCTGAATGAACAGGAGCCCGTGGAGGCTGGAGGAGGTCGACGGTGGAGATGAACAATATCCCGTGGAGTCCTGTTTTGCGGTACGCCACACCCCTCCCGATGGACAGGACCCCCGTTTCGACCGTAGCGCTCCAACACAAGTCCGTTTCCTCCGTTTTGTGGTAGCCACACCCCTCCCGATCAACAGGACTCCCGTTTCGACCGTAGTAGGTCTGTTTCCTCTGTTTTGCGGTACGCCACACCCCTCCCGATCAACAGGACCCCCGTTTCGACCGTAGGTGGTCCGTTTCCTCCGTTTTGCGGTACGCCACACCCCTCCCGATGAACAGGATCCCGTTTTGAACGTGGCCGGTCGAACACAAGGCTATTTCCTCCATTCTGCGGTACGCCAGGCCTCGTTTCCATCGCCTGTTCCGTCCAAGCCCTCCCGATGAACACAGCGCATTCCGTTGCCTCCCCATGAACACGACGCATTCCGTTGCCTCCCCATGAACATGACGCATTCTGTTGCCTCCCCATGAACATGACGACGACGCTGTTTCTCCGTTCCGACCCAGCCATGTACACGAGCCCTCGCTGTACGTATGCGCGAGTAGGCATTCGAGACCCCACCCGTATGTACACATACGTGGCCGTACTTTCTTTCTTGCACCCTGACCGCTGTACGTACGTGTACATGCTACGTGCGCGCCTCTACTACGACACGTGCGTGCGTCTACATCGACCAGTATATATGTACGTACATGTTCACGACCAGAATGACAACGCTACGTATGCTTCGACCAGGTGGGTCCCGACTGCCAGGCACTTTCTTGCGTGCGAAGATGTAGCTGGTGGGTCCCAGCAGTCAGGGGAGCGAATCATTTTGTTTTTTTTGCCCGGACGCACTTCCTTGCAAGGTGTAGTGGTGGGTCCCAGCAGTCAGGGGGGAAGCGTTTTTTTCGCGAAATACGGTGGCCCGTCCGGTGGGTCCCCGCTGTCAGGTGGAGAAATAATTATTTTGCACGTAATAAGGAGGCACTTCCTTGCTGCGGCCGTGGATCCAGCTGTCAGCCTCTCCATGTACAGTCCACGTCCGATGGAAGTCGTTCCTTGACCATGTTGACCACGCCGCGCCGAGCGCACCAAGGCGGTGGACGACGGCGAGGCCTGGGAAGGGGACGACGGGGAGCCGAGGAAGACGCGGCAGTGGAAGCCCACGCGGAGAGGAGTACGAGGGTTCACTGGTTCGGCTGTGGTGTGAGGCTGCCGTCGCCGCAGGGCCTGGCCAGCGGTGGGAATAGTAGGGGGCGGTGAGGCCTCCGCGACAGCACAGCCGGCCACGGGAGGCAGGAGCATGCGGCACGACCAGCGCTGCTTTGGGCGGCTGGAGCAAGAAGACCAGAGGTTGAAGAAGCACCACGGCCGTTGGATGGACATCGTACGGTCACTGGAGCTAGAATCATTCATATTGACTAAAGTTGACAAAGGCCCCCGTCCCAGTCAACTTAGTAGGCCCACAAGTCAACCTCCCACCATGGTGGGTCCCAGCTAGCTGGGGGAGTATTCATTTTTTTGTGCGTAATAAGGAGGCACTTCTAGTGGGTCCGAGCTGATAGCGGGGGGAACGTTTTTTTCGCGAAATACGCTGGCCCGTCCGGTGGGTCCGAGCAGTCAGGGGGGAAACATTTTTTTTTCGTGAAATAAGGTGGCCCGTCCGGTGGGTCCCTGCTGTAAGGTGGAGGAATAATTATTTTGCGCGTAATAAGGAGGCACTTCCTTGCGGCCGCCTGGACCTAGCTGCCAGCCTCTCCACGTACAGTACTCTTCCGATGGAAGTCAGTTGTTGACCATGTTGACCACGCCGCGCCGAGAGCACCAGGGCGGTGGTCTGGACGACGGCGAGGCCTAGGAAGGGGACGACGCGGAGCCGGGGAAGACGCGGTAGTGGAACCCCGCGCGGAGAGGAGTACGAGGGTTCACTGGTTCGGCTGCGGTGTGAGGCTGCCGTCGCCGCAGAATAACAGGTGGTGTGGGTGAGTGGAGGGATGGCCTGGCCAGCGGTGGGAGTAGTATGGGGGCGGTGAGGCCTCCGCGGCAGCACAGCCGGCCACGGGAGGCAGGAGCAGGAGGCACGACCAGCGCTGCTTTGGGCGGCTGGACCAAGAAGACCAGAGGTTGAAGAAGCACTACGGCCGTTGGATGGACATCGTACGGTCACTGAAGCTAGAAACATTTATTATTGACTAAGTTGACAAAGCCCTTGGTACGCTCCAACTTAGTAGGCCCACAGGTCAGCCTCCGAAACGATGCGCCCCAGATGTCAGGGGGAGGAATCATTTTTTGGGCGGCCGAAGCTAAGAATATCCAAGATTGAAGAAGAAGCACGACATCCGTTAGATAGACATCCAACGGCCACTGCTGCTAGAACCGTGTGTTGACTATAATAAGTTGGCAAAGCCTTGCATACGCGTCAACTTATTTTATTTAGGGGACGCGTCACTTAGTAGGCCCACAAGTGTGTGGCAGAGAACTTATAGCCCATTTGCGTTTTGTAAGAATGTACAGCCCATTTTGGAATTCTAATGGAATTTACAACAGCCCATTTACAGTTTGTTAAAAGTACAACCCATTTTCTAGCTAGGACAATGATTAATAATTTCAACCAACCGTTGAAGACAAAATTCAATAAAATTTCTCACATTTTGATGGGCTCCGAAATATTTTTATCCCGAAATTTCTAGTTAGATTAAATATAAATTTGTATTACGTAAAAATCCAACGAAACATTGCGCGCGCAACAATGAAAATTTAAGATTTTCAAAATCCATAAATAATATTTTATAAACTAATTTCGTGTTTGGTGCATTTGTTTATAGTTACTACCCAGTTTTTATAATTACATCCCATTTATTATTTTTTTAAACCCATTTTCCTGTTAAGCCTAATGCATCCCTCCTAGGAAAGATTTGCAGCCCAGTGGGGCGGAGAATAACAAGTTGACCTTGCCTGGGTATTCCTCAAAAAGACGTATAGCTGGGCTAGCCATTTTCATCTTGAAAAAAATTAGTATCTGGGCTAGATATCTGGCCTGGGCTAGACGGGCCACAGCCCGCCCAGTTAATACCCTGCTCTGCTCTGAACAACAACGAAATCATCGCCAAGAAAAACTCTGCAGTGCTCACGCCACAACAACACAAATACTGCTCGAGCTGCTTGGTCCCAGCTATCGGCCGCACCTTGTGCAATTCTCTCGTTTATATTGACTACATAGGTTCACAATGGTGTGGGACCGTGATGTCAGGAAACCAGGAGAAAACAAAAAAATATAGGTGTACATAATAAGGAGGCACTTGCGTACGTACGGCTATGGCCCTAGTGGGTCCCTAGTGTCATCCAGTCAAAATAAAGTCATCTCCTGAATCCTCATGTTCGTTGACGATGTTAACAATGCTCGGCGCCACAGCGAGCGCAACAACTCGAAGGACAACGGAGAGGGCCTCGCGGGCCCTACGGATGGTCTGATACAGCGCCCGCTACTCATTCAGGAAGCCAGGATCATCGGACACCTATGAGCACCTTCGAGAAACTGAGACGGCATGAAACGGTAAGGCCGCGCTTGGGAGCTCTGGTTTATTTCAAACATGTATTAACATACAAGTGTAATTTACTCGTCATCAAAAACAACGCGTAAAATACAGGCGTAATGAAACCGAGGGCCTGAGGTATGTAAGTAAAACCGGCGGGTTACGCGTGTAATTTGAGAGACCAGTGTATATTTTATGAGCACTGCTATATGGACGACATTACCAGACGATACATGCACAACGTGCATATCATGCCATCCATGGGCAAGGCTAAAACAGCAGCTAATGGCTGGATTAGCAATCGTCTGAGTGTCGTTCAGCGTTTTTATCATGTGTCAAGTACTTCCGATATTTTACTAGTCGAAATTGACCAACCAAGCGCCTTCGCCTGAGACCATCTGCTTTAATTTACAAGCGTCAGTTTTACAAGCGGTTTTGGTTGGAAAACGATGATCCAATCACGGCCTAATATCATGAGTTGGTCGGAAGATCATATGGTTTCACGTCTAACCTACCCGACTTGTCGTATAGGCTATGAATGAAACATCAGATGATGAACTTCTTAAGCACGGAAACAACAGAAGAGGATGATCTTCTTAACAAGCAAATCACTGGCATTAGATCGACATGCAAAACAATACGAAGCATTATTCTCAGGAGGCACGGTGAACATCTCGTGATGCCGCATGGCACAACATTCCAAGCTCAACTTTGCAATCAAACACAAGGCCTGGCATTACATAGACAATATTCAGAACAAACTCTTAACACAGGAATATCTCAGCAGAGTAACTATTTACTTCTAAACTGAACACATGAATAGGAAAAAACACTCGACGCTGCTCACAGCAAGGGCGTCCCACTCAAAAATATCAAAAGCATGTCTTCTGGCTAACATCAATGAGCAAATTTTGACAAGGTTTTCCAATTCCAATATATTAAACTAATGTCTTCTTGCTACCATCAATGATTAATCTTTGACAAGCTTTTCCCATTCAAAATATGTAATGCCTATGATCGTGGAGTCCTGTCGCTTCTTGCTAACATCAATGATTAAACTTTGACAAGCTTTTCCCATTCAAAATATGTAATGCCTATGATTGTGGAGTCCTGTCGCTTCTTGTACTTGTGTGGGCACTTCTTGCCCAGGGCACTCCACGTGTTGTTAAATTGCCAGTGGTCTCTGCAGACTAGTCATGTCACCGGTGTCTAATATTTATGGCACCGGCTGTAGCAATGGAGGGATTCGGTGCCAAACTAAGAAAAGGTGAAATTGGCACCTCTTTTGGCCTACATAGTGGAAGGCCTAATACTCTGTAAAGCTTCTCGGTCACTCCTTCTGTAATGTAGCGCAAACAATGACTGCTTCTTTCTACAAAGTGGAACGACCAACTGGACCTAGTAATGCAGCAGTTTGCCTTGGACACATTGGCTCCTTTTGTGCAGTTGAACTAAAATCGAAGTCAGAATAAAACCGAGCTTTAATTTTGATATCCCTGTAAGCAAGAAAAGGTATAAGGGAAACAATTACTGAGAAATAACGGTTGATGACTTGTACTCACAGAAGAAAAACATCTGCTGATCTACCTTATCTTAATGGGAAACAAAGCAGGAGAGTAGCAATTCTCAATCAGTGTGATTCATTCATATTAACTAAGACATTATCTTAACAATGCCTTGGTTCAAGATGTATAAAGAATGAAAAAGCAGAAAAGTATCATTCCTAAAACAATGCGACTGATTCATTTTAACAAAGACATTATCTTAACAATACCTTGGTTAAACATGTAGAAAGAACTACAAAGAAGGATAGTACCATTTGTAGAACACTGTAAGTCTGTAACTGATATATAATAACAGAGACATTATCTGAACAATACATTTCTTAAACATGTACTCCGGCCGATCCCTAACAGAAATGGTACTCCTGCTGATCCCTAACAAGTGTTTGCAGTTTTGAACTAAGATTCAGTTCCAGGGTAGAGTGGGCGCAACAACAGTATGTGCTTCCATCTACTTATAAAGGGGGTGATGCAGAGTTTGTTGTAACAAAGCAACAAGCATCATGTCTGGGTTGGTCACTACTTAATGGGAAAAGACAACATACAATAGCTTCAATTCAACATTTATTTAAAACAGTACCAATACAAGTAGCACAACATCTCAAAGCACACTGCACAATCATGTGGATGAAGGCTTGTACCGACCTTTCATGAGACCGACAACGATAAAATACGAATCTGCCAACACGAATAGGAAATCCAATGCCGTTTTGTGCAGTTGCACTGAAATCAAGCAAAGTGTTTCGCGTAGCGAAGCAAAAGGTCACAATAGCAACAAGTTGAATAGGTATCCCTATATAAACAGAGGCAAAAAAGGAATCAATTACTGGCTAATAAAGGAGGATGAAACATGCGGCCACAAAAATGGTAATCCCGCCAATCCCTAACAAGTGTTGCAGTTTTGAAATAAGATTTAGTAGTTAATTCTGAGAGTGGCATCAATTACTGGCTTATAAAGGGGGTGATTCTGAATTTGTTGTAACAAAGCAACAAGCATTATGTCTGGCTTGGTCCCATTTTTGTTTACTACTTAATGGGAAAAGACAACAATACAATAGCTTCAATTCATCATTTATTTAAAACAGTACCAATACAAGTAGCACAACATCTCAAAACACACTGCACGATCATGTGGATGAAGGCAAGTACCAACCTGTCATGACGCACACAATATCATGTACGAATCTGCCAACACGAATAGGAAATCCAATCTCGTTTTGTGCAGTTGCACTGAAATCAAGCAAAGTGTTTCGCGTAGCGAAGCAAAATGTCACAATAGCAACAAGTTGAATAGATATCCCTGTATAAACAGAGGCAAAAAAGGAATCAATTACTGGATAATAAAGGAGGATGAAACATGCGGCCACAAAAATGGTAATCCCGCCAATCCCTAACAAGTGTTGCAGTTTTAAAATAAGATTCAGTAGTTAATTCTGAGAGTGGCATCAATTACTGGCTTATAAAGGGGGTGATGCTGAATTTGTTGTAACAAAGCAACAAGCATCATGTCTGGGTTGGTCCCATTTTTGTTCACTACTTAATGGGAAAAGACAACAATACAATAGCTTCAATTCATCATTTATTTAAAACAGTACCAATACAAGTAGCACAACATCTCAAAGCACACTGCACAATCATGTGGATGAAGGCCTGTACTGACCTTTCATGATACGACCAACATAAAATATGAATCTACCAACACGAATAGGAAATCCAATCAAGTTTTGTGCAGTTGCACTGAAATCAAGCAAAGTTGCCGGTGTGACATTTAAGTTTTCTATAGCAACAAGTTGAATAGATATCCCTGTTTTAAAGAGGCAAAAAGGAAAACAATTACTGGCCAATAAAGGAGGATGAAACATGCAGCCACAAAAAGAAGCATCTACCTTATCTTGATGGAAAACAAAGTATAGGACAGTAGCATTTCTAAAATGGTTGCATTGATTCATATTAACAGAGAAATTCTTTTAAAACAGATCAGTAGTTAATTCTGAGATTAACAATAGCAAAATAGCTGCATGGGACATGCCAGCACCATGTGCGTCCACACGTATAAATGGGTGATGCAGAGTATGTAGCCAAGCAATGATGAAACTTTGATAAGCTTTTCCCATTCAAAATATGTAATGCCTATGATCGTCCTGTCGTAGCTTCTTGTACTTGTTTGGGCACTTTTTTCCCAGGGCACTCCACGTGTTGTTAAATTGCGAATGGTCTCTGCAGACTAGTCATGTCACCGGTGTCTAATAATACTCTGTAAAGCTTCTCGGTCATTCCTTCTGTAATGTAGTGCAAACAGTGACTGCTTCTTTCTGCAAAGTGGAACGACCGACTGGACCCAGTAATGCAGCAGTTTGCCTTGGACACATTGGCTCCTTTTGTGCAACTCAA
Organism: Triticum urartu; assembly: GCF_056163025.1. Taxonomy (NCBI): domain Eukaryota; kingdom Viridiplantae; phylum Streptophyta; class Magnoliopsida; order Poales; family Poaceae; genus Triticum; species Triticum urartu. Next base: position 390,868,657 of record NC_141873.1, on the reverse strand, counting down.
TGAAAATCGAAGTCGGAATAAAACCGAGCTTTAATTTTGATATCCCTGTAAGCAACAATAGGTATAAGGGAAACAATTACTGAGAAATAATGGTTGATGACTTGTACTCCCAGAAGAAAATCATCTATTGATCTACTTTATCTTAATGGTAAACAAAGTAGGAGAGTAGCAATTCTCCATCAGTGTGATTCATTCATATTGACTGAGACATTATCTTAACAATGCCTTGTTTCAACATGTATAAAGAACGACAAAGCGGAAAAGTACCATTCCTAAAACAATGCAACTGATTCATTTTAACAGAGACATTATCTTAACAATACCTTGGTTAAACATGTAGAAAGAACTACAAAGCAGGATAGTACCATTCCTAACAAGTGTTGCAGTTTTGAACTAAGATTCAGTAGTTAATTAATTCTGAGAGTGGCATTGCTTAATTTTACCAGCGGCATTAGATTAACGAAAAGCATAAACAGTTCCATGGGAGAGTGGGCGCAACAACAGTATGTGCTTCCATCTACTTATAAAGGGGGTGATGCAGAGTTTGTTGTAACAAAGCAACAAGCATCATGTCTGGGTTGGTCCCATTTTTGTTCACTACTTAATGGGAAAAGACAGCAATACAATATCTTCAATTCAACTTTTATTTAAAATAGTACCAATACAAGTAGCACAACATCTCAAAGCACACCGCACAATCATGTGGATGAAGGCCTATACTGACCTTTCATGAGACGGACAAGATAAAATACGAATCTGCCAACACGAATAGGAAATCCAATCTCATTTTTGCAGTTGCACTGAAATCAAGCAAAGTGTTTCATGTAGCGAAGCAAAATGTCGCAATAGCAACAAGTTGAATCGATATGAAGACTGGAAACAAATCTCGATCTCCTTTTGTGCAGTTCCCAAAATTAAGCAAAGTCACCAGTGTGACATTCAAGTTGAACTGCACAAAACACTCTTAAAACATAAGTGTTTCGAGTAGCGAAGCAAAATGTCGCAATAGCAACAAGTTGAATCGATACCCCTGTTTTAACAGAGGCAAAAAATGAAAAAATTACCTGCCGATAAAGGAGGATGAAACAAACGGTGATAGAAAGAAGCATCTAACTTATCTTGGATGGAAAACAAAGTAGGACAGTAGCATTTCTAAAATGGTTGCATTGATTCATATTAACAGAGACATTTTCTTGAAACAACATTCGTTAAAAAATGTAATTTACTTTTAACAGTGGCATTGCTTCAATTTTCCGGCGGCATTCTTAGATTAACAACAGCAAAATAGCTGTATGGGACATGCCAGCACCATGTGCGTCCACACGTATAAATGGGTGATGCAGAGTATGTAGCCAAGCAGCATATATGCGTTGGTCCCATATTTGTTCTCTTTGAACCTTCTTCCTATGTGAGGGCAGCAAATCTAGTCGTGCACAAACTACCCGACCACCCAGTTTCTTTCCCTTTTCAACAAAGAGATCGGTTCCTTACAGATGTGTGTACTGGGTTACCCCCCTTTTCCCTTTTCGACCTACAAAGCGGCTGGATAGCCAGTCTATACTACTTTCCGCCCCTCCTTTCCTCATTGAACCACGTCCTAGATTCTTGCTCCAGCCCACCGCACCCTTCTTTCCTCTTTGAACCAAGACCTAGATTCGACTACAGATCGAAAAAGATCTACATGCAGCTAGAGCAACGACGATTTCAAAGAAACTTATACCTTAGGGTCGTCGGGATGTGGCAAGGCGTGCGGCGGGAGGCCGGATCTGCCCACACTACGTACATCAGCGAGGAAGAAGGGGTCAGTTGCCCTCCCGCACAAGCGCTGGGTGAAAGAGAATAGCGCAGCCGGCAGTGGATTGCCTCCCTCGCCGAAGGCGATAGAGTGAACGCTGCACCTCCTCCCCTTCCTGGTGCGACGGGATACGGACGCCTCCTTCACCAGCTGTGAGGGGGGAGAGAGAGACAAGAGGCCAACAATCTTGTTTAGATCTGGTGAAGAGAGGGTGAGAGACTGTGAATATAGCAAACCCTAGCAAATGAACGCTGAGCCTCCAGCGTGTAACATATATGTAGTGCGGCGAGCGTGTGGAGAGTGCAAACCCTAGCGAACAAGCGCTGAGGCTCCCGCTTATATATATACTACTATAGTACGGACTGAGCTCCGGTGCCTTCACTGCACCTGCTTTTGCCTGTATGACAGGTGAGCCAGCCACATTTTGGGCCCACCTGTCGTAAAACCCTAGCGAAAAATTGCACCAACGTGAAAGACGATTGCGTCTCCAACGCAACCAAGGTGAACTGACGAAGGATATCATCTTTGTGCGTAACAAGCAAAGAGCACTGATGATAGGTGAGCTTGTTTTTCATCGAAAATCGATCAGCTTCACCAGCCGACGCAACCATGAGCATCGATAGGTCATCGTGGTGATGCATCATCCATTTGGCATCAAGTTTGGGTGAGACACCTAAGAAGTTCGACAAATCCTCACTGTGGTCTGTTTCTTCTCAGTAATCAAGCTCGAGGAAGGAAGAACCACATGGCAGAGGACAGTGAGGCGGAACAACAATGGCCATCCAATTTTGTGCAGTTACACTAAAATTGAGGAAGACATGCCCGGGTATGGAGACACGCATCGCTCTTTCCAAAATTATAAAAAAGGGTTAGCAACGACATCTCAATTGTCAATAAGAATTAATGAAAAGTACACCAACAAACAGAAGCATCATAATTATCTTGATGGGAACTAAACCAGGATACCCGAGAAAAAAAGCATTTCTTCATTTAACCAGTGATAGTACTACCACCATATGGACAATGACCGCACAACCACCATGTACTTTTTGTCGAAACAACATGTATACCTCCACCGAGGCATAAATCAGGACAACTTTTGGAGTGGCATTTACTCTATAATAGTACTAGTAGGTGATGTTGGACTAGCTGACGAACCCTAGCTACTATGCATGGGGAGTTGGGGAGTAGTCGCATAGAAGAAAACCCGCACGCAGCGACCTGGGGAGCTGGACAAGTACAAGAAGTTATACCTCAGGTGGGCGAGATGTCATTTAGGCGGGCGGGCGGGATCTGCCCACACGAGGGCAGCGAACAAGGGCGCAGAGGATCTTCGTCCGCGCCAGCGCCGGCTTTGAGAGGACGGTGCGCATCGGCTTCCTCCGTCACCGACGGCGACAACGTCAACGCTGCACCTCCTCACCTCCCGCAGCGGACGGGATTCGGCCAGATCTGTGACCACCGCTGAGGAGAGAGATAGAGTGGACACTGTCATCTTGTTTTGATATGGAGAGGGTGAGAGAGCGAGACACGAGAAACTCTATCAAACAAGAGGCTATAATGGAGTAAAAAAATCTCTCCATAGCAGTGGTTTTAAATAGAATACGCGCGTTCCCGGAAAAAAGAAACGAAAACTAGCGGACAATTTTTTAAGGGTCTGTCTAGGACACATCTAGATGTGACATAGTTATGTCACACATAAGTTGATGTCCACTCTGTTTGTGGTCTTTTCCTAGTTTTTTTTGTTTCTTGTTGCTACATTATATACTTGTGGGAGCTTAGATGTGATATCCTTAAATAACATCTAGATGTGAATTAGACAAACTAATTTTCTAACGTACCAAGAAAGAAAACTCGATCAAAAACACGCCCCCGCTTCCAGGTCGCGAGAGTCGTCGCGCACACACACATAGACATCGACATGCATATCCGTGTTTACGTAAAATTCCATTTCCATCTCCATCTCCAATCATATTTGTCCAACTAGCACATTATTTACGTTGTTAATTATATACGCAGCAATATTAACATACAACATCTCTTGTTTGCGCACGTCCGGACCGCTGCCATGGCCGGTCCTGACCAACCCGAACCCTCTTCATCACCCGCGCGTGCTTCCCGCCCGAAACGGTCAGTGCCGCATTCATGCCCGGCCAGAGCGGATGCGACCTCTCACCGGCGCCGGCATTGAAGCGGCGCGCCGGCCGAGAGAGTGTCGGCCGCACCGCTTCCGGGTGCACGCAGCTGCTCCGCATTCAAAGGTCGCAATAGCCGGCTACAACACGCGCGATCTCTTCCAATAGTAAGTTCTTGGGAGTCCGTGCTACAGCTAGCTGTCCTCCCCCAACTCATCAATCTCTTCTAGTAGTGCTAGTACTCCATGGCGTGATCCATCGACAAGCAGGCGGGAAAGTTATGGTATACTACTCGGTTTGCGGTGAGTGGCATGCCGAGCGACCGTGTGGGGTCGAGCCATGGAGGAGGGTGAGACACGAACACGGCAAACGTGATTTAAACGTTGGTTTTGCTCGATGGCGCGATCCAACGAAACGAAACGTTGGTTTCTCTCCGTTTCCATTTTTTCTCCGGAAAAACGGAAACTTTTCCACTCCATTTTCATTCCTATTCCAAGGTTTCCCCGTTACAACATTCCATCAAATACAAAGGAAAACTAACACGCATGCTGATGCATCTCAATGATTCACAGATCATAGCCAATATTTACTTCACAACTAAAGAAAAAAGTTGTGAGAGCGTGTACGATAGAAAAACTACTGATGGGGTCACTATGACTTAAACCCTAAACCCTAAACATGATTTAATTTCCTGGCCAGGTAGAACCTGTCGAAGGAAAGATGGCTGGCACCCTCGGATCATACGATGCTTTTGTGCAGTTCCACTAAAATCGACCTGAGCATCCCTGATGGCAAAGATATTGAAGAAGTGTAATTAGAATAATAGTACTGGCACTAGTTCATGAGACATAAACTCATCACAAGTAGAAGCCGGTAGAAGTAGAGAAAGATCGACATGGAGATGGAGCTACGGCAGTGGAGCAAGCCTGCTCCAAAAGGAAGATGGACTACCTGGGACGTCGGGCTGTAGCTAGAAGGGCGGTTAGGACGCGACATCGGCCCATACTGCGGTGACCCCCGATTGGGATGCACCGACTGTGGGTTTTCTTCCTCGCCGATGTCGACCGCGTCTACGCAGAACATTGTTCCCTTCCCCCAGCTGCGGGATTAGGCCCCTCGTTCTATGCTTATGAAGAGAGCAACCTAAGCAAGCAGGCTTGTAGCTTAGGCTCCTGCTAGTGTATATATAGTGGTTTTCTTTTTCTCTCCATATCAACCATTTTATATTGCGTACGTGTCATTCAAGAGTGAAATGATGGTTGCTTCTTCCGACTAACTTACTGTGTGATTTGACTGCTCCTTAGTGGCCCCTACACGTACTCCCCCTACGTGTATGCAACAGTCACACGTACACATGGACGCAAAAATGCGCGCGACGCCCTAATGCATGCATGTCCGAGCACACGACGGAACACACACGGTCACGCTCAAGTGCTCAACCTACACGTGCATGCACACACATACTCAGTCAGGGTGAGCTAGTGACCATATGAACACCGGAAAATATATATATTGTGCGCAATGAGCGTATTATGAAGTCCACTGACCGTATTTTTACAAATATACAGTGACAGACAGTGCATTTATCTCGTTTGAAATTAAGCCATATTAACCGGAGAGGAGGCAGCATGGACTAGCATTACTTTGCCGTGTCCCGTCAACTTGCCGAATGAGGAGAAGGTTGCAGGACGGGAGAAGCTTGCGCGCGGTGGCTCGCAGGACAAGGAGAAACTTTTGACTAATGCAAGCTCTCCCTCGCTCAGGCGGTGGACGTGCAACAGTTAATTCGGTGTCAGATTGCCAGAAGCATACACTATACTACTAGTGCTATTATTGTTCGACTTCCCGAACAGCCAAGCACAAAGTTTACTAGTACTACTACTATATTCCATAAAGGTACGTACTGCTACGTCTTGAGCTTGCGTTGGTTTTCCCCAAAGAGGAAGGGATGATGCAGCAGAGTAGCGTAAGTATTTCCCTCAGTTTTTGAGAACAAAGGTATCAATCCAGTAGGAGCCCACGCTCAAGTCCCTCGTACCTGCACAAAGCGATAGCTACTCGCAACCAACGCGATTAGGGGTTGTCAAGCCCTTCACGGTCACTTACGAGAGTGAGATCTGATAGATAGAATATTTTTGGTATTTTTGATATAAGGATGCAAAGTAAAAAGTAAAAGCAAAGTAAATAGCAAAACAATATAAAAGTGATGGAGATTGATATGATGAGAATAGACCCGGGGGCCATAGGTTTCACTAGTGGCTTCTCTCAAGAGCATAAGTATTCTACGGTGGGTGAACAAATTACTGTTGAGCAATTGATAGAATTGTGCATAATTATGAGAATATCTAGGCACGATCATGTATATAGGCATCACGTCCGTGACAAGTAGATCGAAACGATTCTGCATCTACTACTATTACTCCACTCATCGACCGCTATCCAGCATGCATCTAGAGTATTAAGTTAAAAACAGAGTAATGCCTTAAGCAAGATGACATGATGTAGAGGGATAGACTCATGCAATATGAAGAAAACCCCATCTTGTTATCCTCGATGGCAACAATACAATACATGCCTTCTTGCCCCTACTGTCACTGGGAAAGGACACCGCAAGATTGAACCCAAAGCTAAGCACTTCTCCCATTGCAAGAAAGATCAATCTAGTAGGCCAAACCAAACTGATAATTTGAAGAGACTTGCAAAGATAACCAATCATACATAAAAGAATTCAGAGAAGATTCAAATATTATTCATGCAATATGAAATAAACCCCATCTTGTTATCCTCGATGGCAACGATACAATACGTGCATTGCTGCCCCTTCTGTCACTGGGTAAGAACACCACAAGATAGAACCCAAAGCTAAGCACTTCTCCCATGGTAAGAACTACCAATCTAGTTGGCCAAACCAAACGGATAATTCGAAGAGACTTGCAAACATAACCAATCATGCATAAAAGAATTCAGAGAAGATTCAAATATTATTCATATATAGACTTGATCATAAACCCACAATTCATCGGTCTCAACAAACACACCGTAAAAAGAAGATTACATCGAATAGATCTCCACAAGAGAGGGGGAGAACTTTGTATTGAGATTCAAAGAGAGAGAAGAAGCCATCTAGCTACTAACTATGGACCCGAAGGTCTGAAGTAAAACTACTCACACTTCATCGGAGGGGCTAGGATGATGTAGAAGCCCTCTGTGATGACGGCCCTCTTCCGGCGGAGCTCCGGAACAGGCCCCAAGATGGGATCTCGTGGATACAGAAAGTTGTGGCGGTGGAATTAGGGTTTTGGCTCCTGTTCTGATCGTTTGGGGGTACGTGTGTATATATAGGAGGAAGGAGTACGTCGGTAGAGCACCGAGGGGCCCACGAGGCAGGGGGCGCGCCCTAGGGGGGGCGTCCCCCACCCTCGTGACCACCTCTTTGATCCCTTGCAGTAGGGTCCAAGTCTCCTGGATCACGTTCGGTGAGAAAATGACGTTTCCGAAGATTTTATTCCGTTTGGACTCCGTTTGATATTCTGTTTATCCGAAACACCGAAGTAGGCAAAAAACAGCAATTCTGGGCTGGGCCTCCGGTTAATAGGTTAGTCCCAAAAATAATATAAAAGTGGAAAATAAATCCCAATATAGTCCAAAATAGTAGATAATATAGCATGGAGCAATCAAAAATTATAGATACGTTGGAGACGTATCAGGCATCCCCAAGCTTAATTCCTGCTCGTCCTCGAGTAGGTAAATGATAAAAAGAGAATTTTTGATGCGGAGTGCTACTTCGCATAATTTCAATGCAAATCTTCTTAATTGTGGTATGAATATTCAGATTAGAAAGATTCAAGACAAAAGTTTATATTGACATAGAAAATAATAATACTTCAAGCATACTAACAAAGCAATTATGTCTTCTCAAAATAACGTGGCCAAAGAAAGTTATCCCTACAAAATCATATAGTCTGGCTATGCTCCATCTTCCCCACACAAAGTATTTAAATCATGCACAACCCCGATGACAAGCCAAGCAATTGTTTCATACTCTAACTTTTTCAATCTTCACGCAATACATGAGCGTGAGCCATGGATATAGCACTATAGGTGGAATAGAATGGTGGTTGTGGAGAATACAAAAAGGAGAAGATAGTCTCACATCAACTAGGTGTATCAACGGGCTATGGAGATGCCCATCAATAGATATCAATGTGAGTGAGTAGGGATTGCCATACAACGGATGCACTAGAGCAATAAATGTATGAAAGCTCAACAAAAGAAACTAGTGTGTGTGCATCCAACTTGCTTGCTCACGAAGACCTAGGGCAATTTGAGGAAGCCCATCATTGGAATATACAAGCCAAGTTCTATAACGTAAAATTCCCACTAGTATATGAAAGTGACAACATATGAGACTCTCTATATGAAGAACATGGTGCTACTTTGAAGCACAATATATGAGACTTGCTATATCATGGTGCTACTTTGAAGCACAAGTGTGAAAAAGGATAGTAGCATTGCCCCTTTTTTATTTATTTATATTTTTTTGGGCCTTCTTTTTTTTCTTTGGCCTTTTTTTGGGACAATGCTCTATTGAATGATGATCATCACACTTCTATTTATTTACAACTCAATGATTACAACTCGATACTAAAACAAAGTATGACTCTATATGAATGCCTCCGGCGGTGTACCGGGATATGCAATGAATCAAGAGTGACAAGTATGAAAGAATTATGAACGGTGGCTTTGCCACAAATACTATGTCAACTACATGATCATGCTAAGCAATATGACAATGATGGATGTGTCATGATGAACTAGGTGGTGGAAAGTTGCATGGCAATATATCTCGGAATGGCTATGGAAATGCCATAATAGGTAGGTATGGTGGCTGTTTTGAGGAAGGTATATGGTAGGTGTATGATACCGGCGAAAGGTGCACGGTATTAGAGAGGCTAGCAAGGGTGGAAGGGTGAGAGTGCGTATAATCCATGGACTCAACATTAGTCATAAAGAACTCATATACTTATTGCAAAAATTTAGAAGTTATCAAAGTAAAGTATTACGCGCATGCTCCTAGGGGGATAGATTGGTAGCAAAAGACCATCGCTCGTCCCCGACCGCCACTCATAAGGAAGACAATCAATAAATAAATCATGCTCCGACTTCATCACATAACGGTTCACCATACGTGCATGCTACGGGAATCACAAACTTCAACACAAGTATTCTTTAAATTCACAACTACTCAACTAGCATGACTTTAATATTATCACCTCCATATCTCAAAACAATTATCATGCTTCAATCTTTTCTTAGTATTCAACACACTCAAAAGAAAGTTTCACAAATCTTGAATACCAAGCATATTATTATTAGGAAAATTACCATGCTATTAAGAGACTCTCAAATTAATTTAAGTGAAGAATGAGAGGTCAATCGTTTCTTTAGAACGAATCCACCACCGTGCTCTAAAAGATCTAAGTGAAGCACATAGAGCAAAATTATAATGCTCAAAAGATATAAGTGAAGCACATAGAGCAAAATTATCTAGCTCAAAGGATATAAGTGAAGCACATAGAGTATTCTATCCAATTTTAATTCATGTATGGATCTCTCAAAAGGTGTGTACAGCAAGGATGATTGTGGCATACTAACAAACAAAGACACAAATAATACAAGACGCTCCAAGCAAAACACATATCATGTTGGTGAATAAAAATATAGCTCCAAGTAAATTACCGATGGAAGTGGACGAAAAGAGGGGATGCCTTCCTGGGCATCCCCAAGCTTTGACTTTTTGGTGTCCTTGGATTATCTTGGGGGTGCCATGGGCATCCCCAAGCTTAGGCTCTTGCCACTCCTTGTTCCATGATCCATCAAAAGAATTCACCCAAAACTTGAAAACTTCACAACACAAAACTCAAGATAGAAAACTCGTGAGCTCTGTTAGCGAAAGAAAACAAAAGACCACTTCAAGGTACTTTAATGAACTCATTCTTTATTTATATTGGTGTTAAACCTACTGTATTCCAACTTATCTATGGATTATAAACTATTTTACTAGCCATAGATTCATCAAAATAAGCAAACAACACACGAAAAACAGAATAGTCTGTAGTAATCTGTAGCTAGCGCAAAATCTGGAACCCAAAAAATTCTAAAATAAATTTCTGGACTTGAGGAATTTATATATTAATCATCTTCAAAAAGAATTAACTAAATAGCACTCTTCAAATAAAAATGAAAGCAGTTCTCGTGAGCGCTAAAGTTTCTGTTTTTTACAGCAAGTTCAACAAGACTCCCCCCAAGTCTTCCCAACGGTTCTACTTGGCACAAACACTAATTAAACACAAAAAACACAACCAAAACAGAGGCTAAATAATTTATTTATTAAATAACAGCAAGGAAAAATATTGGGATGTCTCCCAACAAGCGCTTTTCTTTAAAGCCTTATAGCTAGGCATTGATAATTTTAATGATGCTCACATGTAAGACAAGAATTGAAGCACAAAAGGAGCATCATAAAGCATGTGACAAACACATATAAGTCTAACATACTTCCTATGCATAGGCATCTTATAGGCAAACAAATTATCAAGGCAAGCAAAAACTAGCATATGCAAGGAAGAGGAAAGAAACAATAGCAATCTCAACATAACGAGAGGTAATTTAGTAACATGAAAATTTCTACAACCATATTTTCCTCTCTCATAGTAATTACATGTAGGATCATAAGCAAATTCAACAATATAGCTATCACATAAAATATTCTCAACATGATCCACATGCATGCAAAGTTGGCACTTTTCCAAAATAGTGGGATTAACATTAACTAAAGTCATGACCTTCCCAAACGCACTTTTATCAAAAACTTCATAAGATTGAACATTCTCTAAATATGTGGGATCTAAAGTTGAAATTCTTACAAACCCACTTTCAATATTATTGCAAACATTATAATCAATCTCATATTCATCATGGGGTTTAAATAAATTTTCAATATCATAAGAAGAATCACCCCAATCATGATCATTACAACAAGTAGTAGACATAGCAAAACTAGCATCCCCAAAGGAGAGTTTATAGTAAAATCATTGCAATCATGCTTTTTATTCAAAGATCTATCGTGAATCACTCCATAAGGTATTTCATCACAATTTTCTGATTTACGGATTTTAGGCAAAAGCTTATAAAGATAATCTAGTGCATCCAAATCACTAGGAATTGGTTCATCATCATTGGATCTCTTAAAAAGATTGGCAAGCGGATGAGGATCCATAGATCTTAGGTTCTCTGTTTAGTAATAAATAAATAACTATTCTAACCATACGAGCAAACAAGAGCAAACGGGCAAAAGAGGCAAATAGAGAGGGAGGATAAATAGAGAGAGGGCGAATAAAACGACAAGGGTGAATTGGGGGGAGAGGAAAACGAGAGGCAAATGGCAAATAATGTAATGCGATAGATAGGGATTGTGATGGGTACTTGGTATGTTGACTTTTTGCGTAGACTCCGGCGCCAGAAATCCTTCTTGCTACGTCTTGAGCTTGCGTTGGTCTTCCCTGAAGAGGAAGGGATGATGCAGCAGAGTAGCGTAAGTATTTCCCTCGGTTTTTGAGAACCAAGGTATCAGTCCAGTAGGAGCCCACGCTCAAGTCCCTCGTACCTGCACAAAGCGATAGCTACTCACAACCAACGTGATTAGGGGTTGTGAAGCCCTTCATGGTCACTTACAAGAGTGAGATCTGATAGATAGAATATTTTTGGTATTTTTGATATAAGGATGCAAAGTAAAAAGTAAAAGCAAAGTAAATAGCAAAACAATATAAAAGTGATGGAGATTGATATGATGAGAATAGACCCGGGGGTCATAGGTTTCACTAGTGGCTTCTCTCAAGAGCATAAGTATTCTACGATGGGTGAACAAATTACTGTTGAGCAATTGATAGAATTGTGCATAATTATGAGAATATCTAGGCATGATCATATATATAGGCATCACGTCCGTGACAAGTAGATCGAAACGATTCTGCATCTACTACTATTACTCCACTCATCGACCGCTATCCAGCATGCATCTAGAGTATTAAGTTAAAAACAGAGTAACGCCTTAAGCAAGATGACATGATGTAGAGAGATAAATTCATGCAATATGAAATAAACCCCATCTTGTTATCCTCGATGGAAACGATACAATACGTGCATTGCTGCCCCTTCTGTCACTGGGTAAGGACACCGCAAGATCGAACCCAAAGCTAAGCACTTCTCCCATGGCAAGAACTACCAATCTAGTTGGCCAAACCAAATGGATAATTCAAAGAGACTTGCAAAGATAACCAATCATGCATAAAAGAATTCAGAGAAGATTCAAATATTATTCATAGATAGACTTGATCATAAACCCACAATTCATCGGTCTCAACAAACACACTGCAAAAAGAAGATTACATCGAATAGATCTCCACAAGAGAGGGGGAGAACTTTGTATTGAGATTCAAAGAGAGAGAAGAAGCCATCCAGCTACTAACTATGGACCCGAAGGTCTGAAGTAAAACTACTCACACTTCATCGGAGGGGCTAGGATGATGTTTTAGCCCTCCATGATGATGACCCTCTTCCGGCGGAGCTCCGGAACAGGCCCCAAGATGGGATCTCGTGGATACAGAAAGTTGCGGCGGTGGAATTAGGGTTTTGGCTCCTGTTCTGATCGTTTGGGGGTACGTGTGTATATATAGGAGGAAGGAGTACGTCGGTGGAGCACCGAGGGGCCCACGAGGCAGGGGGCGCGCCCTAGGGGGGCACCCCCACCCTCGTGACCACCTCTTTGATCCCTTGCAGTAGGGTCCAAGTCTCCTGGATCACGTTCGGTGAGAAAATCACGTTTCCGAAGATTTTATTCCGTTTGGACTCCGTTTGATATTCTGTTTATCCGAAACACTGAAATAGGCAAAAAACAGCAATTCTGGGCTGGGCCTCCAGTTAATAGGTTAGTCCCAAAAATAATATAAAAGTGGAAAATAAAGCCCAATATAGTCCAAAACAGTAGATAATATAGCATGGAGCAATCAAAAATTATAGATACGTTGGAGACGTATCACGTACTATACTAGTACTAGGAACCGGATGGAGGAGCGTCTGCACTCTTATTATAATTTTAAAATGTGATAAAGCAATCTTCAACACATTTGGTTCTCTTCGAGGGTTCTCGCATGTGATAATGGAAGTTGATTGCATGGAACACTCGCCACAATTCTCGCTTAATTCTGGCTCATATCCTGTTACAAATAGTAGCGCTCCTCTTTTTTTGTTATTCAACATGTAAACAGGTCAGCAAACCTTGCGGCGCATCTTCATGCGAACCGTGCTTGCTGCACTTTGAATGTGGCCGAGAGCTGGCTTGATGAAACACCTCGCTTCCTACTTCTTTTTTTGCGGGGTACCTCGCTTCCTAGTGACCAGTGTCTTGACTGATCGTCCTAAGAATGCTTATATATGAATAAAGTTCTCTCATTTACCCGCAAAAAAGATTAAGCCATATTAACCGGAAAGGAGGGAGTATGGACTAGCACTACTTTTTGGTGTGTCCCGTCAACTCGCAGAACGAGGAGAAGCTTGCAGGACAAGGTGAAGCTCGCTTACGCCTTTTGACTAATGCAACCTACCCTCGGTGGACATGCATCAGTCCATTCGGTGTCAGATTGTCAGAGGCATACACTGTAGTACCCAACATGCGGAGTACCATCATTGTTCGACTTCATGAAGGGGCGAAGAGCCAAGCGCAGTAGTACGCGTACTTGGTTTTGCACCTTCATACTACTCCACCCTCCATCACAGTTTACAGGGTGCGCTTCATTATGATGCATTTCTCTCAATGCATTTCCACCACCAGAGAGACTTTAGACGCGTTTGGTTTAATGCTCAATTAATTAGGGCGTGGTAACCACAATCAAGTCCACAATTTTCTCTCCATGTACTATACTACTACGGAGTGCATGCATGTGTGTACCCGGGGTGGAAGCACTGCATGCATGTGTGTACGCATTATTCCCACTAGTAATAGACGCCGTGCTATAACTACCAATGTTATTTTTCAGGATGATTGCTAGTCGCCTTGGTCCCACAGTTTTTTTTTCTTTTTTTCTGAAGCGCGCTGTATAAACAGTGACAGATGGAGTAGTATGAGCGGATTCAAAGAAGAGCGTATTTATGGTTGCTTCTTCAGAGCAACTTACAGTGGGAAAGGTGGGGCTTATGATTTGACTGCTCATTACTCACTATTAATGCGGCGCAACGACCGGGCTGAGTCTCCCATGCAGTTGTGCACTACCCCCTCGGTTCTTAAATATACTCCGGAGTATTTGTCTTTCTAGAGATTTCAACGAGTGACTACTCAAATATTTGTCTTTTTAGAGATTTCAAATAGACTGGCACATACGGATATATAGACATATTTTAGAGTGTAGATTCACTTATTTTGCTCCGTATGTAGTCACTTGTTGAAATCTCTGTTAAGACAAATAGAATATTTAGGAATGGAGGGAGTACACATACGAAGCAAAATGAGTGAATCTACACTCTAAAATATGCCTGTTTGAAATTTGTAAAAAGACAAATATTTAGGAATGAAGGAGTATAATTTTGTGCATGGCGCATGGACCCGGATGATGAAGAGGCTTCTGGCAATGCTATCAAGCTTCCATCATTTGTTTACATAATTGACGTACTATACAAATAATTTTCCAGTGACATGAAATTGTACAATGGTGTGAGCTTTCAGCTTTTGTTTCGCGTGTCTTGCCATCGATGCTCTTTCGGGAACAATAAAAAACTAACTTCCTTGCTAATGCATGTCAATTATTAGCAGATCAGAGCTAATAATTACATCACAACTGAAGACAAAGTTGTGAGAAGGTGTTAAATTAAAATTGATCCATGCTTTCATTGGCAGCAACGTCCCCCCCAGCTCTGTCTAAATCAAGAAGGCATGTTGGGAAAAAAGTAGCTGTCTGGAGCATGCAACATTCCGATCATTTTGTGCAGTTCCACTAAAATAGAGCCGAGCGTCCCTGTTCCAAAGATATCAAGTGTGATTACGATAATAGAGGACTGCTGATGAAACAATAAACACACAAATAGAAGCCGGTCACCTTTGCAGTCTCTCTTAAGACTAACTAGTTGGAGAAGATTAGGCTCGGAGTTGGATGAGGAGGATACAGCAAAACCAATCTCCCTTTGTGCAGTCACACTGAAATGTAGAGACGTTGCCCATGTGACATTTTAGTACAACTGCACAAAACAATCTTAAGAAAAAAGTGATTTGTGCAGTTCACCAAAAGGTTGCAATAGCAACGAGGTGAAATGGATAACCCTGTTTGCAAAAAAGAGGTAGAAAGGAAACAATTACTGGCCAATAACAGTTGATGACACATGCCACGACAAAAAAGAAGCATATTCCTTGTCCTAAGGGAAGATAACAACATGGTTGTGTTTGTCTAAAACGGTGTGAGGACGAGAATGCAATATGGAAAGTACGCCGGACGAGCTACGTTTTGGGCGAAGAACTATCGAAGATCCACATGCAGCGACGTGGGAAAACGGGCAGTGGAGCAAGGCCGGAGGGGATACTTGGAGGTCGTCGGGATGTAACTAGGTGAGCGGCGGCGGGCGGAATCTGCGAGTAGGTGGCGTAGGCCCTGCCGCGCCAGAGCTTGGTCAGAGAGAACGGCGTGTACCGCAGATCGGGACGTGCTGCCTCGGCGCCGTCGAACGGAGAAATGATGCACTTCCTCCCTTTCCCCCGGCGGACGGGATGCGACCGGATCAGTGACCAACGGTGTGTGAGAGAGAGGCCACCGGACTCCCTTTCCCCCGGCGGACGGGATGCGGCCGGATCAGTGACCAACGATGAGAGAGAGAGGCCACCGCACTCCCTTTCCCCCGGCGGACGGGATGCGGCCGGACCAGTGACCAACGGTGAGAGAGAGAGAGAGTGAGAGAGACCACCGGAGCCTTGTGTGAGATACTCTGAAGAGCGGACTACCTTTTCCTCCATAAAAATCGTTTTATATTCTGTGTACGTGCCATTGAGCGCTATAACTTTATTTAAAAATAACGCGGCAATGCGTCAAGTTGAACTTTGTTTCGTGCACGCGTGGTACACGACCTCCCTAGGTAAACAACCGCTACAGGCGTTCAAATTAGCACGTGGGCTGCCATTTCGTAAAGAAATGAGCTCCACCGTGTACCCGCGCGGGTGTGGCTGGGCACGAAGCGTGAGTACGTGCACGGTGCACCTATTCTCTTCTTGTATACGTACACCACCTATATTCTCTTCTTGTATACGTACACCACCTACGTGGGGTTGTGTGAGAGAGATACAAACCTAGAGAGATATAGTGTGTGGGTTCTTGAGAGTTCTTTTGGGGGCGTCAATCAAAATATTTAACATATGCAATGTGTGTGAAATAGAGTCCTCGATATAACATATATATAGAGGGGGCAATCCACGAGAAGAGAGTGGAGGTATCATCGGCTTGAGGTGTCCATAGAATCGAAGAGAGGGATGATGATGTGTGTGTGTGTGTGTGTGCGCGTGCGCGATCGATAAAGAGTGCCATTGAATTTGTGTGTGCCCACGTCAAAGATATAGAGTGGCTGGCCTACTGGAACATGAGATGGGACATGTGCAGTTTGTCTCTGTGGCATGGATACCTACCTGCATCGCTCGACTATCGGTGTGTGGTGGGGGAAGACGGAGGCCCAATTAACTATAGAGGTACAATGGCTGGTATATGTGTGGAGGAGGAGAAAGGCCTACCTCATGTATTAAGGAGATCGATCTGCCTCATGTATTAAGGGAGATCGATCGGCATCCATGCATATGTGTAGGAGATGAATAAGGTTGGGAGAGAGACAGAGCTAGAGTGTTGGAGGGGGTGGTAGTGGAGTTGCTTCTAACAAATGGTGGGATAGGCTTGCTAGAAAAACGGAGGGCACGCCCGCAATATCAATAAGAGAGGAGATGGCTGCTTGTTGTCTATGCACGTGCGTGTGAGAGACGGGTCAGGAGGCATGCACGAATGATGAGGGGGGACGATGTGGCTGTGGTAAGTAGACGTAACTACATATGGGAAGATCAATCGCCCTTTGTAAGAGAAAGGAGAGACATACCTTGTGAGGTACGTCGATCGATGGGGGGGGTAGTTAAAGTCGATCTAGGTATATGTTGGGAGATCGATCGGTATACATGCATGTGTGTGTTAGAAGCAAATGAGGCACGAGGAGAAGGATAGAGAGAGATGGATGCATGTAGGAGGTGGTACGAGAGGCATACTATATCGAGGGGGAGGAGTGTGCGAGTACGAGAACGATGAAAAGAGTGGTGGGAGTGAGGCATGGACGGTGACAAGAGAAGAGGGGAAGCTTGTGTTTGTGCTAGGCACACCTGGCTAGAGAGGCATATCGATCGATGTGTGCCGTAAAGAAGGAGCTGGGGGCCTACACACACCGTGGGTGAACGACCTAAAGTGAAAAGACGAATTTGCGCGATGGAGCTAGAGAATGCTGAGGGAGGGTGAGAGGGATGCGGGCGTGTGCATGCACAAGAGAAAGTTAGCGCTAGCTACAAAGATAAGAGGGTTGTGTGGGTGTAAAAGACGAATAGAGATCATATATACTTCATTATAAAAAGCGAATTAGGATATTTGAAGAATTTATCATAGTGTTTCAAACCGACGGATGTGTGAATATATATAACGGTGATACACATGGTGTGGTTATGAACATGGTATACTATATTTAATATATTTTATCTCTACTCTTATAAAAATGGAGTTGTTGATGATGGTGTGCCTGCCATCCTGCATTATAGGCTGTCTGATTTATATCTGGCGGATAGCAAGGAAACTATGATGGTTGAAGTTGGCAACAATCATGATTGTAGATTCTTATTGACAAATTCAAATTTAGTTCGAATTGCAGCGGTAGTATAGACATTTGGAATGCACTAAAATGTTGGTATGAGTAGGTTACATGCATTATACAGTAAGCGAAAAAATTTAATCGGACATAACATGGATTCATACTCCCTCCTTCCATCTATATAGGGCGTAATGAGATTTTTAAGACCGCCTTTGACTATTGACAAGATTAATAGTACATGACATGCACAATGTGAAAATTATATCATTGAAAGAACCTTTCACAGATGAATTTAACAGTGTGCTTTGTGTAAGTTGCACGTCATATATCATTGCTCTAATATTTGGTCAAAGTTAGCATCGAAAAACGCATTAGGCTCTATATAGATGGAAGGAGGGAGTACTAGCTTTGAATAGCATTTGTATAGTAAAATGGGGCAAGACTCTCTCTTTGTGTGGTGTGAATAGTTTTATTTTTTTGTTTTCTTTTTGGTTGAGGGAAGTGCGAATTGATTTGGTACGTACAAGTACAATATTACTACATGTTAGGCTTGTCCCTAAAATTCAACCCGCGTCTTGTTATATCCCGGAAATTCAGATATCGTGCTCCCAAACTGGCGCCTTCACAACCCGCGCCTTGCTATCCTGAAATTAAAACGCACGTGAAAACTCCCTCCAGCTGCCAAATCCCGACACGCAAAATCCCCCTTCTAACCCTGAGCCGAAAGGGCCGCTAGTTCAAATCGGTGGGGGGGGGGTACTTTTGTAACACACCCTACATTTTGGACAAGCGCGTTCCTAAGTCATGCTTCACCCCCTCCCATCGCCCCCTTTTCGCCATTCGAAATCCCAGGCCGCCATAACCTCTTCGCTCCAGCCGCGAAACCCCACCCTCCTCCGTCCGCCACATCACCGCTGCCCAGCCGGAGCCTCTTCCCCGACGATGTCGTCCACCGCAACAGCTTGTCGTCCCTCGTCCACCTCCCCGGATGAGGATCCGTCGTCCATCTCACCGTCCCGCCGGTTTAGCCGCCCCGTCCTCCACCTCCAAGGAGCTGCTCCGACGATTGCCTCGTCTACCGCGACTGCTCCATCCCCACAGCGCCGCCTTAACCTGCTCCACCGGAACCGCAACATCCTCACCGACTCCTGGGACAAAGCCGAGGCCTACTCGATGCCACCAAAGAGGTTGTACACTCATCGCATCGCACCTTCTCCTTAACTCGACCTCCCGGCGCCGACGGCGCTCCATCCCGCACCCCCATGGAGAGGCTACCTTGAAGCTGGCGCCACGGGCGACATCTCCACGGCGGCTCTCCCCCAGTGCGAGGCCCCTTCGGCGGCGGCGTCCATACCAGTCGGATCTGCTGCTGCTGCTCCGGCTCTCGCTCGATCGCTCGCTCGCCCAGCTGCTGCTGCTGCTCTTCCCCTCGCTCGTGCTGCTGCTCTGCTCCGATTAAGCCACGCCACGGGCGACATCTCCACGGCGGCTCTCCCCCAGTGCGAGGCCCCTTCGGCGGCGGCGTCCATACCAGTCGGATCTGCTGCTGCTGCTCCGGCTCTCGCTCGATCGCTCGCTCGCCCAGCTGCTGCTGCTGCTCTTCCCCTCGCTCGTGCTGCTGCTCTGCTCCGATTAAGCCACACTTCAGTCGACTGAATCGACTTTTGGGTCAGTCGATTTTCAGGGGTTGGGGGGGGGGCTCGCCGGAGTTAAGGAAGAACCACCCGCAGCGGGGACGGGGGCTCGCCGGAGAGGTACCCCACTATCTATCTTAGGGTTCAGGGTGGGGGGCGGGGGGCCTAGAGGGCTGGCCGGGGCGGCGGTGGCGAGTTGTTTCGGGGCGGCGAGGCGGCGTTGGGGCCGGAGGTTCGGCCGGTGGTGGCTGGCAGCTCAGGGGGGTGCAGGTTGAAGATGAACTGCAGGCCCTCCCTAAACTACATGTCAAGTGCCTCTCTGCTACCATTGCGTTCAGTTTCGATAGTAGCATTTAGATTCCACAGTAAATTTCAGTTTCGATAGTTAAGTTCAGAGTCAACAGTTTTTACCTCATCTGTTGTAGTCAGGTGGTTTTTGGTGATGTTAATTTTACATCTAGTTTACATCATCTATTGGAGATGCTATTAGAATCCCACTTGAGATTGACGATGTCTGTCTTGTGCTGCTTTAGCCTTGACGTCTTACGGCTCACCGAAGCTGCTCCAACGACAGAACGATCCATCACAACAGAGCAATGCCCTGGACGCCGTCTACAGATTCCTCAGATCTTCCTCCACACCTCCGACAGCCACCTCTGCCTCAACTGCTTCAGCGACCAACCCAATGATGCTGAGGTCGACACGGCTACAGCAAAGAGGTTGTACACTTGTTGCATCACTTATTACTATACATTCACGTCGATCCATTAGGGATATTTTGGTTCAACGGAGAAACATCGATCCACTGGTTGTTACCATCACTCTAAATTTCTGCATGCTCTCCTTACATAATCTCACCATATTTTTTTTCGTATGCATGCCAGATATTGTACACAGTCATGCTGAACATGTAGAGAAAAAGAGAAGAGTTTTGCGCGGCAATACAATGTCATGCAAACATCGCTCCATGGTGGGTTCAATGGCAAACCCTCCCCACCCCTCTCCAGATTGTAATCCAGAGGAAGATATCTGTTCTGAGGCGGATTCGGACGTCGCTGACCACTCCTATTTACCCCCAAGGTGTTTGCTCTACCTTCGCATTATGATGTTAGTCATATCATGCATATGTTGCCTTGCAGTGCCTACTTTTTACATCATATATGTCATCTGCTTAGTTTAGACATGTTCTGTAATGCCACCTGTTTAGTTTCTATATCATATATGGGAATTATGCAGTCTCATGTCTTTTAGCCAGCCATAATATATGTGAAATGTGCAATGCCATCCTGTTTAACCAGGAATCATATATTTGAATGATATCTTGCCCATTCTTTTCTTCATTACATTTCCATTTGTCGACAATTTTTGTACATTAAACTACTCTTCCTGTGAATCAACCATTTGGGTGGGAGATGGAAAAATCTGGAGTGAAAACAAGGCCTTCAGAGCAGACAGTGCTACCTGTCGAAGCAGATCTCTTGTTGGGTCCCGATAGCTCCTCAGAGATGGATTCAGAGACAGATGACCAGTCCTATTCCCCCACTGAGGTGTATGCTCTAACTTGGCACGGTTATACTGCTCATATCATGCATACGGTGTCTTGCATTGCATAGTTTAGACATCATATACACAATATTCAACACCATGTTCTTAGTTCAGACATCATATCGAATGCCCTCTGTTTAGCATATAAATCACATATGTGAATTAAATGATGCGATCCTGATTACTTAGATAACATGTAGGTGAATTATGTCATGCGATCCTATTTAGTTATTCATCATATCTTTGAATTATGTTATGCTATGCTATCCAGTTTAGATAGACATCATATATGTGAAATTATGTCATGCTATCCGTTTAGTTAAACAATATACATGTCAACTATTTCATTCCCTCTTTTTTCCACACTATCTATTGCATCTGTCTCTCATACAATGTCTGTACATTCAACTATGTTTCCTGTTTATCAGCCATTTGAATTGGAGCGGGTGATGCCAGTATCTAGCGGACTAAAAACACGGTCTTTAAATAAAACAGTGCTACCTCTTGGTGGAGATAGCACCCCAGTTGTACATGCACAAGAACCAGCCCTACCACACATAACCCAAACTCTCGCAGATTGTACCCCTACTACGATGGACAGAGAACCAGCTTCACCCAATCTAACCCCAACCCCAGCCGATAGTAACCCAGTTCCTGTTGACACAGCACCATCTCCACCACAGAGCTCCCAAACAAGAGCAGTTAGTAAGGCAGCTCCAGTGCCCAAAGGGCTAGTACTATCACGGCGAACCCCAACTCCACCAGTTAGTACGCCTATTCCTGTGGAGGAAGCACAACCAGCTAGTCGTAGTTTAGCATCTATCGCATTTGATGTTGTTAAATCGTATGTGCGTATCTTCCCATCTTGGAAATATTATACTGAAGATGAAGGAAAATGCCAGTTGCAGGTGTTTGTCCAGGAGTTATGTGTAAGTAATGCTATTCATGGCAATTACTTTGCTTCGTCCCATACATCCTACCTCCATGATGGTTATAATACAGCAAATTTTCCCATTTTTCTCTATAGAGAAGGACCGATTTGGAAACTCAGGATGAGGTAACCTGTGCTAATACCTCTGCTATCTTCAACAATGCTTGGTGATAGTATCGGAATTACCTGAAGAAAACGTACTTCACCGGCAAAGAAACTCATAAAATTCCCTTACGTTCTCCCGAGACACATTTACTGGACGATGACTGGGAACGCCTTGTTCTATACTGGTCCCGAACCAAGAATGTGGTAAGGTCTATGAGCTCATTTTCTATTTTTAAGTATTATATTCTTGCGTCTTACCGTACTCTGTTCATGTAGAACAAGTGCCTAAACCTGAAGAACAACTGTTCTAATTTAAGATTCCATTGCTACTATAGGACATAGATATATGTTTGTTTGATGCTTTTATTATGTACTAGTACTTGGCAATAGAAGACTTGGTAGTTTAATCCTGTCCACCTTACTAATGAACTGGTTCACCGAAATGAGTTTCATATACTAGTACATGCTAAACTTGTTATGTGTCTGCTTGTTTCTTCTTTTAGAATGCTGACAGAATATTGGGGAAGAGTGCCTTATTAAGCAATGGTAAAGGAAGTAATGCAGATAAGGTTCAGGATAGTGACACATCCTGTCTTGGTTTAGTGTTGGAGTTACTGGCCACTACCGCTTGCACAAGCTATTCAAACTCACTGTCTGAATCAGTTCAGTTTCTTGAGTCTCAACTACAAGCTGAAAGACATCGATCAGCTGTGCTGCGACAAGAAGTGGAAGGACTACGGAAGTCCCTGGAGCATTCAGATGCATACTTTCTGGTGCAACAACAAGCGTTGGAGGATTTTAGCGCTAAACAGGACAAAGCTAATCAGCTTGCTAAGCTTATTGCCAGCATGGTGGATACCCAGGATAACGTTTCTTGAGCTCATTTGAAGTTGATTCAATTATGCTCTTGTTTTGCTGCCGCGTTTATTTGCACTGGTGGCCAACTTTGATGGCCAATGTATATGATATGCTGCTTTGTTCCCTATATTTGCACTGGTGGCGAACTTTGATGCCCAGTGGATGTAATATGTGTAATAGCCGTGATAGCCTAGCGTTAGTTGCTTGCTTATTTATTTCCTTGTTGTCTTGTTTATTTGTTTGCTTGTAGTCATTGCAGTTCTTTTTCCGCGGTTAACTAGTGGATACAATAACCTATTTTTTAAAACTAGGCCACAATAACCATGGGCTAATATTTACTGTAGTGACACTGGGCCTCCTACGGGCCGTAGAAACAGTGGGCCTTCTACGGGCCGTAGAAACAGTAGGCCTTTTACGGGCCGTAGAAACAATGGGCCTTCTACGGGCCGTATCATCAATGGGCCTTATACGGGCCGTATGATTGATTGGCCAAACATGAGCCAATAACAGGCCACATTATGGCCGTAAACGGGCTAGAGTTGGAATCGTCCGTTCATGGGCCGACCGTAACGGGCCATCGTTAATAGGCCGTATTTGATGACGCTATGAAAACGGCCCAACGTATTAACGGACCACAAACGGGCCGACTGTAACCACGGGCTGAATTTGGCCCACAAGCAGTAACGGGCCGTAAGTAAATGAATGCTGGAAATGAGCCCAAGAATAAATGGGCTCTGAGAAGGCCGAAAGATAACATGGGCTGGAAATGGCCGAACGGAATAACGGGCCGTTAATGGGTATAAAGTGATACACTGTTCATTACGGGCCAGTTTCACCACGGGCCGTTAATGGGTGTAAAGTGATACACTGTTCATTACGAGCCAGTTTCACCACAGGCCGTTAATAGGCCAATAGTTACATAGGGCCTCATATGGGCCGAAAGACGTCATGGGCCATACATGGGCCAAAAGTGAAAACGGGCTGGAATCATATTGGATGGCCCAGATGACGGTACTGGGCCTAATTTGGATAGGGCGTAACGGGCCTTGGGTTAGCGGGCTGTAAATGGGCTATATGCGAACAGGCCGTTAACAGGCTTTCCATGGGCCGGCCCGCCACCTTTTGACCAAGTCAAACGGGCCGACCTTTTCACAGGAATGGGCCTCTATTGGGTCGTGCCACGTGTCGACGTATCATAGGCGCCTATCTGACCCACTGACGAGCTGACACGTGTTTCGTCCGACCAATAAGAATTTTACACGTGGAAATTTCCCATTGGTCGGGGCTGTTAACGGGTTATCGGGTCCAAAACCCGCCCCGATAGCTTAACAACGTTCTGTTACGGTGGATGCCACGTGTCGGTCACCCTTGACGAAAGCACTTCTATGGCGCGCGATTTATCGTCATGGAAGTGGACACTTCCATGATGATAATTTTGGTAATGTCATGGAACACTTCTACGACAGCACAGGTATGACTATCTTGATTCTGTCATAAATTTGTCATGGATGTACATGCATGACAAAAAAGTGACCTACTATGACAAACACGTATCATCACGGAAGTGTATTTTTTTGTAGTGTGGTGAACTTCTTGCTCTCAGTATTTTTTATATATTCGGAAAACGTCTTCCGTGAAGTTTCAGGACTTTTGGAGCTGTGCAGAATAGGTCTCTAATATTTGCTCCTTTTCCAGCCCAGAATCCCAGCTGACAGCATTCTCCCTCTTTATGGAAACCTTGTAAAATAAGAGAGAATAGGCATAAGTATTGTGACATAATGTGTAATAACAGTCCATAATGCAATAAATATCGATATAAAAGCATGATGCAAAATGGACGTATTAGAGGGCATCATGACCATTCTTATAACAGCAACATACATATATATTGTCATATGATTTCTTATGCTAAAGTAACAATTCATTCACAATTTCAAGTATGAATCAGAAACTTCATTGAAAACTAACAAACTATAACCTGAGTCATTGAAGCAATTGCAATTTATCATAACATCGAAAAGAGTCAATATAAGAGCTTTTCAGCAAGTCCACATACTCAACTATCATTTAGTCTTTCACAATTTCTAACACTTACGCAATACTTATGGGTATGAAGTTTTAATCGGACACAGAGAAAGATAGGGGCTTATAGTTTTGCCTCCCAACCTTTTACCTCAAGGGTAATGTCAACAATAATAGTTCATGAAAACTCACATCCAAGTATATATATATATATCAGGATCTTTCCAACACACAGTGCTCGCCAAAGGATAAAATGTAAAAAGGAAAGGTGAAGATCACCATGACTCTTGTATGAAGTATAAGACAAGAATAAAAGATAGGCCCTTCGCAGAGGGAATCAGAGGTTCTCATGTGTTTTTATGGATGGATCCACGAAATCTTAATGCAAAAGAACGTCACTTTATATATTGCCACTTGTGATATGGACCTTTATTATGCAGTTTGTCGCTTTTATTTCTTCCACATCACAAGATCATATAAAGCTTATTTTCTCCACACTAATAAGTCATACATATTTAGAGAGCAATTTTTATTGCTTGCAACAATGACAACTTACTTGAAGGATCTTACTCAATCCATAGGTAGATATGTTGGGTTTAAGGATATTTGGAAGCACAAGTAGTATCTCTACTTGGTGCAAGGAATTTGGCGAGCATGAGAGGAAAGGCAAGCTCAACATGTTGGATGATCCATGACAATATAATTTATTTAGGATGTAAGAAAGCATAACCCGTTACGTTGTCTTCCTTGTCCAACATCAACTTTTTAGCTTGTCATATTTTAATGAGTGCTCACAATCATAAAAGATGTCCAAGATAGTATATTTATATGTGAAAACCTCTCTTTCTTTATTACTTCCTATCAATTGCAACGATGACCAAAACTATGTTTGTCAACTCTCAACAACTTTTATTCATCATACTCCTTATATGTGAAGTCATTGCTACCTCTTGAGCATGCGTTGGTTTTCCCTTGAAGAGGAAAGGGTGATGCTGCAAAGTAGCATAAGTATTTCCCTCAGTTTTTGAGAACCAAGGTATCAATCCAGTAGGAGACTACACGCAAGTCGCCTAGTACCTGCACAAACAATCAAGAATCTTGCAACCAACGCGATAAAGGGGTTGTCAATCCCTTCACGGCCATTTGCAAAAGTGAGATCTGATAAAGATAATAAGATAAATATTTTTGGTATTTTTGTTGTATAGATTGGAAAGTAAAGATTGCAAAGTAAACGACGACGGAGATAGCTAGTTGACGGGAGACTAATATGATGTAAAATAGACCTGGGGCCATAGGTTTCACTAGTGGCTTCTCTCAAGATAGCAAATATTACGTTGGGTGAACAAATTACTGTCGAGCAATTGATAGAAAAGCACATAGTTATGAGAATATCTGGGCATGATCATAAACATAGGCATCACGTCTGTGACAAGTAGACCGAAACGATTCTACATCTACTACTATTACTCCACACATCGACCGCTATCCACCATGCATCTAGAGTATTAAGTTCATAAGAACAGAGTAACACATTAGGCAAGATGACATGATGTAGAGGGATAAACTCAAGCAATATGATATAAACCCCATCTTTTAACCCTCGATGGCAACAATACAATACGTGTGAAAGTGCAACTATCCCTAGGTGGTTTTGGTAATTCATAACAACATATAGCTCATTGAGCTAATACTATTCCGAGATGATTATTTCAGGAAAGCTCAATGATTGGCATGGCATGGATGTGAAAGTGGAACCCTCAAAATGCTAAGGACAAAGGATTGGCTCAAGCTCAAAAGCTCAAGACTCTTCATTTTATATTTTAGTGATCCAAGATCACATTGAGTCTTTAGGAAAAGCCAATACTATCAAGGAGGGATGAGGTGTTGCTTAATGAGCCTCTTGCTTCATGTGCTTAGTGATATGCTCCAAAACCCTCAACTACTTTCCCATATCCACATATGACCTAAACCCTAAGCCAAACTCGGTTCTACCGATTCTTCCTATCCGGCGCCACCGAGTTTCACTTGTCATTAGCCACTACCAAACCCTAGCAATTCGGTCCTACCGATAGGGATCTTGGTCTCACCGAGATGGGGTTGCAAACTCTCTATTTCCCTTTCGTAACTTTTCGGTCCCACCGAAAGAGCGAATCAGTCCCACCGAGATTGCAATGTAAACTCAGTGTTTCCCCTTTGTAACTTTTCGGTCTCACCGAAAGAGAAAATCAGTCCCACCGAGTTTGCCTGACCAACTCTCTGGTTAGCTAATTACCAAATTCGGTCTCACCGAGTTTGTGTAATCGGTCTCACCGAGATTATGTTATGCCCAAACCCTAACCACATCGGTCCTACCGAGTTGCATGTCAGTCCCACCGAAAATCACTAACGGTCACTAGGTTTACATTTTCGGTCCGACCGAGTTTATTGATTCGGTCCCAGCGAGATTGGAAAACTGTGTAACGGTTGGATTTTGTGTGGAGGCTATATATACCCCTCCACCTTCTTCTCATTTGATGAGAGAGCCATCAGAACACACACACCATTCCAACTCATATGTTCTGAGAGAGAACCACCTACTCATGTGTTGAGACCAAGACATTCCATTCCTACCATATGAATCTTGATCTCTAGCCTTCCCAAGTTGCTTTCCACTCAAACCCTCTTTCCACCAAATCCAAATCCTATGAGAGAGAGTTGAGTGTTGGGGAGACTATCATTTGAAGCACAAGAGCAAGGAGTTCATTACCTACACACCATTTGTTACTTCTTGGAGAGTGGTGTCTCCTAGATTGGCTAGGTGTCACTTGGGAGCCTCCGCAAAGATTGTGGAGTTGAACCAAGGAGTTTGTAAGGGCAAGGAGATCGCCTACTTCGTGAAGATCTACCGCTAGTGAGGCAAGTCCTGTGTGGGCGATGGCCATGGTGGGATAGACAAGGTTGCTTCTTCGTGGACCCTTTGTGGGTGGTTGCTTCTTCGTGGACCCTTCATGGGTGGAGCCCTGTGTGGACTCGCGCAACCGTTACCATTGGGTGGAGCCCTGTGTGGACTCGCGCAACCGTTACCCTTCGTGGGTTGAAGTCTCCATCAACGTGGATGTAGGATAGCACCACCTATCCGAACCATGGGAAAAACATTTGTGTCTCCAATAGCGTTTGAATTCTCCAAACCCTTCCCTTTACATTCTTGCAAGTTGCATGCTTTACTTTCCGCTGCCTATATACTGTTTGCATGCTTGCTTGAATTATGTGATGATTGCTTGACTTGTCCTAAATTAGCTAAAATCTGCCAAGAACTAAAATTGGGAAAAGGTTAAGTTTTTATTTGGTCAAGTAGTCTAATCACCCCCCCTCTAGACATACTTTCGATCCTACAAGTGGTATCAGAGCTTTGGTCTCCATTTTCTTGATCTCCATAGCTTTTGGTGGTCATAGCCTTGGTTTCACAACCTAGGAGAGTATGGCGTCTAGCGAGGGAAATTATCACCGTAGAGGTCCTTACTTTGATGGTACTAATTTTGCTAGTTGGAAGCATAAAATGAAAATGCATATTCTTGGACATAACCCTGCCGTTTGGGCTATTGTGTGTGTTGGTTTGCAAGGTGACTTCTTTGATGGGAGAGAACCGAACCGTGAAGCTACCGCGGATGAGTTGAAGATGTTGCAATACAATGCTCAAGCTTGTGATATTCTCTTCAACGGATTGTGCCCCGAAGAATTCAACAAAATCAGCCGTCTTGAGAATGCAAAGGAAATTTGGGACACTTTGATTGATATGCATGAAGGTACCGACTCCGTCAAGGAATCCAAGTTGGATGTGCTTCAAAGCCAACTTGACAAGTTCAAGATGAAGGATGGTGAAGGTGTCGCCGAAATGTACTCTAGGCTTGCTCTCATCACAAATGAGATTGCCGGCTTAGGAAGTGAAGAGATGACCGATAAATTCATCATCAAGAAGATTCTAAGAGCCTTGGATGGAAAATATGATACCGTGTGCACATTGATCCAAATGATGCCCAATTACAAAGATCTCAAGCCAACGGAAGTGATTGGAAGAATTGTTGCTCATGAGATGTCACTTAAGGATAAAGAGGAACTTCACAACAAATCAAGTGGTGCCTATAAAGCCTCATGTGAAGCCCCTACATCATCAAGTGAGAAACAAGACTTCAATGAAGAATTGAGCTTAATGGTGAAGAACTTCAACAAGTTCTACAAGAGTAGAAGCAAAGATAGAAGCTTCAAGTCAAGGTCCTACAATGACAAAAGATCTTCTAGTCGAGAGCGAAACTGCTACAATTGTGGAAGACCCGGACACTATTCAAATGAGTGTACGGCTCCCTACAAAAGAAGAGAAGATTCTCCAAAAAGAAGAAGCAAAGAATCACCATCAAGAGAGAGAAGGAGTAGAGATGATCGTTATGAACGAAGATACTCACGGAGAAGCAAGGATTCGGAAAGGAAGGAAAAATCATCAAGGAGCTACACAAGACGAAGACATCAAGCTCATGTTGGTGAATGGGTATCCGGCTCCGACTCCGACTGCCACTCTGAGAGAAGTTATTACTCCGGCCCCGAAGATACTCAAGATGAAGGTGTTGCCGGTCTAGCACTTGTGTCAACCAACTCCTACGACATATTTGACTCACCAAATGAGGGAATTGGAAGATGCTTCATGGCCAAAGGTCCTAAGGTAACACACCCCGAGTATGTTGATTTCAATAGTGATGAAGATGACTTGTTAGGTGATGATTTGCTTGTTGACAACTCTAGTGATGAATACTATGATGAAATGTCAATTAAACATGCTAATCAAGATAAAACGAATGACAATGATAAGGAGAAGATTGAGGCTCTAACTAAAGAACTAAAAACTCTTAAGTTAGCTCATGACACTATCTTCGAAGATCATCGAGAACTTTTAAGAGCTCATGAGAAATTACGCTTTGAAAAGCTCAATCTTGAGCAAGAGCATGAGTTCTTAAAAGCAATCAACGCAAGAAAAGTTCTTCTTACATTGCCAAGCGTTTACTCTTATCCACTTACATGCCTCAAGTCAAGTCTAACAAGAAAGATTCTTCCTCTAGTAGTAACAATGATCATGCTAAATCCAATATTGTTGCTTCTAGTAGTTCTCTTGATTCCACTAATGATTCTCTTAGCCAAGTTACACTTGAGCAAGAAAATAGCTTATTGAAGGGAATTATAGAGAAAGGAGTGTACAAAAGCCTTGCCGGGAGTAAGCAATTCGAGGAAATTGTGCGCAAGCAAGGAATGCACCGGAGGAATCAAGGTGTTGGTTTTGAACGAAAGTTCAATGCCAATGGAGTTGAGTGGGAAGAAGATCAATACCCCAAGACAAAGTTTGTCCCTCAACAAGAGAAGTATACTTCTTTCAAGGGGACACAAGCTCAAGATGATCTTCCACCACAAGACTACAAGCAAAAAGGCAAGGACAAGCTTCAAGAGGAAATCAATGCATTTGAAGAAGCTCCAAAGACCTTAGTCAAGTGGATTCCCAAGACTACTTCAAGTTCCACTTCATCAAGTACGACTACAACTCCAAGGATTCCCATCAAGATGGTGTGGATCCAAAAGAAGAAGAACTAGAGAGTTCTTGAGGGTGACTCCGCCAACATACTTCACTCTTATCATTTTGGCAAGAACAAGTGCAATCAACTTCCACATCTTGCACTAGTTCAAGGAGTCACAAACCCTCTTGTTGGTAAGACAAGGGACAAGGTGACCTAAAAGTTTTCATGGACATCATCTTTTGTGTGCATCACTCTATGTCTATGGATATCCTTGCCTGTTCCTTGTGGGACTAACCCATGTAGGTATTGAAAGTGCAATTCACTCAAATGGATAGCTCCAAGAGATCTACGTCAACATTGAGCATCCACATCTTCAATATCTACATGAAGTCATCATCGACAAAACCCAAGGTTAGTTCATCCCTCTTAAGGGGGATATCACATCTAGGGGGAGCTTTACTCTAAGACTTGAGCTAAAGCAACTCTAAAGATGTGAACAAAACAATGCTTTATGTAAAAGTGGTAACCCCACTTGAGTTTAAACGATGAGTATGACCTATGATCAAGTGCTCTCACTTGACTCCTAAGTCAATATACTCATATATAGATGACCTAGTCATCGCAAATTGCTTGATAGATGCTAGAATTGGTTGTGCATGCCTTGTCACATATTTCATTTGCCATCTTATTGTGTGAGCATGCTGGTTGCACATTTTACTCATTCGAGGACATCCACTTGTTGTTTTGATTGTTTGGTTTTATCTTCTTTTGCCAAGTGGATGGACAAGAATGCCTAAGAACCTCCTCTAGCTATCTATGCTCTTCTCGTCTCAAACTCTATTCATGCTGCATCACAAAATTTGATCAAGTCAGATTCGAACCACTCTGTGTGAGGAGCGCTCGGAGTCCCCGATTCGTCATAGACTTAAACTTCCAAAACCTCTTTATGATCCTCGGTCTGACCGATACTCCACTTTCGGTCCTATCGAGATCATTAAGTTGATCTAGGTTTTCGATCTCGGTGCAACCGATTTGAACCTTTCGGTCACACCGAGTTTCAGTAACTGCACATAGTTATGAATCTCGGTGCCACCGAGTTGTTCCACTCGGTCACACCGACAGGGTCGGGCTATATATATTCACGGGCAAAATTTGGAAATTTCTCCGAACCCCTTCGCCCGCGCGATAGCCTGCTCTGCCCTTGTGGTCTCCGGATCGTCTTCTCGCCGCCAGCAGCCTCCAGTCACTGGTCTCCGTCGCTGACAACGGGAATTCTGCCCCGCCGTTGCCGCCGTAGCAAGTCTCCGCCGAACTAGGGTATGGACTTGATCACAGTGCTATTCCCCGTCCAATTCCTAGCACATTGTGTTCTTCATGATTCTTGCCACGATTGAAACACTCCTATCCAGTCAAAACGCCCGTAGATTAGGTTTGATTCGAAAATTTTAGGGTTAGCTTTCCGCCGAAACCATCTCGGACCCACCGAGTTGAAAAACTCGGTCCCACCGATTTGGCTCTTGCCATTGCACAAGTGAGACTCGGTCTGACCGAGAATTACTTATCGGTGTGACCGATTTTTGAACTCAGTGAAACCCTAGCAGTCTCGGTGCCACCGAACTGTGACTCGGTCCTACCGAGTTCACTAGTTTAGGTTCCAAAACTGCTTCTGTATCACCGAGTTTGAAAATCGGTAGATCGGAGATGATTTCAGTGGGAAACTAAAACTAAGTTTTTGGATCATTCTTTTGCAAAAATACTCTGCATTTTGTGATGCTCATCTTTTCTATCTCATCTATAATCTATTCACAGGGTCAGCAGTCAGTTTGCAGCATGTCTGATCAAAGTGATAGCCAAAATATGTCAGAGCAGCAAGTGGTGATGAGTGAGGGCACTAGTCCCTCCAGTTCATCTGATGAAGGCAGCAGGAGCACTCCTAGCAATTTGCCAAAGGCTGCCACGAGACAAAGGAAGAAGAGGACTTCAGATTCTGAAGATGAGGACTATGTGGCAGAGGAAGAGGCCACTTCCAAGAGAATTGAGCCAGCTCAAGGCACTAAGCCAGGTCTGAAAATCAAAAGGCCAGCAGGCAGGCAGCCCATGTCAAAGGCAAGAGCCTCAACTGAGAAGCCCACTCCCCAAGAGCCAGTTGCAACTGAGGGCAAGAAAAGAAAGGAGATGGTGAAGAAGACTGTGGCTAGAGTGCTTGGAAAAGCTTCCATCATGGAAGAAGAAGAGGAAGAAGAGGTAGCTGCACCAGCACCCAAGGCACCCAAGCTGATGGGTGATGCCATAAGGTCAGGGGCTACTGCATCTAAGCCCAAAGCTGCCTCCAAGCCAAAACCTAAGAGAAATACAAGGAGCATTCCTGCAGCTGAGAAGAACAAGACCCCAGTGCCTGAGACTGTTGCTGAGGATGAGGAGGAGAATGTCCTGAGAAAGCTAAAGCCCAAGATCCCAGACCACAACGATGCTCATCCTGTGGCTGAGGATATGAAGCTCATGAGAGATTCAGGGCTGAGGAAATGGAGAGAAGCAGACCCGTATGCTTCAAGGAGAAGGACTGCCGTGGACTACAGGTTTCACACCAAGGAGCAGCAGGATTTCTATGAGACTGTTTTGCTAGATAAGAAGCCAATTGTCTGTGACATGAGATGGGTTGACTGGACCTACACGAGGGAGAAGGAGGAACACTACCCAGGAGTATATGACAGCTTTCATGCTTGTGGAGTAGCTGACTTTGTTGGGCAGAAGCTCACAAAGTGGAATGAGGAACTTATCATGCAGTTCTACTCCATGGCACACTTTTATCCAGATGGGAGGATCACATGGATGTCTGAGGGTACAAGGTACCAATCCATAGTGGCTGAGTGGGTACAGATCATTAATGCCCCAGAGGAGCAAGATGATGACTTGGATATCTATGCCAAGAAGAAGATGGACCATAACTCCATGTCCAATATGTACAAGGAAATTCCCAATGAAGCTCTTAACACCTTCAAGTTTGGCTCTGTGCATTACCTTCTGTCAGGGCTCCCGATGATCAATTGGATACTAAGGCACACCTTATTGCCTAAGTCTGGAGATCACAAGATGATCAGAGGCCATGCTATCAACTTGCTACATGTGTTTGATGTGCCTCAGAAGTTTAAGGTGATGAGCCTCATAGTGGAAACTATCTAGAGGACTACAGCAGATCAGAAGAGGAGCTGCGGATATGCCCCTCAGATTCAGGAGCTCATCAACTCCAAGATGGGCACGAGCATATATCTATTGGACAAGGAACACCTGCCCATCCGTCCAGATTTCGAGGACAATCAAGTTTTCATGACTGAGAACGAGCCATCATCTGCCCAAGCATTTGCAAAGAAGGAGAAGGCGAGGAAGGAGAAAGCTGCCAAGATGCCTACCCAAGAGGAGGCATCTGAATACTTCTTGAAGACCAAACAAGAGCAGCTTGGTTACTTGATTGCATCCACGCTGAGGATTGAGCAAAGTCTGGCCACCCTCACTCAGAATCAGCAGAGCCTAGAAAGAATCATGGAACAGAAGTTCTATGACCTGGATGTCAAGGTAACGGAAGTTCAGTCCGCAGTGGAGCAGCTCCAGGAGGACATGCAGGAGAGGAGAGGCAGGACTACCACTCATACCTTTGCCAGAGTGCCATGAGGCCCGAGGTCATCTGCCGTGCCAGTTGCTGACACAAGAGCCACCACCTCAGCACCAGCTCCAGCATCTACTTCAGCTCCAACTCCAGCGACTACTTCAGCATCTATAGAAGCCTTCGTCCTTGGAGTGATCCGGACTCCACCACCACCTGAAGATCAAGCCTGAGCGTCGATCTAGTGCTATGCATTTTCTAGGAACTTTTTGGTAACTTGTTGCCAAATGGGGAGAAGATGTATAGATCATAGGCTTCGAGAGAGAGTGTTGCTTTTCTCTCTTGCTTTATTTGGTGGTTTTTCGAACTTGTTTGCTTTTGAGTGCCTGAGATACCACGTCATTATTTGTGGGACATTGATGATCATGTGTTTGATCATAAGCTACACTTAATGTTTGCTTAATATTATCATCTTATCTATCTTGTGTGATCATTCACTTTTCTTGGTGATGAGTGCATGTATTTCATTCTTATCATTTTAAGCGCTCCACCAAGATGTATGTGACATGGAAGAGTAACCCATGACTCTAACTCTTTGTGCATTTGCAGTCCAAAGCAAATTTTAAATATGCACAAATTTAGGGGGAGCTCTTACTTATCACATACTTCTCAAAGCGACGATATATTTCATGCTTATTATCATTTGTCGAAGCTTTGATCTATATGTTGTCATCAATTACCAAAAAGGGGGAGATTGAAAGTGCAACTATCCCTAGGTGGTTTTGGTAATTCATAACAACATATAGCTCATTGAGCTAATACTATTCCGAGATGATTATTTCAGGAAAGCTCAATGATTGGCATGGCATGGATGTGAAAGTGGAACCCTCAAAATGCTAAGGACAAAGGATTGGCTCAAGCTCAAAAGCTCAAGACTCTTCATTTTATATTTTAGTGATCCAAGATCACATTGAGTCTTTAGGAAAAGCCAATACTATCAAGGAGGGATGAGGTGTTGCTTAATGAGCCTCTTGCTTCATGTGCTTAGTGATATGCTCCAAAACCCTCAACTACTTTCCCATATCCACATATGACCTAAACCCTAAGCCAAACTCGGTCCCACCGATTCTTCCTATCCGGCGCCACCGAGTTTCACTTGTCATTAGCCACTGCCAAACCCTAGCAATTTGGTCCTACCGATAGGGATCTCGGTCTCACCGAGATGGGGTTGCAAACTCTCTGTTTCCCTTTCGTAACTTTTCGGTCCCACCGAAAGAGCGAATCGGTCCCACCGAGATTGCAATGTAAACTCAGTGTTTCCCCTTTGTAACTTTTCGGTCTCACCGAGTTCCACTCGGTCTCACCGAAAGAGAAAATCGGTCCCACCGAGTTTGCCTGACCAACTCTCTGGTTAGCTAATTACCAAATTCGGTCTCATCGAGTTTGTGTAATCGGTCTCACCGAGATTACGTTATGCCCAAACCCTAACCACATCGGTCCTACCGAGTTGCATGTCAGTCCCACCGAAAATCACTAACGGTCACTAGGTTTACATTCTCGGTCCGACCGAGTTTATTGATTCGGTCCCACCGAGATTGGAAAACTGTGTAACGGTTGGATTTTGTGTGGAGGCTATATATACCCCTCCACCTTCTTCTCATTTGATGAGAGAGCCATCAGAACACACACACCATTCCAACTCATATGTTCTGAGAGAGAACCACCTACTCATGTGTTGAGACCAAGACATTCCATTCCTACCATATGAATCTTGATCTCTAGCCTTCCCAAGTTGCTTTCCACTCAAACCCTCTTTCCACCAAATCCAAATCCTATGAGAGAGAGTTGAGTGTTGGGGAGACTATCATTTGAAGCACAAGAGCAAGGAGTTCATTACCTACACACCATTTGTTACTTCTTGGAGAGTGGTGTCTCCTAGATTGGCTAGGTGTCACTTGGGAGCCTCCGACAAGATTGTGGAGTTGAACCAAGGAGTTTGTAAGGGCAAGGAGATCGCCTACTTCGTGAAGATCTACCACTAGTGAGGCAAGTCCTGTGTGGGCGATGGCCATGGTGGGATAGACAAGGTTGCTTCTTCGTGGACCCTTTGTGGGTGGTTGCTTCTTCGTGGACCCTTCGTGGGTGGAGCCCTGTGTGGACTCGCGCAACCGTTACCCTTGGGTGGAGCCCTGTGTGAACTTGCACAACCGTTACCCTTCGTGGGTTGAAGTCTCCATCAACATGGATGTAGGATAGCACCACCTATCCGAACCACGGGAAAAACATCCGTGTCTCCAATAGCGTTTGAATTCTCCAAACCCTTCCCTTTACATTCTTGCAAGTTGCATGCTTTACTTTCCGCTGCCTATATACTGTTTGCATGCTTGCTTGAATTATGTGATGATTGCTTGACTTGTCCTAAATTAGCTAAAATCTGCCAAGAACTAAAATTGGGAAAAGGTTAAGTTTTTATTTGGTCAAGTAGTCTAATCACCCCCCCTCTAGACATACTTTCGATCCTACAACGTGCCTTGCTGCCCCTACTGTCACTGGGAAAGGACACCGCAAGATTGAACCCAAAGCTAAGCACTTCTCCCATTGCAAGAAAGATCAATCTATAGGCCAAACCAAACTGATAATTCGAAGAGACTTGCAAAGATATTAAATCATGCATATAGGAATTCAGAGAAGAATAAAATATTGTTCATAGATAATCTTGATCATAAATCCACAATTCATCGAATCTCGACAAACACACCGCAAAAAGAATTACATCGAATAGATCTCCAAGAAGATCGAGGAGAACTTTGTATTGAGATCCAAAGAGAGAGAAGAAGCCATCTAGCTAATAACTATGGACCCGAAGGTCTGTGGTAAACTACTCACACATCATCGGAGAGGCTATGGTGTTGATGTAGAAGCCCTCCGTGATCGAATCCCCCTCCGGCGGAGCGCCGGAAAAGGCCCCAAGATGGGATCTCACGGGTACAGAAGGTTGCGGCGGTGGAAAAGGTATTTCGTGGCTCTCCCCGATGGTTTTGGGGTATAAGAGTATATATAGGCGAAAGAAGTAGGTCGGTGGAGCTGCGAGGGGCCCACGAGGGTGGGGGCGCGCCTGGCCCCCTGGGTGCGCCCTCCTGCCTCGTGGCTTCCTCGTTGCTTCCTTGATGTCCACTCCAAGTCTCCTGGATTACATCTGTTCCAAAAAAGATCCTCGCGAAGGTTTCGTT
The DNA here is from genome assembly GCF_056163025.1 of Triticum urartu. NCBI lineage: Eukaryota > Viridiplantae > Streptophyta > Magnoliopsida > Poales > Poaceae > Triticum > Triticum urartu. Next base: position 390,831,353 of record NC_141873.1, on the reverse strand, counting down.
CCGTTTGGATTCTGTTTGATATTCCTTTTCTGCGAAACACTGAAATATGCAAAAAAACAGCATTTTGCACTGGGCTTTCGGTTAATAGTTAGTCCCAAAAATAATATAAAAGTGCATAGTAAATCCCATGAAACATCCAAAACAGATAATATAATAGCATGGAATAATCAAAAATTATAGATACGTTGGAGACGCATCAAGCATCCCCAAGCTTAATTCCTGCTCGTCCTCGAGTAGGTAAATGATAAAAACAGAATTTTTGATGTGGAATGCTACCTAACATAATTTTCAATGTAATTTTATTTGTTGTGGCATGAATGTTCATATCCGAAAGATTCAAGACAAAAGTTTAATATTGACATAATAATAATAATAATAATAATAATACTTCAAGCATACTAACTAAGCAATTATGTCTTCTCAAAATAACATGGCCAAAGAAAGCTTATCCCTACAAAATCATATAGTTTGGCTATGCTTCGTTTTTGTCACACAAAAATGCTCTCATCATGCACAACCCCGATGACAAGCCAAGCAATTGTTTCATACTTTAGTAATCTCAAACTTTTTTCAACTTTCACGCAATACATGAGCATGAGCCATGGACAATATAGCACTATGGGTGGAATAGAATATAATGATGGGGGTTGTGTGGAGAAGACAAAAAAAGAGAAAGTCTCACATTGACGCAGCTAATCAACGGGCTATGGAGATGCCCATCAATTGATGTCTATGCGAGGAGTAGGGATTGCCATGCAACGGATGCACTAGAGCTATAAATGTATGAAAGCTCAACAAAAGAAACTAAGTGGGTGTGCATCCAACTTGCTTGCTCACGAAGAACTAGGGCATTTGAGGAAGCCCATTGTTGGAATATACAAGCCAAGTTCTATAATGAAAAATTCCCACTAGTATATGAAAATGACAATATAAGAGACTCTCTATCATGAAGATCATGGTGCTACTTTAAAGCACAAGTGTGGAAAAAGGATAGTAGCATTGTCCCTTTTATTTTCTTTTTTTATTTGGCCTTTTTTAATTTGGCATTCCCTTTTTTTCTTTTTGGGAAAATGCTCTATTAATGATGATCATCACACTTCTATTTATTTACAACTCAAAGATTACAACTTGATACTAGAACAAAGTATGACTCTATATGAATGCCTCCGGCGGTGTACCGGGATGGGCAATGAATCAAGAGTAACATGTATGAAATTATGCATGGTGGCTTTGCCACAAATATGATGTCAACTACACGATCATGCAAGGCAATATGACAATGATGAAGCGTGTCATAATAAACATAACAGTGGAAAGTTGCATGGCTATATATATCTCAGAATGGCTATGGAAATGCCATAATAGGTAGGTATGGTGGTTGTTTTGAGGAAGATATAAGGAGGTTTATGTGTGATAGAGCGTATCATATCACGGGGGTTGGATGCACCAGCGAAGTTTGCACCAAATCTCAAGGTGAGAAAGGGCAATGCACGGTACCGAAGAGGCTAGCAATGATGGGAAGGTGAGAGTGTGTATAATCCACGGACTCAACATTAGTCATAAAGAACTCACATACTTATTGCAAAAATCTACAAGTCATCAAAAATCAAGCATTACGCGCATGCTCCTAGGGGGATAGATTGGTAGGAAAAGACCATCGCTCGTCCCCGACCACCACTCATAAGGAGGACAATCAAAGAAACACCTCGTGCTTCAAATTTGTCACACACCGTTTACCATACGTGCATGCTACGGGACTTGCAAACTCTAACACAAGTATTTCTCAAATTCACAACTACTCAATTGGCATGACTCTAATATTACTATCTTCCTATCTCAAAACAATCATCAAGTATTAAACTTCTCATAGTATTCAATGCACTCTATATGAAAGTTTTTATTATACCCATCTTGGATGACTATCATATTAAGATTAAATTTATAGCCAAAGCAAATTACCATGCTGTTCTAAAGGACTCTCAAAATAATATAAGTGAAGCATGAGAGATCAATATTTTCTATAAAAGAAAACCACCACCGTGCTCTAAAAGATATAAGTGAAGCACTAGAGCAAAATTATCTAGCTCAAAAGATATAAGTGAAGCGCAAAGAGTATTCTAATAAATTCCGATTCATGTGTGTCTCTCCAAAAGGTGTGTACAGCAAGGATGATTGTGGTAAAATAAAAAAATCAAAGGCTCAAATCATACAAGACGCTCCAAGCAAAACACATATCATGTGGTGAATAAAAATATAGCCTCAAGTAAAGTTACCGATGGACGAAGACGAAAGAGGGATGCCTTCTGGGGCATCCCCAAGCTTAGGCTTTTGGTTGTCCTTGAATTTTACCTTGGGGTGCCTTGGGAATCCCCAATCTTAGGCTCTTGCCACTCCTTATTCCCAAATCCATCAAATCTTTACCCCAAAACTTGAAAACTTCACAACACAAAACTCAACAGAAAATCTCATGGGCTCCGTTAGTATAAGAAAACAAATCACCACTTTAAGGTACTGTAATGAACTCATTTTTTATTTATATTGGTGTTAAACCTACTGTATTCCAACTTCTCTATGGTTCATACCCCCCGATACTAGCCATAGATTCATCAAAATAAGCAAACAACACACGAAAAAACAGAATCTGTCAAAAACAGAATAGTCTGTAGTAATCTGTAGGTTTTTAATACTTATATAAATCCAAAAATCCTGAGAAATTAGGACGTCCTAAATAATTTTTATATTTATCTGATGCAGTTGGAATTAGCATTTTATCGCTCTCTGGTAAAAAATGAAAATTATTCTCATGAGCGCATATTTTCTGTTTTTTTCAGGAAGATCAAACAACAATCATCCAAGAAAATCCTAAAGGCTTTACTTGGAAAAAGCACTAATTAAAACACAAAAAACACAATCATAGCAGTAGCATGATGAATTATTTATTGCTACAGGAACAAAAAACAAGAAACAAAAATAAAATTGGGTTGCCTCCCAACAAGCGTTATCGTTTAACGCCCCTAGCTAGGCATAAAAACAAGAATAGATCTAGGTATCATCATCTTTGGTAGGCAATTCTTCAATTGAACACTTATAACCCTTAGGAGCTTCCTTATTTTTATTAATGATCAAACTCCTAGGCAAGAAATCAAAAAATTCATTTGTAGTAAAAGGTTCCTTAATGATAGTGAAAAAGTTGGGGTGAACACTTATTGATTTGAGATTCGCATTTTCCTTACTATAAGATTCACCCTTATATTTAGGAACATACATAAACTTGGCAACTTTGGTAGTTGGAGGGTTTGAAGTGTTTCTTACGGCAGAAAAGGCATACCCTAAGTTGGTAATAATATCCTCAAGTTTATCAATTCTAGTAGAATCTTGACCAATCTTTTCATTAACTATGGGTTCTTTCTCTCGAAAAAATTTCAGAGTAACTCCTACCTTAGATCCATATTGCGTAATTTGATTTTGGATCTTTTTATCCAAATTCTTGATCAACTTTACAGTGGAAAATTTATTTTCGATAATTTCAAGCCTTTGCATCACATGTTCCAAAGTTAAAATAGTTCCATTAACCAAAAGGGGTGGTGGGCCAAACAAATCTATCATAGCATTATAAGAATCAAAAGTATGGCTACCCAAGAAATTTCCTCCGGTAATGGTATCAAGAATATATCTGTTCCAAGGAGTGATGGCTACATAAAAATTGCGAAGAAGAATAGAAGTAGATTGCTTCCTAGTGGATATATTCTGAGCATTGCAAATTCTATACCAAGAATCTTTTAGATTTTCTCCCTCCCTTTGTTTAAAATGAAGAACTTCAAACTCGGGGGACAAAGGGAGAGATAAAGGATTCACCATGAGGGCGAAACAAACGGTCTAACACACGAGCAAACAAGAAGCAAGCAAAAAGAGGCGAACGGAAAAAGGGCGAATAAAACGGCAAAGGTGAAGTGGGGGAGAGGAAAACGAGAGGCAAATGGCAAATAATGTAATGCGAGGGATAAGAATTTGTGATGGGTACTTGGTGTGTATTGACTTGGCGTAGATCTCCCCGGCAACGGCGCCAGAAATCCTTCTTGCTACCTCTTGAGCATGTGTTGGTTTTCCCTTGAAGAGGAAAGGGTGATGCAGCAAAGTAGCGTAAGTATTTCCCTCAGGTTTTGAGAACCAAGGTATCAATCTAGTAGGAGACTACAGGAAAGTCGCCTAGTACCTGCACAAACAATCAAGAGCCTTGCAACCAATGCGATAAAGGGGTTGTCAATCCCTTCACGGCCATTTGCAAAAGTGAGATCCGATAAAGATAATAAGATCAATATTTTTGGTATTTTTGTTGTATAGATTGGAAAGTAAAGATCGCAAAGTAAATGGCGACAGAGATAGCTAGTTGATGGGAGACTAATATGATGTAAAATAGACCCCGGGGTCATAGGTTTCACTAGTGGCTTCTCTCAAGATAGAAAATATTACGGTGGGGAACAAATTATTGTCGAGCAATTGATAGAAAAGCGCATAGTTATGAGAATATCTAGGCATGATCATAAACATAGGCATCACGTCCGTGACAAGTAGACCGAAATGATTCTGCATCTACTACTATTACTCCGCACATCGACCGCTATCCACCATGCATCTAGAGTATTAAGTTCATAAGAACAGAGTAATGCATTAGGCAAGATGACATGATGTAGAGGGATAAACTCAAGCAATATGATATAAACCCCATCTTTTTACCCTCGATGGCAACAATACAATACGTGCCTTGCTGCCCCTGCTGTCACTGGGAAAGGACACCGCAAGATTGACCCAAAGCTAAGCACTTCTCCCATTGCAAGAAAGATCAATCTAGTAGGCCAAACCAAACTGATAATTCGAAGAGACTTGCAAAGATATTAAATCATGCATATAAGAATTCAGAGAAGAATCAAATATTGTTCATAGATAATCGTGATCATAAATTCACAATTCACCGAATCTCGACAAACAGACCGCAAAAAGAATTACATCGAATAGATGTCCAAGAAGATCGAGGAGAACTTTGTATTGAGATCCAAAGAGAGAGAAGAAGCCATCTAGCTAATAACTTTGGACCCGAAGGTCTGTGGTAAACTACTCACACATCACCGGGGAGGCTATGGTGTTGATGTAGAAGCCCTCCATGATCGAATCCCCCTCCGGCAGAGCGCCGGAAAAGGCCCCAAGATGGGATCTCACGGGTACAGAATGTTGCGGCGGTGGAAAAGGTGTTTCATGGCTCTCCCCGATGGTTTCAGGGTATAAGAGTATATATAGGCAAAAGAAGTAGGTTGGTGGAGCTGCGAGGGTCCCACGAGGGTGGGGGGCGCGCCTGGCCCCCCTGGGCGCGCCCTCCTTCCTCGTGGCTTCCTCGTTGCTTCCTTGACATCTACTCCAAGTCTCCTGGATTGCATCTGTTCCAAAAAAGATCCTCGCGAAGGTTTCGTTCCGTTTGATATTCCTTTTTTGCGAAACACTGAAATAGGCAAAAAAAGCAATTTGCACTGGGCTTTCGGTTAATAGGTTAGTCCCAAAAATAACATAAAAGTGCATAGTAAAGCCCATTAAACATCCAAAATAGATAATATAATAGCATGGAACAATAAAAAATTATAGATACGTTGGAGACGTATCAGTCATTACTCTCCATAAGATCCATATATCTCTTTATTTCTTTTTATTCTTACTTTTATTCCCTCAAGACCATAGCAAGATAACCAAGCCCTTGACTCAAAACTACTCTTTGTTATATATAGCTCACGGACTCGATTACATAGAAGGATCATAAAACAAAACTCAAAACTAAATCATACTAAAACTTTATTCTACTAGATCAAGATATTACCAAAAGGATTGAACTAAGAAAAACGGTAAAGATAAAAGTGTGATGGTGATACGATACCGGGGCACTCCCCCAATCTTGGCAGTTGCCAAGGGGAGTGCCCATACCCATGTATTTATGTCTCTTTCTTCGGAGGTGGTGACGTGATATTCTTGGCGATGATGCCCCTCAGATACGATTCTCTTCCTCGAGCTTATTGACTTGCTGCTTGAGGTCCATTATTTCCTTACGGAGCTTGCCCGTGATGGCTAAAGCTACTTTCACCCATGGATGTTGCATAGCTGCGGGGGAACAAGTAACACTCTTTTTCATATTTTCATAAGAAAGAAATCTAACATTGGAAGGGATGACCGAGTTTGGAATAGCTGAGCTCTGTAGTTCCCACATCGTGAATCCGGCTCGGAAACAAGAAGTAACTTCTTGATCCTCTTCCATGGCATCTATCCTTTTCAATTCGGCCTCCATCTCTTCCTCCGTTGATGGCCCAAAGTGGTCATCATCACTATTTGCTCCTGGTCCCGGTGTCGGGTGGGATACCCGGCTCTCCCCAATTGACTCTTGAGAAGACATCTCGATATAAATCTACAGCAGAAACAACTCAAAACAAAAATAGAGGATATTTGTGTGGTACGGTGGTCAAAACCTTCGGGAGATTATATAATGAATTTTTACCGACCAAAAGAAGTATCATGCAAGAAAACAGAGTCCGGAGGGCACACGAGGTGCCCACGAGGCAGGGGGCGCGCCCAGGGGGTAGGGCGCGCCCTCCACCCTCGTGGACGCCTCATGTCCTTTCCGGACTGCTTCTTATTTTCCTATTTTCTTAAATATTCCAAAACGGAGGAAAATTGCTATTAGAGCTGTTTTGAAGTCGGTTAACTTACCGTACCACATACCTCTTCCTTTTCGGAGGCTGAAACGTTCTGGAAGGTGTCCCTTATATACTCCTCCGAGGTTACGGTTTCAATAACATTAGTTTCAATATTTATAGGATTACCTGAGATATAATGTTTGATTCTTTGACCGTTCACCACCCTCGGATTTGTGCCTTCGAAGTTGTTGATTTTTATGGCACCGGATAGATAGACCTCCTCGATAACGTAAGGACCTTCCCATTTAGAGAGGAGTTTTCCTGCAAAAAAATCTTAAACGAGAGTTGTATAACAATACGTAATCACCTACATTAAACTCACGTTTTTGTATCCTTTTGTCATGCCATCTTTTAAATTTTTCTTTAAACAGTTTGGCATTCTCATAGGCCTGGGTTCTCCACTCATCAAGTGAGCTAATGTCAAATAGTCTCTTCTCACCGGCAAGTTTGAAATCATAATTGAGCTCTTTAATGGCCCAATATGCCTCATGTTCTCATTCGAGAGGTAAGTGACATGCTTTTCCATAAACCATTTTATATGGAGACATACCCATAGGATTTTTATATACAGTTCTATAGGCCCATAATGCATCATCAAGTTTTTTGGACCAATTCTTTCTAGATATATTAACAGTCTTTCGCAAAATTAATTTAAGCTCTCTATTGCTCAGTTCTACTTGACCACTAGACCGTGGATGATATGGAGATGCAATTCTATGATTAACATCATACTTAGCAAGCATTTTATGAAGAGCACCATGAATAAAATGTGAGCCACCATCAGTCATTAAGTATCTTGGGACTCCAAACCTCGGAAAAATAACTTATTTAAGCATCTTAATAGAGGTGTTGTGATCAGCACTACTAGTTGGAATAGCTTCTACCCACTTAGTAACGTAATCAACATCAACTAAAATATGTGTATACCCATTAGAGGAAGGAAATAGTCCCATATAATCAAAACCCCAAACATCAAATGGTTCAATAACAAGTGAATAATTCATAGGCATTTCTTGATGTCTACTAATATTACCAATTCTTTGACATTCATCACAAGACAAGACAAACTTACGGGCATCTTTGAAGAGAGTAGGCCAATAAAACCAGATTGCAATACCTTATGTGCAGTTCTATCTCCAGTATGGTGTCCTTCGTAAGCCTCAGACTGACACTTGCGTGGGTACACAATGTCTAATAACACCATCTACTCCTTTATAAAGGTGTGGGTCATCCCAGAAGTAATGTCTTAAATCATAGAAAAACTTTTTTATTTTGTTGGTATGAGAAACTAGGTGGTATAAATTTAGCAACAATGTAATTGGCATAATCAGCATACCATGGAGCAGTACGAGAAGCATTTATGATAGCTATTTGTTCAACAGGAAAGCTATCATCAATAGGTAGTGGGTCATCAAGAACATTCTCTAACTTAGACAAGTTGTCCGTAACGGGGTTCTCAGCTCCTTTTCTATCAATAATATGCAAATCAAATTCTTGTAGTAGGAGAACCCATCTAATAAGTATAGGTTTAGCATCTTTCTTTTCCATAAGATATTTAATAGTAGCATGATCAGTGATACGTCTCCAACGTATCTATAATTTTTGATTGTTCCATGCTATTATATTATCAACCTTTGATGTTTTATATGCATTTATATGCTATTTTATATGATTTTTGGGACTAATCTATTAACCTAGAGCCCAGTGCCAGTTTCTGTTTTTTCCTTGTTTTTGAGTTTTATAGAAAAGGAATATCAAACGGAGTCCAATTGACATGCCAATTTTTGACGATTTTTTATGGACCAAAAGAAGACCCCGGAGTAAAAGAGTTGGGCCAGAAGAGTCCCGGGCCGTCCAGGAGGGTGGGGGGCGCGCCCACCCCCCTGGGCACGTGGGCCTACCTCGTGGATGACTCGGGCACCTCCTTGACGTGAGACCGACGCCAAAAATTCCTATAAATACAGAAACCTCCAAAAAATAACCTAGATCGGGAGTTCCGCCAACAGAAGCCTCTGTAGCCACTGAAAACCAATCTAGACCTGTTCCGACACCCTGCCGGAGGGGGGAATCCCTCTTCGGTGGCCATCTTCATCATCCCGGCGCTCTCCATGACGAGGAGGGAGTAGTTCTCCATCGGGGCTGAGGGTATGTACCAGTAGCCATGTGTTTGATCTCTCTCTCTCGTGTTCTTGGGGTGGTACGATCTTGATGTATCACGAGCTTTGCTATTATATTTGGATCTTATGATGTTTCTCCCCCTCTACTCTCTTGTGATGAATTGAGTTTTCCCTTTGAAGTTATCTTATCGGATTGAGTCTTTAAGGATTTGAGAACACTTGATGTATGTCTTGCATGTGCTTATCTGTGGTGACAATGTGATATCACGTGATCCACTTGATGTATGTTTTGGTGATCAACTTGCGAGTTCCGTGACCACGTGAACTTATGCATAGGGGTTGGCACATGTTTTCGTCTTGACTCTCCGGTAGAAACTTCAGGGCACTCTTTGAAGTTCTTTGTGTTGGTTGAATAGATGAATCTGAGATTGTGTGATGCATATCATATAATCATACCCACAGATACTTGAGGTGACATTGGAGTATCTAGGTGACATTAGGGTTTTGGTTGATTTGTGTCTTAAGGTGTTATTCTAGTACGAACTCTATGATAGATTGAACGGAAAGAATAGCTTTGTGTTATTTTACTACGAACTCTTGAATAGATCGATCAGAAAGGATAACTTTGAGGTGGTTTCGTACCCTACCATAATCTCTTCATTTGTTCGCCACTATTAGTGACTTTGGAGTGACTCTTTGTTGCATGTTGAGGGATTGTTATATGATCCAATTATGTTATTATTGTTGAGAGAACTTGCACTAGTGAAAGTATGAACGCTAGGCCTGGTTTCCTAGCATTGCAATACCGTTTGTGCTCACTTTTACCACTTGCTACCTTGCTGTTTTATATTTTCAGATTACAAAAACCTTTATCTACTATCCATATTGCACTTGTATCACCATCTCTTCGCCGAACTAGTGCACCTATACAATTTACCATTGTATTGGGTGTGTTGGGGCACAAGAGACTCTTTGTTATTTGGTTGCAGGGTTGCTTGAGAGAGACCATCTTCATCCTATGCCTCCCACGGATTGATAAACCTTAGGTCATCCACTTGAGGGAAATTTTATACTGTCCTACAAACCTCTGCACTTGGAGGCCCAACAACGTCTACAAGAAGAAGGTTGTGTAGTAGGCATCAAGCTCTTTTCTAGCGCCATTGCCGGGGAGGTTAGCGCTTGAAGGTATATCTTTATATCTTGCAATCGAATCTTTTTGTTTCTTATTCTATCACTAGTTTAGTTTATAAAAGAAAATTATAAAAAATGGAATTGAGGATACCTCATATGCTTCATCCTTTTAATATCTTTCATGAGAATAAGGATTCCGATAATTGTGCTCAAGTTCTAGAAGAAGAATGCATTAGAATGTTTGGCACTAAATATTTGAATGATGAGCATGATTGCAATGTTGTTAGTATGAATTCTTTGAATATCCATGATGCTAATGATATGCAAAGCCACAAGCTTGGGGATGCTATGTTTGATGAAGATGATATTTTTTGTCCCCCAAGTTTTGATGAGAAAATTTATTTTGATGATAGCATGCCTCCTATTTATGATGATTATATTGATGAAAGTGGGTTTGGAAGAGTGTCAACTTTAGGAAGTAATGATCCCACTACTTTGGAGGGTGTTGAATCTTATTTTGATAATTATGAAAGTGGGTTTGGAGAGGTTATGACTTTAGTTAATATTAATCCCACTATTTTGGAAGATTGTCAACTTTGCATACTTGTAGATCATGAAAAGAATGCTTTATGTGATGGTTATATTGTTGATTTCATTCAAGATGCTACTGAAAATTATTATGAGGGAGGAATATATGCTTGTAGGAGTTGCAATAATATCAAGTTTCCTCTCTATGTGTTGAAAATCTTGAAGTTATCCTTGTTTTACCTTCCTATGCAAGTTGATTCTTGTTCCCACAAGTTGTTTGCTCATAAAATCTGTAACACCCATGATGCAGCTATATCTCCCATGTATCGGAGCATGACTTAGAGGCATAACCGCATTGTAGGCAATGTCGCAAGAGGGGTAATCTTTACACATCCCATGTACTGAATAAGAAAAGAGGTACATAGTTGGCTTAAAATCACCACTTCACACAATAGCATAAGTATATCATTACAATCATCTAGATACAATCAAGGTCCGACTACGAAACCAAAATAAAGACAACCCCAAATGCATAATGTCCCTGATTGTCCCAACTGGGCTCCACTACTGATCGTCTGGAAAGGAAACGTAGTATCGTCCCGAGTCCTCATCAAACTCCCACTTGAGCTCAGTCGAATCTCCTGGAATGGCATCATCGGTCCCTGCATCTAGTTTTGGAAGTAATCTGTGAGTCACGGGGACTCAGCAATCTCACACCCTCGCGATCAAGACTATTTAAGCTTATAGGTAGGTAAAAGGTAAGAGGTGGAGCTGCAGCAAGCACTAGCATGTATGGTGGCTAACATACGCAAATGAGAGCGAGAAGAGAAGGCAAAGACACGGTCGATAAACTATGATCAAGAAGTGATCCTAGAACAACCTACGTTCAAACATAACACGAGACCGTGTTCTCCTCTCGGATTCCGCCGAAAAGAGACCATCATGGCCACACACTCTGTTGATTCATTTTAATTAAGTTTAGTTTCAGGTTTTCTACAACCGGACATTAACAAATTCCCATCTACCCATAACCGCGGGCACGGCTTTCGAAAGTTCAAAACCCTGCAGGGGTGTCCCAACTTAGCCCATCACAACCTCTCATGGTCAACGGAGGATATTCCTTCTCCCAAGACAATCCGATCAGACTCGGAATCTCGGTTACAAGACATCTCGACAATGGTAAAACTAAACCAGCAAAGCCGCCCGATGTGCTGACAAATCCCGATAGGAGTCGCATGTATCTCGTTCTCAGGGCACACGGGATAGGTCAAGCTACGAGTAAAACCAACCCTCAAGTTGCCCCGAGGTGGCCCCGCAGGCTGCCCATTTCGGACCAACACTCAGAGGAGCACTGGCCGGGGGGGGGGGGGTTAAAATAAAGATGACCCTTGAGTCTGCGAAACCCAAGGGTGCCGGGGTTTCTGATCCACGGGCACCTATGGGAGCAGCGGACCGGGTCCCTTTTGGTTCGGCGGGGGGCGGAGGTTGCGCAAAGAGCAGATCGAGGCGACGCCAGCGGGCGGTTGGTCGTGCGAGGAGTAAACCGAGGCGAAGCACGCGAGCGATTTACCCAGGTTCGGGCCGCAAGGATGCGTAAAACCCTACTCCTGCTTTGTGGATTGGTATTGATTTCTAGCTCGAGGGCGAGCGTGAGTGTGTGGAATTGCTGAACCTCGCGAGAGCTCTCGAGGTGGCCGACCCCCTCTACATTGCACACGGGCCTCCTTTTATACTCAAGGGGTTACCGACATAGAGCAACGGGGGCCAAGGGCAAAAATGGAAAGGGTGCCGTGGGTAGGCACGGCTAGGTGCTGTAGTAGGCACAGCTAGCTGCTACAGTGTTATCATACCTAACCCCGATGGTAGGGGACAAGGGCATTAAATGCCCGTCTGTGTCGCCTAGACGGCACCGAAAGGGACCGCTAGGGACGCCACCGTCTTGCCATGACGGTTGTCTTGTCAGCGCCTGTGTGCCACCGCACGCCCCTAGCTGCACAGCCTCCTGCCACGTGCGCTCGGGAGGGGCCCCGGAGCGACACGTGGGTGGATGTGCTGGAGCGCGGGCGTGGAGTGGGGGCTTGCCGCGGCAAGCGCCTTGCCGCGGCCGTCGACTTGTCGCTTCCGGGAGCTTGTCGCTCGCCGGGCCTTGTCGGGGCGCGTAGCGCGCCGCGGCAAGTTCCTTGGAATGCCTCGGACGGCCTTCCCGGCAAGCGCCTCTTGCCGGGGTCTTGGGACGCTTCTGATGGCCTTCCCGGCAAGCTCCTCTTGCCAGGGTCTTGCCTTCTTCCCGGCAAGCTCCTCTTGCCGGGGTCTTGTCTTGAGTACTTTGTTATTGAATGGTCTTCAGAGGGACCACAAGGAATCTTGGCGGTGACCTGGCAGGCCTTGCCGCGGGACGCTGCGACTGCCCGTGCACAAGTTCGGGGTACAAGGGTACCCCTACTCTAGTACACCGACAGGAGCCCCCGGGCCTGGGCCAGACACGGTGCCGAGCGCTGTTGGGCCAGGCCCAAAACAGTGCACGGGCACTCGCGGCCTAGGTCACGCCGCATATCTCTCCGCTTCCATCGCGCACGCCCGTAACGGTGCGCGTCGAACGCGGCATCGTGGGTGACGCGGGCGGCGCGCGCGCGTGGGGCTAAGCCCCGCGAGCATGCGTCAAGCCATGATGAAGGTGAACGGCCCACACCCTCTTCTCCACACGGAGGTAGGCGTGGGGGCGTGGCGCATTTACTGGACGGGGCCGGTGCGCGATTTCCGAAGCGCCCACTCCCCGAGATCACGGGGTAGGGTGAGGCCGCCCCATCCGTCGCCTCAGTTCTGCATCTCCGCTACGCGGCTCCCATGCATTTGGGATCGTGGACGGCGGGAGCGGGGACCCGGGCCGTTGCAAGCAGAGGGGACGGGTCGGCCCGCCTCCCTGCTCTTCCTGTGCCTTGATTCGCTGAGCGGGGCGGCTGGGCTCCCGCTTCGCTCCTTTATAAGGAGTGGGAAGGGAGCACCGAAGCCTGCACTCTCCCGCCTCCTCCTTTCTTCAGCTTCTACTCCCCTTTCTCTCATTCGCCATGGAGAAAGGGAATCCTGGGCCTTCATCGGTGGCGGCGAGGGTCGCCGCCAGACAGCGCACCCTCCCCTTTTCCTCGCTCGTGGTGGTAGAGCCAGCCGTAAGGGGAAGAGGGAGGGGGCGAGGTCGTGGACGAGGTCGAGGACGAGGTCGAGGCGCTCGGGGAAGAGGCGGACGGGGCGACGCGCCAGTTTCGCCCCCGCCGGCGGCTCCTCCCCCCGCGGCGGTCCATATAGGGGACAACCCTTGCGAGTTCTTCGTCAAGCTGCGCCGGGCGCCTCGTCGTCGCCTCCGGCTTCCGGCTCCGTTCGCAGGCGCGATGGAGTCGGACCCGGCTGAGACTCTGAGATTACACATGAGGGGCTATGGGATCAGCGGCACGCGAGTCCGCGTGGCATTCCCAGCCCCTGGTGTGATGTATCTCGATCGAGGGTGGAAGACGTTCGCCCGCATCCACAGCTTGACGGGGGGACTCACCCTCCATTTTAAGCTGGTGGAGGGCGATCTCCTTTCCGTCAAGGTCTTTGGGTGCTTCGGCACCCGGGCGAAGTGCTGCGTGGACAGCTCCTCCGATAGCGAAGGCTCCTCCTCGAGCGAGAGTGACGAGGAGGAGAGCGGCAGTGATGGTGAGGGTGGCGGGCGGTAGGACGGCGGCTCTGACTAGGTGTCGGGCGCCGTCTCGTGCGGCACCGGCGACCCTATCATCCGCGGCGCCGGCTTCTTGAACTCCCCGGGGGCGTCTCCTTGGGCGGCTGGCGTAGGGAGGTCGCGGAAGGGGAAGAGGGCTGGCGACAAGGCCGTCAGGTCAGAGTACGAGGGCGTGGTGCCCTCGACAGCGTGCTGACGTCCTGCCGCCCCTCCTTCGCACCCTTCTCCCGGCGTCGCCATCACCGTCCGGCCCCCGGATGTTCTCTTGGTGTCTTCTGGCACCTGTAGCTCGCCTTGGCGCCCCTTTCCCCTTTTCGCCTGCTTGTTCTACCTCCTGAAGAGAGGGACAGGAAAAGGATTACGGGCACCTTATCTTTTTTAATTGTAAGCCTTTGGGCCTTTAGCTGTATCTTGTAATCCTCTCTTTCATGTTTTTCATCCTCTATGGACTGTACCTGTATGGGATGTTTTTTGATGAAAAAGGGGATGTTTGCCGGGTTATTTGCCTCGCGGGTCGAGCCCACGCCAAGGAGCAAATCCTTGGTATCTCTCGGACAGGCATTCCATTCCCCGACAACAAGCCCCGCCGCCTTCCCACGCCGCTCGACCTTTCTCACGCCTTTGACGGAGGTGGGAACGAGGTGGGCGCGGCCTCCTCGTTTCATCCCATCTGCTGCCGCGACTACGACCAAACTTGGCCCCGGGAACGCGCTCCAGGGCCTAGAGTCGGGGGAGCACGGCAGTTTCCGGGAAGAAACGAGGTTTCGCGTTCCCCAGTCCATAAGAGGATGCATGAAGTGGGATAAAAGACTTATCTGATATTGCAGCCCCCGGCAACTCTGGCTTGCCGGGGGTGACATCTTGGCATTCGCAGCCCCCGGCGTTCTTGCCGGGGCCCAGATGCCGGCACGCCCTTCTTCTCCTTTTCGCCTCCAGGTGGCCTGGCCAGGACGTGCGAGCCCTGCGAATGAAGGAAAAGCAAAGGGACGGACACTCGACCTCTAAGCTAGGGGTTAGCCGCTGTTAGGGACTATCGACCCTAACCAAGGACGAGACTCAAACTCAATCTAGCATGCATGCTATAGCCCCCGGGGTATGCAGCGCTTCATTTTCTGGTGCCAGGGTCTGCGCCTGGCTCTGTATAGAGGTTTACATGCAACAGCGGCAAGACTCGCACAGAGAGGTGGTTGCCGGACGGGGTCCGACAACCGCGCCTTACGAACGAAACTTGCGAAGAGGCTCGATGTCCCAGGAGTTGCTCACTGGCGTGCCATCTTCGGTCTCCAGGCGGACAGCGCCAGGCCTGGTGACTCGTTTCACCCGGTAAGGGCCTTCCCACTTCGGCGTTGACTTGTTTGGATCTTGGCCGACTGAACACGCGAAAGAACAAGGTCGCCTTCCTCGAAGCTTCTGGCACGGGCTGGGAGCGACGGCTCACACAGCAGCCTGAAGACGATCTTCCTCAAGGAGCAGCGCGTCATCTTGCCGCAGCCGCTCTTGCTCAAGCTCATCATGAGCGAGCACTCGAGGTGACCCGTATACGAGTTCCGTGAGGATATCTGTTTCTGCGCCAGGGTCTGCGCCTGGCTCTGTACAAAGGATTACATGCAGCAGCGGCAAGACTTGCACAGAGAGGTGGTTGCCGGACGGGGTCCGACAACCGCGCCTTACGGGTAAAACTTGCGAAGATGCTCGATGTTCCAGGAGTTGCTCACTGGAATACCGTCTTCGGTCTCCAGGCGGACAGCGCCAGGCCTGGTGACTCGTCTCACCCGGTAAGGGCCTTCCCACTTCGGCGTCAACCTGTTGGAATTCTTGGCGGACTGAGCGCGCCGAAGAACAAGGTCGCCTTCCTCGAGACTCCTGGTATTGACTCTGCGGCTGTGGTAGCGGCGCAGAGCTTGCTGGTAGCGAGCAGCTCGCACAACAGCCTGGAGACGGTCTTCCTCAAGGAGCAGCGCGTCCTCTTGCCGCAGCCGCTCTTGCTCAAGCTCATCATAAGCGAGCACTCGAGGTGACCCGTATACGAGTTCCGTGGGGGTAACTGCCTCTGCTCCATAGACTAGAGCAAAGGGTGTCTGTCCAGTGGCTCGATTTGGCGTCGTTCTGATCGACCAAAGAACCACCGGTAGCTCCTCGATCCAGTTTCTTCCACACTTGTGCAGCCTGTCGAAAGTTCTGGTCTTGAGCCCGCGCAGCACCTCGGCATTTGCCCTCTCCGCTTGACCGTTGCTCCTTGGGTGAGCAACAGAGGCGAAGCAGAATTTGGCGCCGAGATCTTGGATGTACTGCATGAAGGCGTGGCTCGTGAACTGTGTGCCGATGTCGGTGATTACCCGGTTAGGGATCCCGAAGCGGCAAACAATCGACCTGAAGAACTTGACGGCTGACTGTGCGGTCACCTTCCTCACTGGTTCCACTTCCGGCCACTTTGTGAACTTGTCGATTGCGACGTACAAGTACTCAAAGCCCCCGACAGCTCGGGGGAAGGGGCCGAGGATGTCGAGCCCCCAGACCGAAAATGGCCAGGATAAAGGGATCGTCTGGAGAGCTTGAGCTGGCTGGTGTATCTGCTTGGAATGGAACTGGCACGCTTCACACTTGGTTACTTGTCCAGTTGCATCCTGGAGGGCTGTTGGCCAGAAGAAACCTTGCCGGAATGCTTTGCCGACGAGTGCTCTTGCGCCAATGTGGTGACCACATATGCCTCCGTGTATCTTTGCCAACAGCTTCTGTCCATCTTCCCGGGGGATGCACCTCAATTTCACACCGTTGAGTCTTCTTCTGTACAGCGTCTTGTCGACGAACTGGTACATACTTGACTGCCGGGCTACTCTTTCGGCTTCTTCTTGCTCTTCGGGAAGTTCTCCTGTCTGAAGGAAACGGACAATCTGCTGCGCCCATGTTGGAGCCTGTGGCTCGACAACAAGGACTAAAGGCAACTCTGCTGCTGCGGGAACGTCCGCTTCTACGGCGAGAAGCTGTGTCTCTGCCGGAGCTTGACGTTCTGCGACAAGCTTGCCGGGAGCTTCAGCTTCAACGGAACAAACCCTAGGGCTTGCCGGAGCATCTGGTTCACCGGCGCTCTTGGCGTTGATCTTGGAGGTTGCTGCGGGAATATCTGCTTCGACGGCGAGAAGCTGTGTCTCTGCCGGAGCATGACATCCCGCGACAAGCTTGCCGGGAGCTTCAGCTTCAACGGAACAAACCCTAGGGCTTGTCGGAGCATCTGGCTCACCAGCGCCTTCGGTGTTGATCTTGGGGACCTTCTTGGCGGCGGCTTCGGGAAGCTCTGCCGGCAGGTAGTCACCAGGAATCAACTTCCTCTTCTTGCTTTGTCCAGTTGATGGTGTTACGGACGGTTGAGTCAGCTTGAGCACAAAGGTCCCTGGTTCCACAGGTAACTTAAGTGTGGTGCACTTTGACAGGCCATCAGCAATGGCGTTCTGAGTTCTCGGAACGTGCTCCATTTGCAGGCCGTCAAAGCGCTCTTCTAGCTTTCTCACTTCATCGACGTAAGCTTCCATCAACGGACTCTGATAATTCTTGTTTACTTGGTGGACGACAAGCTGTGAGTCACCCCTAACAATGAGCTTCTTAATCCCAAGGTCTGCCGCGATCCTGAGACCGGCAAGCAATCCTTCATACACTGCAGTATTGTTTGTTGCTTGCTCCTTGGGAAAGTGCATCTGGACTATGTACTTTAGGTGCTCTCCGGTGGGCGCGATAAGCAGCACACCGGCGCCGGCGCCTTGCAGCGAGAAAGCACCATCAAAGTACATCAGCCACTCTTTGCTTGCTTCTTTGTCGGGGATGCTCGTCTTCGGGATTTCTTCGTCCGGAGTTGGCGTCCATTCCGCTATGAACTCTGCCAATGCTCTGCTCTGGATAGTTGAAGTGCTTTCAAACTTGAGACCAAAGCTTGACAGCTCCAGTGCCCACTCAACAATCCTGCCCGTCGCTTCAGGATTCTGCAGTATCCTCTTCAGCGGAAAGCGAGTGACCACTGTGATCTCATGTGCTTGGAAGTAATGGCGCAGCTTTCTCGAGGCCATGAGAAGGCCAAAAAGCAGTTTCTGCACACCAGAGTACCTTGACCTAGCCCCCTGCAAGAGGGAACTGACAAAGTAAACTGGGCGCTGCACCGTTTTCTTCCGTATCTCCTCGTGTATCAGTGCGGGTTCATCTTTGTCGGGACCAGAGCTTGTCGGGGAAGCCCCCTGCTTGTCGCTGGATGCGCTTGCCGCGGTTGCTGGCTCATCATCCGCCTCTCTCTCTGCCACTAACGCAGCACTAACCACTTGATTGGTTGCCACAATGTACAGCAGCAACTTCTCTCGTGGCTTAGGCGCGACAAGTATTGGAGGGGAGGACAGGTATCTCTTCAGGTCTTGCAGCGCAGCCTCCGCGTCCGGAGTCCATTTCATTGGACCTGCCTTTTTCAATAGTTTGAAAAACGGCAGGGCGCGCTCAGCAGACCGAGAGATAAACCTGCTGAGAGCAGCCACGCAACCGGCAAGTTTCTGAACATCTTTGATGCGCTTCGGGGCTTCAATCTGCTCAACGGCCCTGATCTTGTCGGGGTTGGCTTCAATTCCCCGCTGAGACACGAAGAACCCGAGAAGCTTGCCGGAGGGAACTCCGAACACGCACTTCTCTGGGTTGAGCTTGAGGCTGATCTTGCGCAGATTTGCAAAAGTCTCGTCCAAGTCTGGGATCAGGGTTGCTCTGTCCTTGCTCTTGACCACTATATCATCCATGTAGGCTTCCACATTTCTGTGTATTTGTGGCTCAAGAGCAATATGGACTACTCTTGCAAATGTTGAACTGGCATTTTTTAATCCGAAAGGCATTCGTACAAAGCAGTACGTGCCACATGGAGTAATAAATGCGGTCTTCTCTTCATCCTCCTATGCCATGAAGATCTAATGATACCCGGAGTATGCATCAAGAAATGAAAGCAAATCACACCCAGCTGTGGAGTCAACAATCTGGTCAATGCGCGGCAAAGGAAATGGGTCTTTGGGACAAGCTTTGTTAACATTGGTGAAATCGATGCAAAGCCTCCATTTCCCGTTTGCCTTGCGCACGACTACAGGATTGGCCAACCACGTGGGATGGAGCACTCCTCTGACGAGGCCTGCTGCTTCCAGTTTCTTGATTTCCTCCGCAATGAATTCTTGGCGCTCCACCGCCTGCTTCCGGACTTTCTGTTTGACGGGCCGCGCATGAGGACAGATGGCAAGGTGGTGCTCAATCACTTTCCTGGGAACACCGGGGATGTCAGACGGTTGCCATGCAAACACGTCGACGTTCGCCCGCAGGAAAGCAACGAGCGCGCTTTCCTATTTAGGGTCAAGCGTGGCGCTGATGGTGAAGGTACCACCAGCGCCATCCTCCTTGGCGGGCACCTTCTTCGTCTCTGGCGGAGCCGCCATCGTCTTCTTGTGCTCGCCGGCGGAGCTCGATGGTGCGTCCTCGACGGCAGCGCAGCACTCTGAAGAGGCGCGCTTGCCGGAGTGGGCACCAGAGCTTTTGCCGGACTTGGTCTTTTTGCCGGTGGAGCTCGATGGTGCGTCCTCGACGACAGCGCAGCACTCCGAAGAGGTGCGCTTGCTGGAGTGGGCACCAGAGACCCTGCCGGACTTGGTCTTCTTGCCGGTGGAGCTCGATGGCGCGTCCTCGACGGCAGCGCAGCACTCCGAAGAGGTGCGCTTGCCGGAGTGGGCACCAGAGTCCCTGCCGGACTTGGTCTTCTTGCCGGTGGAGCTCGATGGCGCGTCCTCGACGGCAGCGCAGCACCCCGAAGAGGTGCGCTCGCTGGAGTAGGCACCAGAACTCTTGCCGGACTTGGTCTTCTTGGTCCCGGGAGCTTCAGCGGCAAGTGGATCGCGGTCTGCCGTGGCTGCTGCTTCCCGGTAGATCTTGTCGGCATAGATAAGAGCGTCCTTCTTGTCGCCGGGGACATAAATGACGCTTATCGGGCCTGGCATCTTCAGCACGTTATACGCGTAGTGAGAGGCCGCCATGAACTTGGCGAGCGCTGGACGGCCAATTATCCCATTGTAAGGCAACGGGATATCGGCAACGTCGAACGTGACCCTCTCAGTCCTGAAGTTTAATTCGCTGCCGAATGTTACCGGCAGCGTGACCTTCCCCTTCGGCTTGCTCCTTCCCGGGTTGATTCCTTGGAATGTGCCGGTCTCTTCGAGCTCGCCGTCAGGGATCTGGAGTTTTCGGAGCACAGCGGAGGAGATCAGGTTTAAGCCGGCCCCGCCGTCGACTAGCATCTTGGTGACCTTGAGGTTGCGGATGGTTGGTGAAACCAACATCGGCAGACACCCGACCGCGGTTGTGCGATCAGGGTGGTCCTCAATGTCAAAGATGATAGGTGTGCTGGACCACTTCAGAAGCTTGCGCGATTCGATGGGTGGCTCCGTTGCATTGACTTCCCGCACCCACTGTTTGAGTTGGCGGTGCGAGGTATGCAGGGAAGCACCCCCGTCAACGCACAAGACCTCTGTGGCTTTCTGAAACTCCTGCTCACTGGTCTCAACGTCATCCATGTCTTCATCCTCGCCGTCGTCATCGTCGTTGTCGCAACCGCGGGGAGGTCTGTCTCCTTGCCGCTGCTTGGCCTTGCCGCGGCGTCCTTCCTGGCCGGTGCGCTTCTAGCCAGGTTTCTCGGCACCCCCTTGGGCTCTCTCTTTGTCGCGCCACTCGTACTCAGCCCTCTGTTGCTGGACGAGCTACTCGACCTTCTTGCAGTTCTGGAGGTCATGGCCCTTGGTGCGGTGAATCTTACAGTATCGCTTGCCGGAGCCGTCCCGCTTGTCGGCGACCGCCACAGCCTGACAGTTGGTGCACGCGGCAACTTCCTTGCCAGAGTTACCAACTGTAGCCTTCGTGGCATCACCTTCATTGCCGGACTGCTCAACGACCAGCACCTCGTTGTTCTGCTTCTTCCTGTTGTTGCGCCGCCGGCTTCTCTTTGCCGGGGCGGCATCCTCACTGTCAGATCCTCCTGCTCCAGTGCTTTCTCCGGGGAATTTCCTCCCCTCCTCAGCGCGTGCACATCTGTCGGCCAGGGCATAAAGCTTGCTGACGTCCCGAATCTTGCACATCGCCAGCTCCTCCCACATCCTGCGGTTACGCACGTTCTGATGGAACGCGCTGATTACCGCGGCGGGGTGGATATTTGGGATGTTGTGGTGTACACGGCTGAACCTCTGGATGTACTGGCGCAGGGGCTCTCCTTCCTTCTGGACGAGCAGATGAAGATCGCTCTCTTGGCCATGAGGTTTGTGGCCGCCTGTGAAGGCGCCAACAAACTGATGGCACAACTCAGCCCAAGAGGATATGGAGTTGTCCGGCAAGTGCATGAGCCAGGACCTGACGTTGGGCTTGAGTACCAGCGGGAAGTAGTTGGCAAGGATCTTGTCGTCTCGCCCCCCAGCAGCCTGCACCGCGATGGTGTAGACGCTGAGGAACTCTGACGGATGCAACTTGCCGTCGTACTTCTCTGGTACGTCGGGCTTGAAGTTCTTCGTACTGGGCCACTGGACTTGCCGCAGCTCACGAGTGAACGCAGGGCAACCTACCGGGTACGGCAGGTCGCCTGGTCCCCCTGGTGCATGCATGTCGACAGAAGGCCCAGCGTGCTGGTCTGACTGACGTCGCGCTTCTCTCCGGCGCTCGATGCGTGTACGAGCGTCTTCCCGCTGCCGTTCTTGAAGAACTTGTCGTTGGTTGCGACGAGCTCGCGGATCCGACGACGCGGTGGAGTCACTGTCGTGGCGGATCCGGCGGGTCGGCGATCTTGGCCCTCGGGGTGGGGAGTGCACAGTGGTTGCGCCCCCACCAGTCTTGTCTCCACCGGTTTGCGCCTGGCTGACTCGCTGCGGCTGCAACGTGCTCGGCTGCCGAGGAGTGTCGCCGTTGGCGAAGCCGATGAGACTCTGGATAGTGGCCCTCCAGTCGTCGATCTTGTCCGCCGCTGGAGGGTAGTCTAGGAGCAGCTGAGCTCGTGCCAGAGCTTCCGCTGCGGTGGCGGGCGGCGGTAGCGAACGGTGCGAGGAGCGGGATACGCTCGGACTCCTAACCACGTTAGAAGGAGCAGTATCCCGTCCAGGCGACCGTGTCTCGCTCCCGCCGGCTTGTTGACGCGCATGGTGGTCCTGGGCGCTCCGGGATCCACCAGCTCGATCTTGATCCAGCGAGCGCATGGTACTGTGAGTACCATGACGCTGCCGGTCCCGCGCCTCCTGAGATGGGCGCAGTGCATGCACGGACGCCGAGGTCTTGGAGTGCGCCCGGTCGTTGTGGGAGCCGGCCACGCCGCCGATGGGCAGCGCAGCCTTGCCCTGGGACCTGGCAGCACCAAGAGTTCCCTCGTCGATGCGTGCCCTCCCGCCGGCGCCTGCCCCACCGTCCGTTTGCTCCAGCGGTGGGTGGCTCGGCGCGGACGGGGCAGCTGCCTCCGAAACTTTCTTCTTCGGCGGCATGTTGATGAAGATGGTGAAGATCGATGAAGAAGATGAAGATCTAGCCCGCAAGAAAGCCGGATCTGATTCGCACAACTTCGACGCCCCCTACCTGGCGCGCCAGAGATGCCGGGGTTTCTGATCCACGGGCACCTATGGGACCGGCGGACCGGGTCCCTTTTGGTTCGGCGGGGGGCGGAGGTTGCGCAAAGAGCAGATCGAGGCGAAGCCAGCGGGCGGTTGGTCGTGCGAGGAGTAAACCGAGGCGAAGCACGCGAGCGATTTACCCAGGTTCGGGCCGCAAGGATGCATAAAACCCTACTCCTGCTTTGTGGATTGGTATTGATTTCTAGCTCGAGGGCGAGCGTGAGTGTGTGGAATTGCTGAACCTCGCGAGAGCTCTCGAGGTGGCCGACCCCCTCTATGTTGCACACGGGCCTCCTTTTATACTCAAGGGGTTACCGACATAGAGCAACGGGGGCCAAGGGCAAAAATGGAAAGGGTGCCGTGGGTAGGCACGGCTAGGTGCTGTAGTAGGCACAGCTAGCTGCTATAGTGTTATCATACCTAACCCCGATGGCAGGGGACAAGGGCATTAAATGCCCGTCTGTGTCGCCTAGACGGCACCGAAAGGGACCTCTAGGGACGCCACCGTCTTGCCACGACAGTTGTCTTGTCAGCGCCTGCGTGCCATCGCACGCCCCTAGCTGCACAGCCTCCTGCCACGTGCGCTCGGGAGGGGCCCCGGAGCGACACGTGGGTGGATGTGCTGGAGCGCGGGCGTGGAGTGGGGGCTTGCCACGGCAAGCGCCTTGCAGCGGCCGTTGACTTGTCGCTTCCGGGAGCTTGTCGCTCGCCGGGCCTTGTCGGGGCGCGTAGCGCGCCGCGGCAAGTTCCTTGGAATGCCTCGAACGGCCTTCCCGGCAAGCGCCTCTTGCCGGGGTCTTGGGACGCTTCTGATGGCCTTCCCGGCAAGCTCCTCTTGCCGGGGTCTTGCCTTCTTCCCGGCAAGCTCCTCTTGCCGGGGTCTTGTCTTGAGTACTTTGTTCTTGAATGGTCTTCAGAGGGACCACAAGGAATCTTGGCGGTGACCTGACAGGCCTTGCCGCGGGACGCTGCGACTGCCCGTGCACAAGTTCGGGGTACAAGGGTACCCCTACTCTAGTACACCGACAAAGGGAAAAAGAGGCTAGGTGGCGAATGGTAAAACCAAGGTTGGTCCTTGTTGGAGGAGTTTTATTCAAGGCGAACTGTCAAGGGGTTCCCATTATAACCCAAACGTGTAAGGAACGCAAAATCAAGGAACATAACACCGGTATGACGGAAACTAGGGCGGCAAGAGTGGAACAAAACACCAGGAATAAGGCCGAGCCTTCCACCCTTTACCAAGTATATAGATGCATTAAAATAGACATGATATAATAGTGATATCCCAACAACAAACATGTCCCAACAAGGAACAAACTCCAATCTTCACCTGCAACTAGCAACGCTATAAGAGGGGCTGAGCAAAGCGGTAACATAGCCAAACAATAGTTTGCTAGGACAAGGTGGGTTAGAGGTTTGACATGGCAATATGGGAGGCATGGTAAATCATGTGGTAGGTATCGTAGCATAGGCATAGCAAAAGAGCGAGCATCTAGCAAGCAAAGATAGAAGTGATTTCGAGGGTATGGTCATCTTGCCTGCAAAGTTCTCCGAGTTGACGTAAGCTTGATCCTCGTAAACGTTCTCAACGGGTTCCTTGATCACGTACTCGTCTCCTGGCTCTACCCAAAGCAAGAACACAAACAAAGGGAACCACAATCAACCTCGGTGCAATGCGCAAGCAACATGATGCAAAACATGACATGATGTGCGGGATGTGATATGCAATGCATATGCATGTTTCGGGAAGGAAAGATTGAACCTAGCCTCAACATGGAAAACCAAGAGTGCCACTATAAAGATGAATTGATTTCGGTCGAAATCAATATAAAGATCACCGGAAACGGATGCACGGTTTGCAAATGGCAAGCGAAACAATAATGGCACAAAGTTGTGATTAACAACACGAGACCATCTAAATGCATCAAGAACAACAAGCTACTGCACTCTAACATAACAACAAAGCACATGGCAGTGATCCACTCAAGATTCTTGACAAAAGATGAACACTGAGCTACGCCTAATTCACTCAATAGCAGGTTCAAACAAGCATGGCAAAAGTGCAAAAGATAACAGGTTACAGACTTAGTGAAAATAACATGTCAGGAATTTAACATCAGGAAGCAATGTTTAGAGCAAGATATCAACATGCTACAGGAACATATCATGGCAAATCAAGGCATGGCATGAAACTACACAAAGCATACAAGAAAAGTCCCTTACTGACCATAAGCCAAAAGGGATCAGAAAATACAATGGCAACCATGTGAACATAGCAAGTTTCGTTAACAGATTCAGACTTAGCAGAAAACTGGAACATGGCAAAACAGATTCATGTAGGCATGTTTACGAGCTCAATGCACTCACCACAACGCATTACATGACAAACTAAGCATACACCCAGCAAGTAGACATGACATAGAAGCTAAACATGGCAAGAACACTCTCATAGCATGCACGGATCAACTACAACAACCCCGGCAAAATTGCTTAACATGTAAACAATCTGCCAGGAACATTTTATAGCAAAAGTAGAGCACGATTGAGTCACCCTAGAGCACTCCATAATTGCAAACAAAGACATGGATGGATAGAGCATAACAATATCTCCAAAACATCCTTACTGAACATGCTCAAAAGAGGCATGGATCGCTCTGTAGCAACAAGAATACATGGTATAAAAATATTAATAGGGCAAAGACTTAGAAGATTTCTAAGTCCCCGAAGTCAGAAACATTACGAGAGCTACTTTGCATGCTTGTGCTAGTCACCACAAAGATCACAAAAAATACATGGCATACACCCCTGTAACGATGGCATGGCATACTTCAAAACAGATGAAGGGCTCAAGTTCATAGGAGGCACACATTAATCATGGCAAAAATGACAAATGTCCAAATTCTAATAAGAATCTGAAACTAACATTGCATAGTACTCTTGCAACAGCATTTAGGGAATCAAGATGAACTCAAATGAACATGGCGCAATGGAATGAAATGAAGTACTCATCGAGACGAACAATTTGACATGCTACACGCCCAAAACGGAGCCACGGATGCAAAGTTATGGCATGATGAAATATGCTAAAATTATTAGGAACTAGGGCAAAAGTCAACCCTAATCTCAGATCCAGACCGGGCATGCGGATCGAGGTCCACCGAGATCTCGCCGGAATACGTGGCTGCGGCGGCCGGAGCTCGACGAAGCTCGCCGGAGTTGCGGAGGTCGGCGGCCGGAGTTGCGGAGGTCGCCGGAAGCGGCCGGGAACGGGGTCGGCGAGGAGAGGCGCCGGGCACCGGCAGGGAGGAGGCCGCGGCGGTGTAGCGGGCTCCGGCATGGGCGGTCGCTGGCGAGGGCCGCGGAGGCGGCCCGCGGCGGAGGCGCGGCGGGGCGAGGGAAGGGGCGGCGGCGGGGGCGGTGACCGGCGCAGAGGAGCGGCTGGGCCTCGGGGGCCTGCCCCAGGCCATGGCGGGCCGGCGGCGGAGGGAGGTGGCCGTGCGAATGGCGTGTTGCCACGTGGCGGCGGCACGGGCGGACACGTCCGGCCGGCTGATATTTGTCCGGCGGCACGAGGAGAGGGAGAGGTTAGGGTTGGACTGTGAGAATTTCGGGGGATATGCCTTTTTATAGGTAGAGGGAGCTAGGAGGCTCCAAATTGAGCACGGTTTTCGGCCACGCGGTCATGATCGAACGACTGAGATGATGGAGGGGGTTTGGCTGGGCTTTGGGCCACTTTGGAGAGGTGTTGGGCTGCGACACACACGAGGCCTTTTCGGTTCCTCGGTTAACCATAGGAGTATAATGAAGTCCAAATGGCACGAAACTTGACAGGTGGTCTACCGGTAGTAAACCAAGGCCGCATGGCAAGTCTCGGTCCAATCCAAGAATGTTTAACACCCGCACACGAAAAGAGGTAAAAGGGGTCACCGGAGGACATAGGAGCGCCGGAATGCAAAACGGACAACGGGGAAAATGCTCGGATGCATGAGACGAACATGTATGCAAATGCGATGCACATGATGACATGATATTAGATACATGACAAGGACAAAAACAACACGGAGACAAAAACCCAACAACGAGGAAAATCATAACTTAGTGCCGAAAATGGCAAGAGTTGGAATACAAATATGGCATGTTACATACGGGGCGTTACAACACTCCACCACTACGAAAGGATCTCGTCCTGAGATCTAGGACTGGAAAAACTCTGGATATTCGGAACGGAGGTGGTCCTTGCGTTCCCAGGTGGCTTCATGGTCGGAATGATGTGACCACTTCACTTTCAAGAATTTAATAGACTTGTTGTGAGTCTTGCGCTCAGTTTCTTCAAGAATAGCAATGGGGTGCTCATGATAAGACATGTCTTCTTGGAGATCAATCTCTTCGAAGTTGATGGTGCGGTCAAGAGTCTTGAAACACTTGCGGAGTTGAGAAACATGAAACACGTCGTGCACATTTGCAAAGTTGGATGGAAGCTCAAGTTGATAGGCGAGATCACCTCTTTTGTCGATGATCTTGAAAGGACCCACATATCTAGGGGCAAGCTTCCCTTTGATACCAAAGCAACGAGTACCTTTCATTGGAGAGACGAGGAGGTAGACATGGTCTCCGATCTCGAAAGCCAAGTCACGATGCTTGCTATCATAGTAACTCTTCTGGCGCGATTGCGCGGCTTTGAGATTTTCACGAATGACTTTGCACATTTCTTCAGCCTCTGTGATCAAGTCATTTCCAAGAAGTTGACTTAACCAGTCTCTGACCAGTTTAGCGGAGTACTGCACTTCCTGCCATAGAGAATCTCGAATGGGGCCTTGCCCGAACTCGCTTGGAAGTTGTTGTTGTAGGAGAACTCGGCATATGGAAGACAATCTTCCCACTTCATATCGAAAGAAATGACACATGCCCTGAGCATATCTTCAAGAATTTGATTGACCCTCTGGACTTGGCCACTGGTTTGAGGATGAAAAGCTGTGCTGAA
Source organism: Triticum urartu (assembly GCF_056163025.1). Lineage (NCBI taxonomy): Eukaryota > Viridiplantae > Streptophyta > Magnoliopsida > Poales > Poaceae > Triticum > Triticum urartu. The sequence goes on along the minus strand of NC_141873.1, from coordinate 390,803,526 downwards.
GCGAATGTTGGTGCCCATGGCCTTCTGAAAGGAATCCCAGAACTTAGAGGTAAAGATGCTCCCACGATCTGAAGATATCAACTGCGGAATGCCGTGCAGAGAGACAATCCTGGAGGTATATAGCTCTGCCAATTGAGCTGCTATGATAGATTCTTTGATAGAAAGAAAATGAGCCACTTTAGTGAGCTTGTCTATGACAACGAATATAACATCATTGCCATGCTTGGACTTGGGAAATCCAGTCACGAAGTCCATCTCAATATGGTCAAACTTCCATTCTGGAATAGCAAGAGGTTGGAGGAGACCAGCTGGTCGTTGGTGTTCTGCTTTCACTCTTTTGCAGACATCACATTCATTCACAAATTGAGCAATCTCGCGCTTCATTCGAGTCCACCAATACGACTGCTTGAGTTCATGGTACATCTTTGTACTTCTAGGGTGAATAGAGAGAAGTGAATTGTGAGCCTCGTTCATAATGACTTTACGAAGGTCACCCTTAGGAACAACAATGCGATCCTCGAAGAATAGAGTATCCTTGTCATCAAGATGATAGCACTTGTACTTGGGTTGACTCTTGGCAATCCCAATCTTCACCTTCTTCACCATAACATCAAGAAGCTGAGCCTCACGAATCTGATCTTCCAAAGTAGGAGAGACTTGGAGGTTGGCCAGGAATCCTTGAGGAACAACTTGGAGATTAAGTTTGCGGAAATCTTCACAAAGCTCTGGTTGGTAGGGCTTGAGAATCATACTGTTGCAGTAAGCCTTCCTGCTCAATGCGTCAGCAATTACATTGGCCTTGCCTGGAGTATATTCGATACTCGGATTAGACTCTTGAATCATTTCGACCCAACGAGTCTGCCTGAGGTTGAGGTTAGGCTGAGTGAAGATATACTCGAGACTCTTATGATCAGTGAAGATGTCCACTTTTCTTCCCAATAAGAGATGTCCCCAAGTTAAAAGAGCATGGACAACTGCCGCCAACTCGAGGTCATGAGTGGGGTAGTTCTTTTCGTTGGGCTTCAACTGGCGAGAGGTATAGGCCACAACTTTCTTCTCTTTCATCAACACTGCACCAAGACCTTGAAGGGAAGCATCACAAAAGACCTCGAACGGTTTGGATTCATCAGGAGGAGTCAGAACTGGAGCAGTGACTAACTTCTCTTTGAGGGTGTTGAAAGCGATGTCACATTCAGACGACCAGACATACTTCACATGCTTCTGGAGAAGGTTGGAAAGAGGCTTCACGATCTTAGAGAAGTTCTCAACAAACCTTTGACAATAGCTTGCGAGCCCAAGGAAGCTGCGGAGTTGCTTCACATTCTGAGGCGGTTCCCAATTCACAATTGCAGACACCTTCTCAGGATTAACCGCTATGCCCTTGGCAGAGATGATATGCCCAAGGTAGAGAACCTCATCGAGCCAAAACTCGCACTTTGAAAACTTCGCATAGAACTGATGTTCTCTGAGTTTATCCAGCACCAATCTCAAGTGCTTGGCATGATCCTCCTTCTTCTTGGAAAATACCAAAATGTCATCGAGATAGACCAAGATGAAGTCATTTGTGTAGGCGTTGAAGATGAAGTTCATCATGCGGGAGAAAGTTGGCGGAGCATTGACGAGGCCGAAAGACATGACAGTGTATTCATATGAACCATAGCTTGTTCTGAACGTTGTCTTGGGGATATCTTCTTCACGAATGCGAATCCGATGATAGCCCATACGGAGATCAAGCTTGGAGAATACTTCAGCACCTTTGAGTTGTTCGAAAAGCTCATTGATGTTGGGAAGTGGGTACTTGTTCTTTATGGTCTTCTTGTTCAATGGACGGTAGTCGACACAAAGTCGGTCCGTTCCATCCTTCTTCTTGACAAAAAGAACACCACAACCCCATGGAGAAGAACTTGGTCGGATGAGACCCATACGCTCTTGAATATCGTGTTGTTTCTTCAGCTCCTTTAACTCTTCAGGTCCAAGCTTGTAAGGACGTTTGCAAACAGGTTCCGTGCCAGGCTCAAGATCGATGACGAATTCAACCGGCCGGTGAGGAGGCATTCCTGGAAGCTCGTCTGGAAAGATGTCTTGATATTCACAAACGTCTGGAATCTGAGAGATGGCATCCAACTCGCCCTTCTCATTGAGAGAAAATAGTCGAATGGTATCATCACGAGCGGCAAAGACGATTACATCCTCAGACGAATGTGCTAAATTGGATCTGCCTAGCAGCACAATCAAGCTGAGCCTTGTGCTTAGAAAGCCAGTCCATTCCGAGAATAAGATCAATATCTGAGTTACCAAGGACCATTGGAGAAGACAGAAACTTATAGTCGCCCAACGTGATAGAAACATCTGGAACCACCAAACTGGCACTCAACCATTTACCCGGAGAAACGATATACATTGATTTGCCCAAATGAGAAGAAGTGAATTCATTCTTGGCAAAAATGGTTTTGACATGAAACAATGCGATGCACCAGTGTCAAAAAGGACTTTTGTAGAAATATCGTTAACAGGAAGGTTACCCATGATCACATCTGACGAGTCCTCTGCCTGAGCTGCGTTCAACAAGTTGACCTTGGCATGCTTGGGATTATGCTTGACCACTGCAGTACTGGCAGATCTCACAGGAGGAGGAGGAAGACGCCTCTGATTGAAGCATTTGTTTGCATAGTGACCCTTCTGCTGACACTTGTTGCACGTGACCTCTAAAAGTGGACGGTGATACGGAGCACTTGATCTTGGAGCTTGAGACGAAGTCTTGTTCTGAAAGCCTGGGTTGGGTGGGTGGGAAGATCCATTGCCACCTTTGCTCTTCTGCTGATAAGGCTGACGGAACGGAGGAGGAGGCAACCAATACTTTTGCTGCTTAGTTGCCACTTGAGTTGAGGAAGAAGGAGTTGCATCCCTGACTCGTTTCTTGGAAGCATCGCACTTGAGCTGAGCCATCTCTTGTTTCAGTGCCATGTTGTAAAACTCATTGTACTTCTTCGGCTCAAAAAGCACAAGAGCTAGTTGGAGACCTTCTCTGAGGCCACCTCTGAACTGATAAATCATGCTCTTCTCATCAGGGACGTCTTGCTTAGCGAAACGAGCGATCTTTTGGAACATGATGTTATACTGGTAAACAGACAAGTTGCCTTGCTTCAGATTGCGGAACTCCTCACTCTTGCTCTCAACAACACTCTGAGGAATGTGGTGAGCTTTGAAGTCTTGACGGAAGTCATCCCAGGTAATCACACGACCTCCTCTGGAATCTTTGTATTGCTGATACCATTCAGCAGCTTGGTCTTTGAGTTGGAACGAGGCAAACTTGACAAAGTCCTCAGGTCTGACGTTGCTGCACTCGAAATGCTTGCAGATATCCACGAGCCAATCATCAGCGTCTGTTGCCTCGACATAGTTACTGAAGGTCTTTGGCTGGTTTGCGATGAACTGGCTGAGTGTAGCAAACTGATTCTGATTATTGCCATGGCCTTGATTTCCTTGGTTGCACTCTTGCAAGAGTTGCATAAGCATCTGCGTGTTGGCATTGGTAGCGGCCATCACAACTTGCCATGCCTCCGGAGGTGGAGGTGGTGGTGGCAGTTTAGGATTCTGACGCGTAGGAGGAGCCATCCTGAAGAGGGTGACATCCGTTAGCATCTTGAAAGACATATATTCAAGCTGAATCAAATGGATCAAAATTGCAGCTTATAGTCTTAACATCCGAACAAGAATGAACGAATGCATTCCAAATTAAATGGTCACACTTCCATAAATTGAGAAGCCACTTAGATAGAGGTAGAAGAATAAAACAACAAGGTACGGATATGAACAAATACTTGGTAAGGATTGATGGGGAACGTAGTAATTTCAAAAAATTTCCTACGCACACGCAAGATCATGGTGATGCATAACAACGAGAGGGGAGAGTGTAGTCTACGTACCCTCGTAGACCGACAGCGGAAGCGTTATGACAACGCGGTTGATGTAGTCGTACGTCTTCACGGCCCGACCGATCAAGCACCGAAACTATGGCACCTCCGAGTTTTAGCACACGTTCAGCTCGATGACGATCCCCGGACTCTGATTCAGCAAAGTGTCGGGGAAGAGTTCCGTCAGCACGACGGCGTGGTGGCGATCTTGATGTTCTACCGTCGTAGGGCTTCTCCTAAGCACCGCTACAATATTATCGAGGAGTATGGTGGAACGGGGCACCACACACGGCTAAGAAAACGATCACGAGGATCAACTTGTGTGTCTAGGGGTGCCCCCTGCCCCCGTATATAAAGGAGCAAGGGGAGGAGGCCGGCCGGCCCTATGGCGCGCCAAGGAGGAGGAGTCCTCCTCCTAGTAGGAGTAGGACTCCCCTCTTTCCTACTCCTACTAGGAGGGGGAAAGGAAGGGGGAGAGGGAGAAGGAAAGGGGGGCGCCGCCCCCCTCTCCTTGTCCAATTCGGACCAGAGGGGGAGGGGGCGCGCGGCCCACCCTGGCCGCCCCTCTCTCTCTCCACTAAGGCCCATAACGCCCATTACTTCTCCCGGGGGGTTTCGGTAACCCTCCGGCACTCCGGTTTTCTCCGAAATCACCCGGAACACTTCCGGTGTCCGAATATAGTCGTCCAATATATCAATCTTTATGTCTCGACTATTTTGAGACTCCCCGTCATGTCCGTGATCACATCCGGGACTCCGAACTAACTTCGGTACATCAAAACTCATAAACTCATAATATAACTGTCATCGAAACCTTAAGCGTGCGGACCCTACGGGTTCAAGAACAATGTAGACATGACCGAGACATGTCTCCGGTCAATAACCAATAGCGGAACCTGGATGCTCATATTGGCTCCCACATATTCTACAAAGATCTTTATCGATCAGACCGCATAACAACATACGTTGTTCCCTTTGTCATCGGTATGTTACTTGCCCGAGATTCGATCGTCGGTATCTAAATACCTAGTTCAATCTCATTACCGGCAAGTCTCTTTACTCGTTCCGTAATACATCATCTCGCAACTAACTCATTAGTTGCATTGCTTGCAAGGCTTAAGTGATGTGCATTACCGAGAGGGCCCAAGAGATACCTCTCCGACAATCGGAGTGACAAATCCTAATCTCGAAATACGCCAACCCAACATGTACCTTTGGAGACACCTATAGAGCTCCTTTATAATCACCCAGTTACGTTGTGACGTTTGGTAGCACACAAAGTGTTCCTCCGGTAAACGGGAGTTGCATAATCTCATAGTCGTAGGAACATGTATAAGTCATGAAGAAAGCAATAGCAACATACTAAACGATCGAGTGCTAAGCTAACGTAATGGGTCAAGTCAATCACATTATTCTCCTAATAATGTGGCCCCGTTAATCAAATGACAACACATTTCTATGGTTAGGAAACATAACCATCTTTGATTAACGAGCTAGTCAAGTAGAGGCATACTAGTGACGTTTAGTTTGTCTATGTATTCACACAAGTATTATGTTTCCGGATAATACAATTCTAGCATGAATAATAAACAGTTATCATGATATAAGGAAATAAAATAATAACATTATTATTGCCTCTAGGGCATATTTCCAACAGTCTCCCACTTGCACTAGAGTCAACAATCTAGTTCACATTACCATGTGATTTAACACCAATAGTTCACATCATTATGTGACCAACACTCAAAGGGTTTACTAGAGTCAATAATCTAGTTCACATCGCTATGTGATTAACACCCAAAGAGTACTAAGGTGTGATCATGTTTTGCCCGTGAGAGAAGTTTAGTCAACGGGTCTGCCATATTCAGATCCGTATGTATTTTGCAAATTTCTATGTCAACAATGCTCTGCACGGAGCTACTCTAGCTAATTGCTCCCACTTTCAATATGCATCCAGATTGAGACTTAGAATCATCTGGATCAGTGTCAAAGTTTGCATCGACGTAACCCTTTACGATGAACCTTTTGTCACCTCCATAATCGAGAAACATATCCTTATTCCACTAAGGATAATTTTGACCGCTGACCAGTGATCTACTCCTAGATCACTATTGTACTCCCTTGCGAACATCAGTGTAGGGTATACAATAGATCTGGTACACAACATGGCATACTTTATAGAACCTATGGATAGGGAATGACTTTCATTCTCTTTCTATCTTCTGCCGTGGTCGGGCTTTGAGTCTTACTCAATTTCACACCTTGTAACACATGCAAGAACTCTTTCTTTGACTGTTCCATTTTGAACTACTTCAAAAATTTGTTAAGGTATGTGCTTTGTGAAAGTCCAATTAAGCATCTTGATCTATCTCTATAGATCTTAATGCCCAATATGTAAGCAGCTTCACCGAGGTCTTTCATTGAAAAACTCTTATTCAAGTATCCCTTTATGCTATCCAGAAATTCATATCATTTCCAATTAGTAATATGTCATCTACATATAATATCAGAAATGCTACAGAGCTCCCACTCACTTTCTTGTAAATACAGGCTTCACCGCAAGTCTGTATAAAACTATATGCTTTGATCAACTTATCAAAGTGTATATTCCAACTCCGAGATGCTTGCACCAGTCCATAGATGGATCGCTGGAGCTTGCATATTTAGTTAACACCTTTAGGATCGACAAAACCTTCTAGTTGCATCGTATACAACTCTTCTTTAATAAATCCATCAAGGAATGCAGTTTTGTTTATCCATTTGCCAGATTTCATAAAATGCGGCAATTGCTAACATGATTCGGACAGAATTAAGCATAGATACAAGTGAGAAACTCTCATCGTAGTCAACACCTTAAACTTGTCGAAAACCTTTTGCGACAATTCTAGCTTTGTAGATAGTAACACTACTATCAGCGTTCGTCTTCCTCTTGAAGATCCATTTATTTTCTATGGCCTGCCGAGCATCGGGCAAATCCATCAAAGTCCATACTTTGTTCTCATACATGGATCATATCTCAGATTTCAAGGCCTCAAACCATTTCGCGGAATCTGGGCTCATCATCACTTCCTCATAGTTCGCAAGTTCGTCATGGTATAGTAACATGACTTCCATAACATGATTACCGTACCACTCTGGTGCGGATCTCACTCTGGTTTACCTACGAGATTCGGTAGTAACTTGATCTGAAGTTACATGATCATCATCATTAGCTTCCTCACTAATTGGTGTAGTAGTCACAGGAACAGATTTCTGTGATGAACTACTTTCCAATAAGGGAGAAGGTACAATTACCTTATCAAGTTTTCTACTTTCCTCCCACTCACTTCTTTCGAGAGAAACTCCTTCTCTAGAAAGTTTCCGAATTTAGCAACAAAAGTCTTGCCTTCGGATCTGTGATAGAAGGTGTACCCAATAGTCTCCTTTGGGTATCCTATGAAGATATATTTCTCCGATTTGGGTTTGAGCTTATCAGGATGAAACTTTTTCATATAAGCATCACAATCCCAAACTTTAAGAAACGACAACTTTGGTTTCTTGCCAAACCACAGTTCAGATTGTGTCGTCTCAACGGACTTAGATGTTGCCCCTTTTTAACGTGAATGCAGCTGTCTCTAATGCATGATCCCAAAACGATATTGGTAAATCGGTAAGAAACATCATAGATTGTACTATATCCAATAAAGTACAGTTATAACATTCGGACACACCATTACACTGTGGTGTTGCAGGTGGCGTGAGTAGTGAAACTATTTCACATTGTTTTTAACTGAAGGCCAAACTCGTAACTCAAATATTTTACTTCTGCGATCATATCGTAGAAACTTTTATTTTTGTTACGATGATTCTCCACTTCACTCTGAAATTCTTTGAACTTTTCAAATGTTTCAGGCTTGTGTTTCATCAAGTAGATATACTCATATCTGCTCAAATCATCTGTGAAGATCAGAAAATAATGATACCTGCTGCGAGCCTCAATATTCATCGGACCACATACATCAATATGTATGATTTCCAACAAATCTTTTGCTCGCTCCATTGTTTCAGAGAACGGGGTCTTAGTCATCTTGTCCATGAGGCATGGTTCGCAAGCATCAACTGATTCATAATCAAGTGATTCCAAAATCCCGTCAGCATGGAGTTTCTTCATGCGCTTTACACAAATATGACCTAAACGGCAGTGCCACAAATAAGTTGCACTATCATTATTAACTTCGCATCTTTTGGTTTAAATATTATGAATATGTGTATCACTACAATCGAGATCCAATGAACTATTTTCATTGGGTGTGTAACCATATAAGGTTTTATTCATGTAAACAGAACAACAATTTATTCTCTTACTTAAATGAATAACCGTATTACAATAAACATGATCAAATCATATTCATGCTCAACGCAAACACCAAATAACACTTATTTAGGTTCAACACTAATCCCGAAAGTATAGGGAGTGTGCGATGATGATCATATCAATCTTGGAACCACTTCCAACACACATCGTCACTTCACCCTTAACTAGTCTCTGTTTATTCTGCAACTCCCGTTTCGAGTTACTAATCTTAGCAACTGAACTAGTATCTAATACTTAGGGGTTGCTATAAACACTAGTAAAGTACACATCAATAACATGTATATCAAATATACTTATGTTCACTTTGCCATCCTTCTTATCCGCCAATCACTTGGGGTAGTTCCGCTTCCAATGACCAGTTCCTTTGCAGTAGAAGCACTTAGTCTCATGCTTAGGACCAGACTTGGGCTTCTTCACTTGAGCAACAACTTGTTTGCTGTTTTTCTTGAAGTTCCCCTTTTTCCCTTTGCCCTTCTCTTGAAACTAGTGATCTTGTTAACCATCAACACTTGATGCTCTTTCTTGATTTCTACCTTCATCGATTTCATCATCATGAAAAGCTCGGGAGTCGTTTTCGTCATCCCTTGCATACTATAGTTCATCACGAAGTTCTACTAACTTGGTGATGGTGACTAGAGAATTCTGTCAATCACTATCTTATCTGGAAGATTAACTCCCACTTGATTCAAGAGATTGTAGTACCCAGACAATCTGAGCACATGCTCACTAGTTGATCGATTCTCCTCCATCTTTTAGCTATAGAACTTGTTGGAGACTTCATATCTCTCAACTCGGGTATTTGATTGAAATATTAACTTCAACTCTTGGAACATCTCATATGGTCCATGAGATTCAAAACGTCTTTGAAGTCCCGATTCTAAGCCGTTAAGCATGGTGCCCTAAACTATCAAGTAGTCATCATATTTAGCTAGCCAAACGTTCATAACGTCTACATCTGCTCCTGCAATAGGTCTGTCACCTAGCGGTGCATCAAGGACATAATTCTTCTGTGCAGCAATGAGGATAAACCTCAGATCACGGATCCAATCCGCATCATTGCTACTAACATCTTTCAACACAATTTTCTCTAGGAACATATCAAAATAAACACAGGGAAGCAACAACGCGAGCTACTGATCTACAACATGATTTGCAAAATACTACCAGGACTAAGTTCATGATAAATTTAAGTTCAATTAATCATATTACTAAAGAACTCCCACTTAGATAGACATCCCTCTAATCGTCTAAGTGATCACGTGATCCAAATCAACTAAACCATGTCCGATCATCACGTGAGATGGAGTAGTTTTCAATGGTGAACATCACTATGTTGATCATATCTACTATATGATTCATGCTCGACCTTTCGGTCTCCGTGTTTCGAGGCCATATCTGTATATGCTTGGCTCGTCAAGTATAACCTGAGTATTCCGCGTGTGCAACTGTTTTGCACCCGTTGTATTTGAACGTAGAGCCTATCACACCCGATCATCACGTGGTGTCTCACCACGAAGAACTTTCGCAACAGTGCATACTCAGGGAGAACACTTCTTGATAATTAGTGAGAGATCATCTTAAAATGCTATCGTAAATCAAAGCAAGATAAGATGCATAAAAGATAAACATCACATGCAATCAATATAAGTGATATGATATGACCATCATCATCTTGTGCTTGCGATCTCCATCTTTGAAGCACCGTCATGATCACCATCGTCACCAGCGTGATACTTTGATCACCATCGTAGCATCATTGTCGTCTCGCCAATCTTATGCTTCCACGACTATCACTACCATTTAGTGATAAAGTAAAGCATTACAGCGCAATTGCATTGCATACAATAAAGCGACAACCATATGGCTCCTGCCAGTTGCCGATAACTCGGTTACAAAACATGATCATCTCATACAATAAAATTTAGTATCATGTCTTGACCATATCACATCACAACATGCCCTGCAAAAACAAGTTAGACGTCCTCTACTTTGTTTGTTGCAAGTTTTACATGGCTGCTACGGGCTTAAGCAAGAACCAATCTTACCTACGCATCAAAACCACAACGATAGTTTGTCAAGTTAGTGCTGTTTTAACCTTCGCAAGGACCGGGCGTAGCCACACTTGGTTCAACTAAAGTTGGAGAAACTGACACCCGCCAGCCACCTGTGTGATAAGCACGTCGGTAGAACCAGTCTCGCGTAAGCGTACGCGTAATGTCGGTCCAGGCCGCTTCATCCAACAATACCACCGAACCAAAGTATGACATGCTGGTAAGCAGTATGACTTATATCGCCCACAATTCACTTGTGTTCTACTCGTGCATATAACATCAACACATAAAACCTAGGCTCTGATACCACTAATGGGGAACGTAGTAATTTCAAAAAATTTCCTACGCACACGCAAGATCATGGTGATGCATAGCAACGAGAGGGGAGAGTGTAGTCTACGTACCCTCGTAGACCGACAGCGGAAGCGTTATGACAACGCGGTTGATGTAGTCGTACGTCTTCACGGCCCGACCGATCAAGCACCGAAACTACGGCACCTCCAAGTTTTAGCACACGTTCAGCTCGATGACGATCCCCGGACTCTGATCCAGCAAAGTGTCGGGGAAGAGTTCCGTCAGCACGACGGCATGGTGGCGATCTTGATGTTCTACCATCGCAGGGCTTCGCCTAAGCACCGCTACAATATTATCGAGGAGTATGGTGCAAGGGGGCACCGCACACGGCTAAGAAAACGATCACCAGGACCAACTTGTGTGTCTAGGGGTGCCCCCTGCCCCCGTATATAAAGGAGCAAGGGGAGGAGGCCGGCCGGACCTATGGCGCACCAAGGAGGAGGAGTCCTCCTCCTAGTAGGAGTAGGACTCCCCTCTTTCCTACTCCTACTAGGAGGGGGAAAGGAAGGGGGAGAGGGAGAAGGAATGGGGGGCGCCGCCCCCCCTCTCCTAGTCCAATTCGGACCAGAGGGGGAGGGGGCGCGCGGCCCACCCTGGCCGCCCCTCTCTCTCTCCACTAAGGCCCATAAGGCCCATTACTTCTCCCGGGGGGGTTCCGGTAACCCTCCGGCACTCCGGTTTTCTCCGAAATCACACGGAACACTTCCGGTGTCCGAATATAGTCGTCCAATATATCAATCTTTATGTCTCGACTATTTCGAGATTCCTCGTCTTGTCCGTGATCACATCTGGGACTCCGAACTAACTTCGGTACATCAAAACTCATAAACTCATAATATAACTGTCATCGAAACCTTAAGCGTGCGGACCCTACGGGTTCGAGAACAATGTAGACATGACCGAGACATGTCTCCGGTCAATAACCAATAGCGGAACCTGGATGCTCATATTGGCTCCCACATATTCTACGAAGATCTTTATCGGTCAGACCGCATAACAACATACGTTGTTCCCTTTGTCATCGGTATGTTACTTGCCCGAGATTCGATCGTCGATATCTAAATACCTAGTTCAATCTCGTTACCGGCAAGTCTCTTTACTCGTTCCATAATACATCATCTCGCAACTAACTCATTAGTTGCATTGCTTGCAAGGCTTAAGTGATGTGCATTACTGAGAGGGCCCAAGAGATACCTCTCCGACAATCGGAGTGACAAATCCTAATATCAAAATACGCCAACCCAACATGTACCTTTGGAGACACCTGTAGAGCTCCTTTATAATCACCCAGTTACGTTGTGACGTTTGGTAGCACACAAATTGTTCCTCCGGTAAACGGGAGTTGCATAATCTCATAGTCAGAGGAACATGTATAAGTCATGAAGAAAGCAATAGCAACATACTAAACGATCGAGTGCTAAGGTAACGGAATGGATCAAGTCAATCACATTATTCTCCTAATAATGTGATCCCGTTAATCAAATGACAACACATGTCTATGGTTAGGAAACATAACCATCTTTGATTAACGAGCTAGTCAAGTAGAGGCATACTAGTGACGTTTCGTTTGTCTATGTATTCACACAAGTATTATGTTTCCGGATAATACAATTCTAGCATGAATAATAAACATTTATCATGATATAAGGAAATAAAATAATAACATTATTATTGCCTCTAGGGCATATTTCCTTCAAGGATTACCCAATCACAAACCAAATATTCGCGGAAGAAATACTAGAGCTACATGAATTCCCACCTATGAAACTCCCGAAATTTTCCCGGTTATGCAATCAGGTGTTGGGGATACAGGGGAAGCATAATATCTCACCCAAAGCTAGCAAATCCTACATCCACCTGTATCCATCCTTCAACACATAACCAAGAAATCTTCGGAAATCATTTACCTCAACCTTCGAAAAGCATCCGTTATACGAGTTATGGCAATACTCTCGAACTCCCGCCCTAGTACTGGGTGGCATCGAGGTTATCTTACCAACAACTGCATAAAAGAGATTTTCGATGTCGGCGAAACTCAGGTATTCCAGAATTACGACGATAAAATTGTGACGACAACACCTCGGAGCTCAACTCCCTGGGACACTGCCACAACCCCTAAATGTCAGGAGGCACCAAGAACAATGTTCTCGTCACAAAACCATCGGAACGATTCCAAGATACCCGCTGTCGGTGTCAAAACCGGCGGATCTCGGGTAGGGGGTCCCGAACTGTGCGTCTAAGGCGGATGGTAACAGGAGGCAGGGGACATGATGTTTTACCCAGGTTTGGGCCCTCTTGATGGAGGTAAACCCCTACGTCCTGCTTGATTAATATTGATGATATGGGTAGTACAAGAGTAGATCTACCACGAGATCAGAGAGGCTAAACCCTAGAAGCTAGCCTGTGGTATGATTGTATGTTGTCCTATGGACTAAAACCCTCCGGTTTATATAGACACCGGAGGGGCTATGGTTACACAAGGTCGGTTACAAAGGAGGAGGTATACATATCTGTATTGCCTAGCTTGCCTTCCACGCAAAGTAGAGTCCCATCCGGACACGGGACGAAGTCTTCAATCTTGTGTCTTCATAGTCCAACAATCCGGCCAAAGGATATAGTCTGGCTGTCCGGAGACCCCCTAATCCAGGACTCCCTCAGTAGCCCCTGAACCAGGCTTTCAATGACGATGAGTCCGGCATGCAGTATTGTCTTCGGCATTGCAAGGCGGGTTCCTCCTCCGAACACATCACAGAAGAATTTGAATACAAGGATAGTGTCTGACCCTGCAAAATAAGTTCCACATACCACCGTAGAGAGAATAATATTTCCACAAATCTTAATCTGCTGACACGTTTTGGCAACATGACATCATACCATGGCTCGGTGATTATTCAAACCGTTTTGCTTCAACTAGCTCCACACATAACACGAGGCGGTTTCTTGACACGTCTTGTCAAAGCAGAGATCGTGTTCCCCTAATTATGGGATTCTTATCAATACGGTCGTGGGTAACCCAACCGTGTCTAGGACTCCTAGATTATAGGCAAGTCCCAAACGACTACGGAGAGGACGCTTGATATTCACCCTCTTTATAAAGGGACAAGGCTTTTACTTTTTTCCCTCCCGTGCTCAATCGAATCCTTCCCCCTCCTCGAGTTCTAACACCCAAAGCCCAGGTCAGGTGCTTCGGACCTTCAATCATGTCTGGATCTAGCCTTCAAGGCCGATGGATGCCCTCCTCCGTTACGGAAGAGGATATCAAGAAGTTGAGGGAGGCCAGATACATGACCGCCGAAATTTCGCATAGGCTGCCCACCCGAGGGCAGGTCATCCCTACTCCCGAACCCGACGAGAGTGTCGTGTTTGTCTCCCACTTCCTCCGAGGTCTAGGCCTCACTCTGGATCCCTTCGTTAGGGGTTTGATGTTTTATTACGGGCTAGATTTCCACGATCTAGCCCCGGACTCCTTTCTCCACATCTCGACATTTATTGTCGTATGTGAGGCCTTCCTCCGCATTACCCCTCACTTCGGCCTGTGGCTCAAGACCTTTGACGTGAAGCCGAAGATGGTCGAGGGGCAGCACGTAGCATGTGGAGGCGCATTAATAAGCAAGTTCGCTGGAGCTTCATGGCCAAATTGTTCCATTCCAGAGGTGTCCGGATTATGGCAACGGGAGTGGTTTTACATCACAGCCCCCAGAAGTGCCAAGTGGGCGGCCACCCCTGCTTTCCGCTCGGGCCCTCCACCACAACTGATGTCATGGAATAGCATAGGGCTGAGCTGGGGTCAAGCCAAGGATGTGCCTGTACTGCAGAGCTGCATTCAAGATCTCTTCGAAGGAGATTTCAGTCTGGTTATGGTGGTGCAAGTCATGCTGGTTCGACGAATCCAGCCATGTAAACGCCGACCCCTCCGCATGTGGGAGTTCAACCCAGAAGGGCAGCGCACCATTCAGAATTTCCTCGGCCTGACGCACGAGGAGATGTACAAATCATTCTCCGGACCCCAAATAGAGTGTCCGGATACTACCGAGGACGTGGGCCTGAGCAGCAACCGTACTGCCGACCAAGTAAGTAATCCTCTAGCCGAACACACCATCTTTTATTTACCATGACGTCATTCTGAGAAATCGCTTTTTGACCAGGACTGGCTAACAAAGGCGAAGATGATTCGGTGTTCGGCCCCCCTTCCTGAAGGTTTGGAGAATCCGGTGCTGGAAAAGATGCTCGAGCTAGCACCTTGCCCGGAGCCCTCAAAGGAAGATAAAGTGGGGGAATAATGAGGTCGAAAGCAGGCCCCCATCGCTACCAATTCCAACCGAGGGAATGAGCGTCTCCTTGAAGGAGGATAACCAAGGGGAAGAATCTGACCTTCTCTCGCTTCGGGGAAGGAAGAGGACTGCCTCTGAAGATCCGGAAACCAAGGCTTCCAAACGGGAGAAGAAGTCTCCACCAGAGGGTCCTGCCTCGGAGGGTGCTTTTGCCGCACAAAGTCCGCGCGGGGATCAGCCCTCTAACGAGCCGTAAGTGATTAAAAAGTACTTTAATAGTGAAGATATACTACCTTACCTCTAAGGAAAATAACCGAAGCATTTATCTTGCAGCTCGGATCTTAGCCCTTCCCAGTAGAGCTCGTCTTCGGGGGATCTTCTTCCGGAGATGATGAAGATCGAAACGCCTCCCCCGGACTCCCCCACTCAAGAAGCGGGTGACCTTGAAGTGTCGTCACGGAGGGCCTCTCCGGATCCGGTGAGGCCAGAAGATATACCTATAGTCACCCGAAGTCCCCAGCGTCCGCCTCTTGAAGAGAGCAAACAAAAGAGTCCGGCACTGTCTAGTATGTGGTCGGACGTACTAAGGGAGCTGTTGGAGCGGGCGGCCATCTCAGAAGAACACCGTACCTTGATGGGTACGGTGATGGAAAGAATTTCGTCCACCGAAAGTGGATTGCATGAAGCTTTTATGAGTCTTCTGACGGGCTTTGAGGTACGTGAAATGATATACTTTTTGACAGTACCGCACATTTTTAGGTGTGCCCTGTGTAGATAGTAGCCCCTGAGACTCTAGTTGTCATCAAGAACGGCGGCGAACAGAGGATCATAGTCCCAGGTAATAACCAAACTGCCTTTATGTGCAGGTGGTGGAAGCTCCGGTGGCTAACCGGACTAATGAGTTTGCCAAACTAAAGCGGCAACTGGATGCGGCAGATGCCGACATCGAGCTTGTTAACAAGCGGCTTGACGAGGCACAGGGTAAGTAATGTTTTTTGGTGAATGTCACATAGTAAGAGCAGCATGATGCCAGTATCTTTAATATGTTGTGACCGCAGATGGAGCTGCCACCGTGGAGACCCTTCGGGCGGAACTTGCCCGAGCCAAAGAACAAGCAAGGAGTAGTAATGCGGCTGCTTTGAAGGCGGCCGAAGAGTTGAGAGCCGAGAAGGCCGCGCATTGTGAGAGCAAAGAGAAAATGGCCAAGATGGCTGTAAAGTTAAAAGACACTGCCGACAGTTGCCAGTTCCTTGAAGAAGAAAACCGAGCGAAGGTGACGGACCTTGATAAGGCCACGATGGCGACCAAAGACACCCGCTCTGCTATGAGAGCGAAGAAGGAGTAACTGCGTGAAGCCAGGGATATTGCGGCTGGGAAGCCCTTTATGCTGTGGAGGAAGTTCGGAGATCCGCGGTATGTCCCTCTGGATCGGCTGTGGAGTTCGACAAACGCATATATGGACTTGGCGGCGAGCGTTGTCGATGCGGCCGAATACTTTCGAGGTCAAACGGATCGTGAAGTGGACAAGCTGTTCTGGTCGTAGTTTAACGTTCCAGAGCGTCCGCTTCCATTGACTGATCAGCTAGCCGAATGGGCCGAACTCAATAGGTTGTCCGGACTCGCCATGAGGTCCGTCGTAGATCATCCGTGGCCGGAAAAACGGAAGCCGAACAACTATTTCAGCTTAGTGCAGCATTTCCTTGGAGCGGTGCCGCGCATCAATGCGATGAAGAGGTCGGCGTGTATAGAGGGCTCGTGGATGGCCCTTTCCCGTGTCAAAGCATACTGGGCGGAGATGGATGCTACCACTGTTGCGGCGCAGGGTTCGGCCATAGGTCGAGTGGCTGCCGAGCACTATTTCGAAGAAGTTCTCGAGGGTGCTCGTTTGATAGAGGCCCAGTGCTCGAAGAATATTATGTTTGAGTGACATGTATTCCCATTGTAAACACAGTGTTTTTATGAAATTTATTAAGGCTGTATTTATACTTTTGCTTGGAAATAATATGATGCCTCCTGTGCGGCCGTTTATGTATATATGTACGTAACCTGAAAGATTGCAGTCGTCGGCTTCAACCCCCACGCATATAATGCGGAGGTGCTCGCAGAAGACGTGTGTTCACACTTAATCCAACGTCTTGGTCCTATTAAGGAGGTGATAGCGCAGCGAACGACGCAACCGGACTATAATGCTTTAACACTTTCACTTAGCCATAGGAGTTTGACGGTGGGGCTACTATATAGCCCCTGGTGGCTCCGCACTCTCCCGAATTCGGGGTGCGTACATGCCTGGCTGGGAAACGGCCCTTCGTTAAGGCGGAGGAATTCTAACATTCCGACAGGTCATCGAGTGGTTGACCAGTCTCACGCTATATCATGACAGTCAGTTTTCGGCTTTCTCTACTGAGGTGCTCGTCCGGATGAACCACGGCACAATCACAGTAGTTCTCCTGGTGCCGCCTTAGCCAATAGAGCGGAACATATGGCAGCAAAACACAGGAGCCAGGCAAACCCAACATTTGACCAAAGACATGATTCGGAGCTGATGCATATAAGGCCAAACTCGCGACGCCGAACACTCCCTAAGGTATTCGGTCTTTATGGTATAAACCGGGCCTAAACGGTGCCCTTTGTAAGAAGCCCCTGGTGTCCAGGTACGTGCATTATTCTGACGTGGCCACATGCCAAGACGTCAGCATCCTTCTCAATTGTACTGAGAATCCGAGGGATGTGTATCAACAAGAGACAGTAAGAAAGGTTTATGTAGGGTCTTAATCTAAAAAGAATCCTTGGAACGGGTCCCTACTGCACGTCTGCGCCTGTGTGTCTGTTGTGCCGTATCCTGGATGGGTGTAGCACGATGGTCATCTGTAAAAGAGAGGAACTTAGGTGAAAATGTGTCGTGCAAAAAGGTAGGTTTAAAGAAACCATGTATAATTCAAGATGAGTAAAAATTGCCACTTGTCTGCGCGCGTTGAGCCCCTTGTGTTTGTAATAGGGGTGTGGCCATCAAACCTGTATGAATTACATATAGCTGCGTCGGACTCATCTAACCGTGTCCGTAGTCTTGACGACCTATCAAATGCTTTAGTTGGTGAGGCCGTTTTAGTGTGAGGCTGCCAAGGCAGCCGCACTCTCTTCGGCGCGCAGGGATCGCTCCATATTTCCATTTGCTGTAATGATGCCACGTGGACTGGGCATCTTAAGCGTGAGGGAAGCGTAATGAGGTATTGCATTAAAGCGAGCGAAAGCTTCGCGTCCAAGTAGTGCTTGATAGCCACTTTGGAACGGAGCAAATGTGGAAGGTTAAATTTTTGCTACGGAAGTTATCGGGGAAGCCGAATATAACCTCTAGTAGCAGGGAGCCCGTGCAATGAGCCCCTGGGCCTGGCGTTACTCCTTTAAAGGTAGTATTGCTGTGGCAAATTTTCGTTGGGTCTATCCCCATTTTGCGGATTGTGTCCTAATATATCAGGTTTAGACAGCTGCCACCATCCATCAGGACTCGTGTGAAATGGTATCCGTCAATTATTGGGTCTAATACCAAGGCAGTCCATCCTGCACGCCGGATACTTGCTGAGTAATCCTGATGGTTGAAAGTGATCAGTTGAGACGACCAGTGGCAGGACTCCGCGGTGATAGGTCCTTGGGCATATTTCTCTAGGAGTGCCGCTTTGTTTCTCCCCTTGATCACGTGTAACACGTTCACTGTTTTGACTTATGATGGAAATTTCTTTTGTTCCCCAGTGTCTTGCTTGAGAGGCTCATCCTCGTCTTCGCTTGGTGTATCCTCCCCCTTGTGTACGGCGTTGAGCTTGCCAGACTGCTTGAAGACCCAACATTCTCTGTGGGTATGATTTGCAGGTTTATCGGGGGTGCTATGGATCTGACATATTTGGTCCAGAATTTTGTTTAGGCTGGACAGTTCATCTCTGGCGCCTTTAGAGGGCGGCTTTTGCTGACCTGGCCGAGAACTTCTGAATCCAGCGTTTACCGCCGTGCTCTTCGGGTTGTCTTCTTTATTCCAGCTCTTACTATTTTTGCTGCACCGTGATTTCCCGTTTCCATCTCTAACTTCGGATGTACTGGGGTCGCTGGTCCTGCATCTGGCTAGCCAGCTATCCTCACCTACGCAAAAGCGGGTCATGAGGCTTGTTAATGCTGCCATTGTTCTCGGCTTTTCTTGGCCGAGGTGTCTAGCAAGCCATTCATCGCGGATGCTATGCTTAAAAGCTGCCAAGGCTTTGGCGTCCGGACAGTCGACTATTTGGTTCTTTTTAGTAAGAAACATGTTCTAAAGCTTTCGGGCTGACTCTCCGGGCTGTTGAGTTATATGACTCAAATCGTCCGCGTCCGGAGGTCGGACATAAGTCCCTTGAAATTTTTCCCGAAAAGCGTCTTCGAGATCTTCCCAGCTTCCAGTGGAGCTTTCGGGGAGGCTTTTAAGCCAGTGCCGAACTGGCCCTTTGAGTTTGAGGGGTAAATACTTGATGGCGTGGAGATCATCTCCTCGAGCCATATGGATATGGAGGATATAGTCCTCAATCCAGACCCCAGGGTCTGTTGTTCCGTCGTATGCCTCTATGTTTACGGGTTTGAATCCCTCTGGAAATTCATGGTCCAGCACCTCATCGGTGAAACATAGGGGGTGTGCAGCACCCCTGTATCTGGGTGTACCGCGTTGTTCGGATGTTTGTTGTGTTGCATCGTATGCTGGAGCGCGCTTGCGTGGTACATAGATGGATCTGGTTGCGCCGTCCTTTTGATGCGAGCCCTCACGTGGATCGCGTATTGGCTTATGTGCGGCGTTGTTTGCCGCTCTATGTTGGTCGTGAGGTCATCTATCCGGCCGTTTTAATTCTTGGTTGCGGGGGACCTAAGGCCTCCTCATCGAATTTAGGTAGCAACTTCCTCTTCGGGTAGCTCTTGGTGTGGCGATTACCGCCGTACTTCGCTGCTGAGTTGAGTACTTTACTCCATCTGATTCGGAGTGTGTCTTGCGCAGCTTTGAGCCTTTGCTTCTGCTTTTTTAGACTCCTCGCGGTGGCAACAAGCCTTTGACGGGCATTATGTTGCTCCGGGTGTCTGTCTGGTGTGATGTCGTCCAGACTATTATCTTTGACAGAGTCGGGTTGTTCGGTTTGATTCTCCGTGTTGCCGTGGTCCGGCGATGGTTCACCCTGCTCTAACGTTGGGTCTATATGATCGTTGTTTCTGCCGAGGCATGATTTGGAGCGGCGCTTACGCCGCCGCTTTGATTGCTTCTCGTGGGGACAACCCTTCGTTGCGTCCTTCCGTTCCTCATCGTCGTCATCTTTTGGTGTGTCCACCATGTAGATGTCATGTGATGAAGTGGGCGTCCAGTGCCCTGTGGGCAGTGGTTCCTGTTCGTCTCCTGCATCATCGTCCACACTGTCGATGTCTTCGAAGTCGGAGTCGAGCATGTCGGTTAAGTCATTGACAGTGGCTACTAAGTGGGTGGTGGGTGGGCAGTGAATTTCTTCGTCATCCGCATCCCAATCCTGCCAGACATAGTTCGGCCAGGATTCTCCTGACAAGGAGAGAGACCTTAATGAGTTCAGTATGTCACCAAGGGGCGAGTGCTGAAAAATATCCACAGAGGTAAACTCCATGATCGGCGCCCAATCGGATTCGCTAGGAACGGGCGCAGGCGGTTCGAAGTCCGTGGCCGGAGAAGGATCCGGCAGTTTGACAACACGGCTCTTGTGCAGGGTAAGGTCGATGTTCGGTTCGATCGCCGCTGAGGGTAAGGCCTCCGTGGCGGGGTCCATCCACCCGTCCATGGACGGCGCAACTGGCTCCGAATTGAGGGTCGGAGCGGCTGCCGGTGCGATCTCCTGAACACTGTCTGATGGTAGAGCTAAATCGTACTCATCGTGATCGCGTGATGCACAAGGCAGAGGCTCGAATCCATCAAAGATCTAGTCTCCACAGATATCGGCTGTGTAGTTTAAGCTTCCAAACCTGACCTGGTGGCCAGGGGCGTAACTTTCAATCTGCTCCAGATGGCCAAGCGAGTTGGCCCACAGTGCGAAGCCGCCGAACACAAAGATCTATCCGGGGAGAAAAGTCTCACCCTGGACTACATCGCTATCGATGATAGAAGGATCCATCAAGCCTAACGGCGACGACACAGAGGAACTCTCAATGAAAGCACCAATGTCGGTGTCAAAACCGGCGGATCTCGGGTAGGGGGTCCCGAACTGTGCGTCTAAGGCAAATGGTAACAAGAGGCAGGGACACGATGTTTTAGCCAGGTTCAGGCCCTCTTGATGGAGGTAAAACCCTACGTCCTACTTGATTAATATTGATGATATGGGTAGTACAAGAGTAGATCTACCATGAGATCAGAGAGGCTAAACCCTAGAAGCTAGCCTATGGTATGATTGTATGTTGTCCTATGGACTAAAACCCTCCGGTTTATATAGACACCGGAGGGGGCTAGGGTTACACAAGGTCGGTTACAAAGGAGGAGATATACATATCCGTATTGCCTAGCTTGCCTTCCACGCCAAGTAGAGTCCCATCCGGACATGGGATGAAGTCTTCAATCCTGTGTCTTCATAGTCCGACAATCCGGCCAAGGGATATAGTCTGGCTGTCCGGAGACCCCCTAATCCAAGACTCCTTCACCCGCGTGATCCTAAATTTTTTTAGTGAAATTTGAGAAGAGAAGAGTCAAAACTCTACATCAGGATGCCTCACCAAAGCGACGAAGGGACTTAGGAGTAAAAAGAATCCTACTCTTTGATATATATAATCCTAAATGACTCAAAAACATTTTTCTAGACTCAACAACGCCCACGATTCGATCAAGCAGGGGGTCCTAAGTCGGGGAAGGCTCTGATTACCAACTTGTAACACCCACGATGCGGCTATATCTCCCACGTGTCGCAGCACGACTTAGAGGCATAACCGCATTGTAGGCAATTTTGCAAGAGGGGTAATCTTTACACATCCCATGTACTGAATAAGAAAAGAGGTACATAGTTGTCTTACAATTGCCACTTCACACAATAGCATAAGTATATCATTACAATCATCCAGATAAAATCAAGGTCCGACTACGGAACCAAAATAAAGACAACCCCAAATGCATAATGTCCCCGATCGTCCCAACTGGGCTCCACTACTGATCGTCTGGAAAGGAAACATAGTATCGTCCTGAGTCCTCATCGAACTCCCACTTGAGCTCAGTCGAATCTCCTGGAATGGCATCATCGGTCCCTGCATCTAGTTTTGGAAGTAATCTGTGAGTCACGGGGACTCAGCAATCTCACACCCTCGCGATCAAGACTATTTAAGCTTATAGATAGGTAAAAGGTATGAGGTGGAGCTGCAGCAAGCACTAGCATGTATGGTGGCTAACATACGCAAATGAGAGCGAGAAGAGAAGGCAAAGGCACGATCGATAAACTATGATCAAGAAGTGATCCTAGAACAACCTACGTTCAAACATAACACGAGACCGTGTTCTCCTCTCGGACTCCGCCGAAAAGAGACCATCACGGCCACACACTCTGTTGATTCATTTTAATTAAGTTTAGTTTCAGGTTTTCTACAACCGGACATTAACAAATTCCCATCTGCCCATAACCGCGGGCACAACTTTCAAAAGTTCAAAACCCTGCAGGGGTGTCCCAACTTAGCCCATCACAAGATCTCACGGTCAACGAAGGATATTCCTTCTCCCAAGACAATCCGATCAGACTTGGAATCCCGGTTACAAGACATCTCGACAATGGTAAAACTAAACCAGCAAAGCCGCCCGATGTGCCAACAAATCCTGATAGGAGTCGCACGTATCTCATTCTCAGGGCACACCGGATAGGTCAAGCTACGAGTAAAACCAATCCTCGAGTTGCCCCGAGGTGGCCCCGCAGGCTGCCCATTTCAGACCAACACTCAGAGGAGCACTCGCCCCCCCCCAGGGGGGGGGGGGTTAAAATAAAGATGACCCTTGAGTCCGCGGAACCCAAGGTAAAAAGAGACTAGGTGGCGAATGGTAAAACTAAGGTTGGGCCTTCCTGGAGGAGTTTTATTCAAGGCGAACTGTCAAGGGGTTCCCATTATAACCCAACCGTGTAAGGAACGCAAAATCAAGGAACATAACACCGGTATGACGGAAACTAGGGCGGCAAGAGTGGAACAAAACACCAGGCATAAGGCCGAGCCTTCCACCCTTTACCAAGTATATAGATGCATTAAAATAGACACGATATAATAGTGATATCCCAACAATAAACATGTCCCAACAAGGAACAAACTCCAATCTTCACCTGCAACTAGCAACGCTATAAGAGGGGCTGAGCAAAGCGGTAACATAGCCAAACAACGGTTTGCTAGGACAAGGTGGGTTAGAGGTTTTACATGGCAATATGGGAGGCATGGTAAAGCATGTGATAGGTATCGTAGCATAGGCATAGAAAAGAGCGAGCATCTAGCAAGCAAAGATAGAAGTGATTTCGAGGGTATGGTCATCTTGCCTGCAAAGTTCTCCGAGTTGACGTAAGCTTGATCCTCGTAAATGTTCTCAACGGGTTCCTCGATCACGTACTCGTCTCCTGGCTCTACCCAAAGCAAGAACACAAACAAAGGGAACCACAATCAACCTCGGTGCAATGTGCAAGCAACATGATGCAAAACATGACATGATGTGCGGGATGTGATATGTAATGCATATGCATGTTTCGGGAAGGAAAGATTGAACCTGGCCTCAACTAGGAAAACCAAGAGTGCCGCTGGAAAGATGAGTTGATTTCGGTTGAAATCGATATAAAGATCACCGGAAACGGATGCACGGTTTGCAAATGGCAAGCGAAACAATAATGGCACAAAGATGCGATTAATAGCGCAAGGCCATCTAAATGCATCAAGAACAACAAGCTACTGCACTCTAACATAACAAAAAAGCACATGGCAGTGATCCACTCAAGATTCTTGAGAAAAGATGAACACTGAGCTACGCCTAATTCACTCAATAGCAGGTTCAGACAAGCATGGCAAAAGTGCAATAGATAACAGGTTACAGACTTAGTGAAAATAACAACATGTCAGGAATTTAACATCAGGAAGCAATGTTTAGAGCAAGATATCAACATGCTACAGGAACATATCATGGCAAATCAAGGCATGGCATGAAACTACACAAAGCATACAAGAAAAGTCCCTTACTGATCATAAGCCAAAAGGGATCAGAAAATACAATGGCAACCATGTGAACATAGCAAGTTTCGTTAACAGATTCAGACTTAGCAGAAAACTGGAACATGGCAAAACAGATTCACGTAGGCATGTTTACGAGCTCAATGCACTCACCACAACGCATTACATGACAAACTAAGCATACACCCAGCAAGTAGACATGACATAGAAGCTAAACATGGCAAGAACACTCTCATAGCATGCACGGATCAACTACAACAACCTCGACAAAATTGCTTAACATGTAAACAATCTGCCAGGAACATTTTATAGCAAAAGTAGAGCATGATTGAGTCACCCTAGAGCACTCCATAATTGCAAACAAAGACATGGATGGATAGAGCATAACAATATATCCAAAACATCCTTACTGAACATACTCAAAAGAGGCATGGATCGCTCTGTAGCAACAAGAATACTTGGTATAAAAATATTAATAGGGCAAAGACTTGGAAGATTTCTAAGTCCCTGAAATCAGCAACATTACGAGAGCTACTTTGCATGCTTGTGCTAGTCACCACAAAGATCACAAAAAATATATGGCATACACCCCTGTAACGATGGCATGGCATACTTCAAAACACATGAAGGGCTCAAGTTCATTGGAGGCACACATTAATCATGGCAAAAATGACAAATGTCCAAATTCTAATAAGAATCTGAAACTAACATTGCATAGCACTCTTGCAACAGCATTTAGGGAACCAAGATGAACTCAAATGAACATGGTGCAATGGAATGAAATGAAGTACTCATCGAGACGAACAATTTGACATGCTACACGCCCAAAACGGAGCCACGGATGCAAAGTTATGGCATGATGAAATATGCTAAAATTATTAGGAACTAGGGAAAAAGTCAACCCTAATCTCAGATCCAGATTGGGCACGCGGATCGAGGTCCACCGAGATCTCGCTGGAATCCGTGGCTGCGGCAGCCGGAGCTCGACGAAGCTTGCCGGAGTTGCGGAGGTCGGCGGCCGGAATTGCGGAGGTCGCCGGAAGCGGCCGGAACGGGGTAGGCGAGGAGAGGCGCCAGGCGCCGGCGGGGAGGAGGCCGCGGCGGTGTAGCGGGCTCCGGCAGGGGCGGTCGCCGGTGATGGCCGCGGAGGCGGCCCGCGGCGGAGGCGTGGCGGGGCGAGAGAAGCGGCGGCGGCGGGGGCGGTGACCGGCGCAGAGGAGCGGCTGGGCCTTGGGGGCCTGCCCCGGGCCTCGGCGGGATGGCGGCGGAGGGAGGTGGCCGGGCGAATGGCGTGTTGCCACGTGGCGGCGATGGCGCGGGCGGACACGTCCGGCCGGCTGATATTTGTCCGGCGGCGCGAGGAGAGGGAGAGGTTAGGGTTGGACTGCGAGAATTTCGGGGGAGATGCCTTTTTATAGGTAGAGGGAGCTAGGAGGCTCCAAATTGAGCACGGTTTTCGCCCACGCAATCGTGATCGAACGACCGAGATGATGGAGGGGGTTTGGCTGGGCTTTGGGCCACTTTGGAGAGGTGTTGGGCTGCGACACACACGAGGCCTTTTTGGTTCCTCGGTTAACCGTAGGAGTATCAAACGAAGTCCAAATGGTACAATACTTGACAGGACGTCTACCGGTAGTAAACCAAGGCCGCATGGCAAGTCTCGGTCCAATCCAAGAACGTTTAACACCCGCACACGAAAAGAGGTAAAAGGGGACACCGGGGGACATAGGAGCGCCGGAATGCAAAACGGACAACGGGGAAAATGCTCGGATGCATGAGACGAACGCGTATGCAAATGCTATGCACATGATGACATGATATGAGATGCATGACAATGACAAAAACAACACGGAGACAAAAACCCAACAACAAGGAAAATCATAACTTAGTGCTGAAAATGGCAAGAGTTGGAATACAAATATGGCATGTTACATATGGGGTGTTACAAAATTCCTATGCATAGGAAGTGGGTTAGACTTAAATGTGCTAATCATATTCTTCATGATGCTCTCTTTATATTTAAATTCTTATCTTTTATGTGAGCATCGTTGAAATCATCATGCCTAGCTAGGGGCGTTAAACGATAGCGCTTGTTGGGAGGCAACCCAATTTTCTTTTTGTTCCTTGCTTTTTGTTCCTGTTTAGTAATAAATAATTCATATAGCCTCTGTTTAGATGTGGTTTTATTTTTTAATTAGTGTTTGTGCCAAGTAGAACCTTTGGGAAGACTTGGGTGAAGTCTTTGCGATCTTGCTGTAAAAACAGAAACTTTAGCGCTCACGAGATTTGCTGCCATTTTTTACTGGAGAGTGAGATTAAGTTGATTCTTTTTGAAGATGATTAATAGATAAATTCCTCACGTCCAGCAATTTATTTTAGAATTTTTGGGGTTCCATAAGTATACATTTGATCCAGATTACTACAGACTGTTATGTTTTTGATAGATTCTGTTTTCTATGTGTTGTTTGCTTATTTTGATGAATCTATGAGTAGTATCGGAGGGTATGAACCATAGATAAGTTGGAATACAGTATATATTACACCAATATGAATTTAGAATGAGTTCACAACAGCACCTAAGTGGTGATTTATTTTCTTATACTAACAGAGCTTACGAGTTTTCTGTTAAGTTTTGTGTTGTGAAGTTTTCAAGTTTTGGGTAAAGATTCGATGGACTATGGAATAAGGAGTGGAAAGAGCCTAAGCTTTGGGATTCCCAAGGCTCCCCAAGGTAATATTCAAGGACAACCAAGAGCCTAAGCTTGGGGATGCCCCGGAAGGCATCCCCTCTTTCGTCTTCGTTCATCGGTAACTTTACTTGGAGCTATATTTTTATTCACCACATGATATGTGTTTTTCTTGGAGCGTCATTTTATTTTATTTAGTTTTTATTGCTATTTGAATAATATCCAAGATGTGAAATTCTTAAATGTTATAGAGTCTTCACATAGTTTCATAATTATTCGACTACTCATTGATCTTCACTTATATCTTTCGGAGTAGTTTATCATTTGCTCTAGTGCTCCACTTATATCTTTCTAGAGCAAGGTGGCGGTTTTATTTTATAGAAATATATGAACTATCATGCTTCAATTATATTATTTTGAGAGTCCTTTAGAACAGCATGGTAATTTGCTTTGGCTATAAAATTAGTCCTAATATGATAGGCATTCAAGATGGGTATAATAAAAACTTTCATATAAAGTGAATTGAATACTATGAGAAGTTTGATACTTGATAATTGTTTTGAGATATAAAGGTGGTAATATTAGAGTTGTGCTAGTTGAGTAATTGTGAAATTGAGAAATACTTGTGTTGAGGTTGGCAAGTCCCATAGCATGCACGTATGGTAAACTTTGTGTGACAAATTTGAAGCATGGGGTGTTCTTTGATTGCTTTCCTTATGAGTGGCAGTCGGGGACGAGCTATGGTCTTTTCCTACCAATCTATCCATGGATATTACGCACTCTCACCCTTCCATCATTGCTAGCCTCTTCGGTACCGTGCATTGCCCTCTCTCGCCTTGAGAGTTGGTGCAAACTTCGCCGGTGCATCAAAACCCCGTGATACGATATGCTCTATCACACATAAACCTCCTTATATCTTCCTCAAAACAGCCACCATACCTACCTATTATGGCATTTCCATAGCCATTCCAAGATATATTGCCATGCAACTTTCCACCGTTCCGTTTATTATGACACGCATCATCATTGTCATATTGCCTTGCATGATCATGTAGTTGACATCGTATTTGTGGCAAAGCCACCATGCTTAATTTTTCATACATGTCACTCTTGTTTCATCGCACATCCCGGTACACCGTCGGAGGCATTCACATAGAGTCATATTTTGTTCTTTGTATCGACTTGTAATTCTTGAGTTGTAAGTAAATAAAAGTGTGATGATCATCATTATTAGAGCATTGTCCCATGTGAGGAAAGGATGATGGAGACTATGATTCCCCCACAAGTCAGGATGAGACTCCGGACGAAAAATAAAAAAAGGAGAAAAAGAGGCCATAAAAAAAGAGAAGGCCCAAAAAAACAAAAAAATGAGAGAAAAAGAGAGAAGGGGCAATGCTACTATCCTTTTACCACACTTGTGCTTCAAAGTAGCACCATGATCTTCATGATAGAGAGTCTCCTATGTTGTCACTTTCATATAGTAGTGGGAATCTTTCATTATATAACTTGGCTTGTATATTCTAATGATGGGCTTCCTCAAATGCCCTAGGTCTTCATGAGCAAGCAAGTTGGATGCACACCCACTTAGTTTCTTTGATGAGCTTTCACATATTTATAGCTCTAGTGCATCCGTTGCATGGCAATCCCTACTCCTTGCATTGACATTAATCGGTGGGCATCTCCTAGCCCGTTGATTAGCCGCGTCAATGTGAGACTTTCTTCATTTTTGTATTCTCACATAACCCATATCATCATACTCTATTCCACCCATAGTGCTATGTCCATGGCTTGCGCTCATGTATTGCGTAAGGGTTGAAAAGGCTGAAGCGTGTTAAAAAGTATGAACCAATTGCTCGGCTTGTCATCGGGGTTGTGCATGATGGGAGCATTTTGTGTGAAGAAAATGAAGCATGGCCAAACTATATGATTTTGTAGGGATAAGCTTTCTTTGGCTACGTTATTTTGATAAGACATAATTGCTTGGTTAGTATGCTTCAAGTATTATTATTTTTATGTCAATATTAAACTTTTGTATTGAATCTTATGGATCTGAATATTCTTGCCACAATAAAGATAACTACATGGATAAATATGTTAGGTAGCACTCCACATCAAAAATTCTGTTTTTATCATTTACCTACTCGAGGACGAGCAGGAATTAAGCTTGGGGATGCTTGATACGTCTCCAACGTATCTATAATTTTTGATTGTTCCATGCTATTATATTATCAACATTTGATGTTTTATATGCATTTATATGCTATTTTATATGATTTTTGGGACTAACCTATTAACCTAGACCCCAGTGCCAGTTTCTGTTTTTTCCTTGTTTTTGAGTTTTACAGAACAGGAATACCAAACGGAGTCCAATTGACGTGCCAATTTTTGACGATTTTTTATGGACCAAAAGAAGACCCCGGAGTAACAGAGTTGGGCCAGAAGAGTCCCGGGCCGTCCATGAGGGTGGGGGGTGCGCCCACCCCCCGGGCGTGTGGGCCTACCTCATGGACGACTCGGGCACCTCCTTGACGTGAGACCGACGCAAAAAATTCCTATAAATGCAGAAATCTCCAGAAAATAACCTAGTTTGGGAGTTCCGCTGCCAGACGCCTCCGTAGCCACCGAAAACCAATCTAGACCCGTTCCGGCACCCTACCGGAGGGGGGAATCCCTCTTCGGCGGCCATCTTCATCATCCCGACGCTCTCCATGAGGAGGAGGGAGTAGTCCTCCCTCGGGGCTGAGGGTATGTACCAGTAGCCATGTGTTTGATCTCTCTCTCTCTCTCTCGTGTTCTTGAGGTGGTACGATCTTGATGTATCACGAGCTTTGCTATTATATTTGGATCTTATAATGTTTCTCCCCCTCTACTCTCATGTGATGAATTGAGTTTTCCCTTTGAAGTTATCTTATCGGATTGAGTCTTTAAGGATTTGAGAACACTTGATTTATGTCTTGCATGTGCTTATCTATGGTGACAATGGGATATCACGTGATCCACTTGATGTATGTTTTGGTGATCAACTTGCGAGTTCCGTGACCTCGTGAACTTATGCATAGGGGTTGGCACACGTTTTCGTCTTGACTCTCCGGTAGAAACTTTGGGGCACTCTTTGAAGTTCTTTGTGTTGGTTGAATAGATGAATCTGAGATTGTGTGATGCATATCGTATAATCATACCCACGGATACTTGAGGTGACATGGAGTATCTAGGTGACATTAGGGTTTTGGTTGATTTGTGTCTTAATGTGTTATTCTAGTACGAACTCTATGATAGATTGAACGGAAAGAATAGCTTTGTGTTATTTTACTATGAACTCTTGAATAGATCGATCAGAAAGGATAACTTTGAGGTGGTTTCGTACCCTACCATGATCTCTTCGTTTGTTCTCTGCTATTAGTGACTTTGGAGTGACTCTTTGTTGCATGTTGAGGGATTGTTATATGATCCAATTATGTTATTATTGTTGAGAGAACTTGCACTAGTGAAAGTGTGAACCCTAGGCCTAGTTTCCTAGCATTGCAATACCGTTTGTGCTCACTTTTACCACTTGCTACCTTGCTATTTTTATATTTTCAGATTACAAAAACCTTTATCTACTATCCATATTGCACTTGTATCACCATCTCTTCGCCGAACTAGTGCACCTATACAATTCACCATTGTATTGGGTGTGTTGGGGCACAAGAGACTTTTTGTTATTTGGTTGCAGGGTTGCTTGAGAGAGACCATCTTCATCCTACGCCTCCCACAGATTGATAAACCTTAGGTCATCCACTTGAGGGAAATTTGCTACTGTGCTACAAACCTTTGCACTTGGAGGCCCAACAATGTCTACAAGAAGAAGGTAGTGTTGTAGGCATCAATCAGTGTGAACAATTACTTTGGAATCAACAATATAAGGTCTGAACTTATCACAAGCAAATACAGCTGCTAAAAATTCTTTTTCAGTAGTAGCATAATTTCTCTGGGCACTGTCTAGAGTTTTACTAGCATATTGGATAACATTTAATTTCTTATCAAGTCTTTGTCCTAAAACAGCGCCTACAACATAATCACTAGCATCACACATAATTTCAAAGGGTAAATTCCAATCAGGTGGCTGAACAATGGGTGCAGAAATCAAAGCTTTCTTGAGTATTTCAAATGCTTCTACACAATCATCATCAAAGACAAAAGGAACATCTTTTTGTAAGAGATTAGTCAGAGGCCTGGAAATTTTTGAGAAGTCTTTAATGAACCTCCTATAAAAACTGGCATGACCAAGGAAACTTCTTATACCTTTAATCTCCTTAGGGCACGACATCTTTTCAATAGCATCAACTTTAGCTTTACCAACTTCAATACCTCTTTCAGAAATTTTATGCCCCAAGACAATACCTTCATTAACCATAAATTGGCACTTCTCCCAATTCAAGACAAGATTAGTTTCTTCACATCTCTGCAAAACTCGATCAAGGTTGCTTAAGCAATCATCAAAAGAAGTTCCATATACGGAGAAATCATCCACGAAAACCTCAACAATCTTTTCACAAAAGTCAGAGAATATAGCAGTCATACATCTTTGAAAAGTAGCAGGTGCATTACATAAACCAAAAGGCATGCGTCTATAAGCAAAGGTACCAAAAGGACAAGTAAAAGTGGTCCTTTCCTGATCCTCTTTTGACACATGTATTTGAGAGAAAACAGAATAACCGTCTAGAAAACAAAAATGTGTATGTTTGGATAATCTTTCTAGCATTTGATCAATGAAAGGTAGATGGTAATGATCCTTTTTAGTAGCTTTATTTAATTTGTGGAAATCAATTACCATTCTATAACCTGTAACAATTCTTTGTGGGGTCAATTCATCTTCATCATTAGGAACAATAGTAATACCTCCCTTCTTAGGGACAAAATGGACAGGACTTACCAACTGACTATCAGCAACATGATAAATTATACATGCCTCCAGAAGCTTTAGTATTTCTATTCTTACCACTTCTTTTATCTTAGGATTTAACCGTCGTTGGTGATCAACAACCGGTTTAGCATATTTTTCCAATTTTATTTTGTGCTGGCATAGAGTGGGACTAATGCCCTTAAGATCAACAAGAGTATATCCAATAGAAGCACAATGCTTCTTCAAAGTTTTCAATAATTTATCTTCTTCTTGATCTAAAAGGTTAGCACTAATAATAACAGGATATATCTTCTTTTCATCAAGATAAGCATATTTAAGAGTATCAGGCAATGGTTTAAGCTCAAACACGGGATCATCCTCGGGTGGAGGAGGATCCCCTAGAATTTTGATAGGCAAGTTGTGTTTCAAAATAGGTCCCTGTTTAAAGAATACTTCATCTATTTCCCTTCTTTCATTCATAAACATATCATTTTCATGGTCTAGCAAATATTGTTCTAAAGGATCCCTAGGAGGCACGACAATAGAAGCAAGACCAATAATTTCATATTTACTAGGCAATTCTTTATCATGGGGTTGTCTATGAAATTTAGCAAAATTAAAATCATGAGACATATCCCCTGAACCAACAGAAACAATATCCTTTTTGCAGTCCATCTTAGCATTAACAATATTCAAGAAGGGTCTACCAAATACAATGGGACAAAAGTCATCTTGTGGGGAACCAAGAACAAAAAAATCAGCAGGATATTTAACTTTCCCACACAAGACTTCAACATCTCTAACAATCCCAACCAGTGAAATAGTATCTCTATTGGCAAGCTTAATTGTAACATCAATACCTTCTAACTCAGCAGGTGCAATATCATGCATAATTTCTTCATATAAAGAATGAGGTATTGCACTCGCACTAGCACCCATATCACATAAGCCATGGTAGCAATGATCTCCTATTTTAACAGAAATAATAGGCATGCCTACAACAGGTCTATGTTTATTTTAAGAATCAGGTCTAGCAATTTTAGCAGCTTCATCACAAAAGTAAATAACATGCCCATCAATATTATCGGACAAGAGATCTTTAACCATAGCAATACTAGGTTCAGCTTTAATTTGCTCAGATGGTGTAGGTGTTCTAGTATTACTCTTACGAACCATAGTTGAAGCTTTAGCATGATCCTTTATTCTAGTAGCGAAAGGTTGTTTCTCAATATAAGCGGTAGGAACAATAGGATCAACATTATAAGTGGTAGTCTTTTCTTCAACTTTAATAGGTTCAACTACTTTTACTTCAATGGGAGGATGATATTTAAGCCAATTCTCCTTCGGGAGATCAACATGAGTAGCAAATGATTCACAGAAAGAAGCTACTATTTCAGAGTCAAGTCCATATTTAGTGCTAAATTCACGAAAAGCATCGGTATCCATAAAAGATTTAACACAATCAAACTTAGGTGTTATACCTGACTCCTTACCTTCTCGAGTTCCCAATCTTCAGAGTTGCATTTAATTATTTCCAATAAATCCCATTTCAATTCAATAGTCCTCATCATAAAAGATCCAGTACAAGAAGTATCGAGCATGGACGATTATTGAGAGAAAGCCGAGCATAATTTTTTTGAATAATAATTTCTCTTGAGAGCTCATGATTGGGGCATGAATATAACATTGACTTAAGCCTCCCCCAAGCTTGAGCGATGCTTTCTACTTCACGAGGCCAAAAATTATATATATAATTACGATCACGATGAACCAGATGCATAGGATAAAACTTCTGGTGAAATTCCAATTTCAAGCGGTTGTAGTTCCATGATCCAATATCATCACATAGCCTAAGACATGTCAATGCCTTTCCCTTCAAAGATAAAGGGAAGATCTTCTTATTGATAACATCCTCGGGCATACCCGCAAGCTTAAATAATCCACAAACTTCATCCACATACATTAGGTGCAAATCGGGATGCAATGTTCCATCTCCTGTAAAAGGATTAGCTAGCAATTTTTCTATCATACCTGAAGGAATTTCAAAGTAAACATTTTCAGTAGGTTCGATAGGTTGAGGAGCAACTCTGTGCTCTACTGGTCGGGGTGAAGATACCCCGAACAAGCCCCTCAAAGGATTGCTTTCCATAGTAACAAGTGACAGTAAATTTCAGCACACTATATATTTTTTCCTTACCAAATTCCACCTACCAAAGGCGCTTCACTCCCCGGCAACGGCGCCGGAAAAGAGTCTTGATGAACCACAACAATAGGGGATCTATCATAGTACTTTCGATAAGTAAGAGTGTCGAACCCAACGAGGAGCAGAAGGAAAAGATAAGCAGTTTTCAGTAAGGTATTCTCTGCAAGCACTGAAATTATCGGTAACAAATAGTTTTATGATAAGGTAATTTGTAACGGGTAACAAGTAAAAAAAAGTAAATAAGGTGCAGCAAGATGGCCCAATCCTTTTTGTAGCAAAGTACAAGCCTGGACAAACTCTTATATAAAGGAAAACGCTCCCGAGGACACATGGGAATTATCGTCAAGCTAGTTTTCATCACGCTCATATGATTCGCGTTCGGTACTTTGATAATTTGATATGTGGGTGGACCGGTGCTTGGGTACTTCCCTTGCTTGGACAAGCATCCCACTTATGATTAACCCCTCTCGCAAGCATCTGCAACTACAAAAGAAGTATTAAGGTAAACCTAACCATAGCATGAAACATATGGATCCAAATCAGCCCCTTACGAAGCAACACATAAACTAGGGTTTAAGCTTCTGTCACTCTAGCGACCCATCATCTACTTATTACTTCCTGATGCCTTCCCCTAGGCCCAAACAATGGTGAAGTGTCATGTAGTCGATGTTCACATGACACAACTAGAGGAAAGACAACATACATCTCATCAAAATATCGAACGAATACCAAATTCACATGACTACTTATAACAAGACTTCTCCCATGTCCTCAGGAACAAACATAACTACTCACAAATCATATTCATGTTCATAATCAGAGGGGTATTAATATGCATAAAGGATCTGAACATATGATCTTCCACCAAATAAACCAACTAGCATCAACTACAAGGAGTAATCAACACTACTAGCAACCCACAGGTACCAATCTGAGGTTTTGAGACAAAGATTGGATACAAGAGATGAACTAGGGTTTGAGATGAGATGGTGCCGGTGAAGATGTTGATGGAGATTGACCCCCTCCCGATGAGAGGATCAATGGTGATGACGATGGTGATGATTTCCCCCTCCCGGAGGGATGTTTCCCCGGCAGAACAGCTTCGCCGGAGCCCTAGATTGGTTCCGCCAAGGTTCCGCCTCGTGGCGGCGGAGTTTCGTACCGATAGCTTCCTTCTTATTTTTTCCAGGGCGAAAGACTTCATATAGCCAAAGATGGGCACCGGAGGCCTGCCAGGGAGCCCACGAGACAAGCGGGCGCGCCTCCCACCCTCATGGATGGTGGGTGGCCCCCCTCTGGTGCTTCCTTCGCCCAATATTTTTTATATATTCTAAAAATGACTCCCGTGGAGTTTTAGGACTTTTGGAGTTGTGCAGAATAGGTCTCTAATATTTGCTCCTTTTCCAGCCCAGAATTCCAGCTGTCGGCATTCTCCCTCTTCATGCAAACCTTGTAAAATAAGAGATAATAGGCATAAGTATTGTGACATAATGTGTAATAATAGCCCATGATGGTATAAATATCAATATAAAAGCATGATGCAAAATGGGCGTATCACGATTTAAATCGCGGAAGATCCGATCAAGCGTCGAATGGACGGCGCCTCCGCTTTCAACACACATATAGCCCGGGGACGTCTCCTCCTTCTCAATCCAGCAAGGGGAGAGGAGAAGTTGAGGGAGAACTCCAGCAACACGACGACGTGGTGGCGGTGGAGCTCATGGTTCTCCGGCAGAGCTTCGCTAAGCACTACGGAGGAGGAGGAGGTGTTGGAGGAGGGAGGGGCTGCGCCAGGGAAGGGGGTGCGGTTGCCCTCTCTCTCATTCACTATATATAGGGGAAGGGGGGAGGAGGCGCCCTAGGGTTTCCTAGGGGAGGGGCGGCAGCCATAGGGGAAACCCTAGATGGGTTTGGGCGCCCCCACCCCTAGGAAACTTGCCCCCCAAGCCGGGAGGGGTGGCTGCCCTAGGGGAGGCGCCCCCACCTCTCCAGGTTACGTGAGATGGGGTGGGAGGGTCGCACAACCCCTTAGTGGGATGGTATGCCCCAGCCCCAGCCCCTTGGCCCATAAGGCCCCCAACGCTTGTCGGGGCCTCCGAAACTCCTTTCGGTCACGCTGGTCGTCACCCGGTACTCCCAGAACAATTCCGGACTCCAATAACCTTCGTCCAATATATCGATCTTCACCTCCGGACCATTTCGGAGTTCCTCTTCATGTTCGGGATCTCATCCGGAACTCCGAACAACCTCCGGTAACCACATACTATTCCCATTACAACTCTAGCATCACCGAACCTTAAGTGTGTACACCCTACGGGTTCGGGAACCATGCAGACATGACCGAGACACCTCTCCGCCCAATAACCAATAGCAGGATATGGATACCGATATTGGATCCCACGTGTTCCGTGATGATCTCATCGGATGAACCACGATGTCAGGGATTCAATCAATCCTGTATACAATTCCCTTTGTCCATCGGTATGTTACTTGCCCGGGATTCGATTGTCGGTATCCCCATACCTCGTTCAATCTCGTTACCGGCAAGTCTCTTTACTCGTTCCATAACACATGATCCCATGGCTAACTCCTTAGTCACATTGAGTTCATTATGATGATGCATTACCGAGTGGGCCCAAAGATACCTCTCCGTCATACGGAGTGACAAATCCCAATCTCAATTCGTGCCAACCCAACAGGCACTTTTGGAGATACCTGTAGTGCACCTTTATAGCCACCCAGTTACGTTGTGACGTTCGCTACACCCAAACCACTCCTACGGTATCCGGGAGTTGCACAATCTCATGGTATAAATAAATGATACTTGACATTAGAAAAGCTCTAGCAAACGAACTACACGATCTTGTGCTATGCTTAGGATTGGGTCTTGTCCATCACATCATTTTCCTAATGATGTGATCCTGTTATCAACGACATCCAACGTCCATGGTCAGGAAACCATAACCATCTATTGATCAACGAGCTTGTCAACCAGAGGCTTGATACGTCTCCAACGTATCTATAATTTTTGATTGCTCCATGCTATATTATCTACTGTTTTGGACATTATTGGGCTTTATTATCCACTTTTATATTATTTTTGGGACTAACCTATTACCAGAGGCCCAACCCAGAATTGCTGTTTTTTGCCTATTTTAGGGCTTCGAAGAAAAGGAATATCAAACGGAGTGCAAACAAACCTTCAGGAATGTGATTTTCTCACTGAACATGATCTAGGAGACTTGGACTCTACGTCAAGACACAAAGGAGGAGGCCACGAGGTAGGGGGCGCACCTACCCCCCCAGGCGTGCCCTCCTCCCTCGCGGGCCCCCTGTTGCTCCACCGATGTACTCCTTCCTCCTATATATACCTACGTACCCCCAAACGATCAGATATGGAACAAAAACCCTAATTCCAGCGCCGCAACTTTTTGTATCCACGAGATCCCATCTTGGGGCCTGTTCCGGAGCTCCGCCGGAGGGGGTATCCAGCACGGAGGGCTTCTACATCATCACCATAGCCCCTCCGATGAAGTGTGAGTAGTTCACCTCAGACCTACAGGTCCATAGTTATTAGCTAGATGGCTTCTTCTCTCTTTTTGCATCTCAATACAATGTTCTCCCCCTCTCTTGTGGAGATCTATTTGATGTAATCTTATTTTTGCGGTGTGTTTGTTGAGACCGATGAATTGTGGGTTTATGATCAAGTCTATCTATGAACAATATTTGAATCTTCTCTGAATTCTTTTATGTATGATTGGTTATCTTTGCAAGTATCTTCGAATTATCAGTTTGGTTTGGCCTACTAGATTGGTTTTTCTTGCAATGGGAGAAGTGCTTAGCTTTGGGTTCAATCTTGTGGTGTCCTTTCCCAGTGACAGTAGGGGCAACAAGGCACGTATTGTATTGTTGCCATCGAGGATAACAAGATGGGGTTTTCATCATATTGCATGAGTTTATCCCTCTACATCATGTCATCTTGCTTAAGGCGTTACTCTGTTTTCATTAACTTAATACTCTAGATGCATGCTGGAGAGCGGTCGATGAGTGGAGTAATAGTAGTAGATGCAGGCAGGAGTCGGTCTACTTGTCTAGGATGTGATGCCTATATACATGATCATGCCTACATATTCTCATAACTATGCTCAATTCTGTCAATTGCTCAACAGTAATTCGTTCACCCACCATAGAATACTTATGCTCTTGAGAGAAGCCACTAGTGAAACCAATGGCCCCCGGGTCTATCTTCATCATATTAATCTTCCAATACTTAATTATTTCCTTTGCTTTTTACTTTGCATCTTTATCATAAAATACCAAAAATATTATCTTATCATATCTATCAGATCTTACTCTCGTAAGTGGCCGTATAGGGATTGACAACCCCTTATCGCGTTGGTTGCGAGGATTTATTTGTTTTGTGTAGGTACGAGGGACTCACACGTAGCCTCCTACTGGATTAATACCTTGGTTCTAAAAAACTGAGGGAAATACTTACGCTACTCTGCTGCATCATCCCTTCCTCTTTGGGGAAAAACCAACGCAGTGCTCAAGAGGTAGCAAGGCTTAATAGGGACATGTTGTGGTCTATGTATTCCCACATGTATTACAGTTTCTGATTAATACAGTTATATCATGAACAATAGACAATTATCATGAACAAGGAAATATAATAATAATCATTTTATTATTGCCTCTAGGGCATATTTCCAACAAAAACATGTAAAAAAATCCTACGTACTATGCAAATCACACTATCCTAACTACGCTTCATTGTGAGACATGCCCATGATCTCCGTGTCGGGCGCCAAGTAGATTGGCGTATAAGAGGGCTTCGGCTCCTCCTCATGATCCATATAGGCAAGCATTGTT
The DNA here is from genome assembly GCF_056163025.1 of Triticum urartu. Taxonomy (NCBI): domain Eukaryota; kingdom Viridiplantae; phylum Streptophyta; class Magnoliopsida; order Poales; family Poaceae; genus Triticum; species Triticum urartu. The sequence continues at coordinate 390,764,755 of NC_141873.1, read as the reverse complement.
GGTGAATGCAGTAATTTCAAAAAAATTCCTACACACACGCAAGATCCATCTAGGTGATGCATAGCAACGAGAGGGGGAGAGTATGTCTACGTACACTCGTAGACCGAAAGCGGAAGCGTTAAGTAACGCGGTTGATGTAGTCGAACATCTTCGCGATCCAACCGATCAAGTACCGAACGCACGGCACCTCCGCGATCTGCACACGTTCAGCTCGGTGACGTCCCTCATACTCTTGATCCAGTTGAGGCCGAGGGAGAGTTTCGTCAGAACGACGACGTGATGACGGTGTTGATGAAGTTACTAACACAGGGCTTCGCCTAAGCAATACAACGATATGACTGAGGTGAAAATTTGTGGAGGGGGCACCGCACACGGCTAAGACAACTGTCAACTTGTGTGTTCTAGGGTGCCCCTGCCCCCGTATATAAAGGAGCAAGGGGAGGCCAGTCGGCCCCTAGGGCACGCCCCCAAGAGGGGAATCCTACTACGACTCTAAGTACTAGTAGGAATCCACCAAGAGGGAGAGAGGGGGAGGAAGGAAGAGGGGGAAGGGAAGGAAAGGGGGCTCTGCCCCCTTCCCCTAGTCCAATTCGGACCCAAAGGGGGGGGCGCGGCCAGCCCCTCCTGGCCCTTCCTCTCTTCCCACTAAGGCCCATAGAGGCCCATTAGTTCCCCCGGGGTTTCTGATAACCTCCCGGCACTCCAGTATTTATCCGGTGACCCCCGAAACTCATTCGTTGTCCGAATAACATCGTCCAATATACCAATATTTATGTCTCGACCATTTCGAGACTCCTTGTCATGTCCGTGATCACATCCGGGACTCTGAACTACCTTCGGTACATCAAAACACATAAACTCATAATACTGATCGTCATCGAACGTTAAGCGTGGGGACCCTACATGTTTGAGAACTATGTAGACATGACCAGGACTCATCTCCGGTCAATAACCAATAGCGGAACCTGGATGCTCATATTGGTTCCTACATATTCTACGAAGATCTTTATCCGTCAAACCGCATAACAACATACGTTGTTCCCTTTGTCATTGGTATGTTACTTGCCCGAGATTTGATCGTCGGTATCTCAATACCTAGTTCAATATCGTTATCGACAAGTCTCTTTACTTATTCCATAATACAAGATCTCGTAACTAACTCATTAGTCACATTGCTTGCAAGGCTTATAGTGATGTGCATTACCGAGAGGGCCCAGAGATACCTCTTCGACAATCGGAGTGACAAATCCTAATCTTGATCTATGCCAACTCAAAAAACACCATCGGAGACACCTGTAGAGCATCTTTATAAACACCTAGTTACGTTGTGACATTTGATAGCACACTAAGTGTTCCTATGGTATTCGGGAGTTGCATAATCTCATAGTTATAGGAACATGTATAAGTTATGGAGAAAGCAATAGCAATAAAGTAAACGTTCATAATGCTAAGCTAACAGACGGGTCTACTCCATCACATCATTCTCTAATGATGTGATCCCGTTCATCAAATGACAACACATTTCCATGGCTAGGAAACTTAACCATCTTTGATTAACGAGCTAGTCAAGTAGAGGCATACTAGGGACACTCTGTTTGTCTACGTATTCACACATGTACTAAGTTTCCGGTTAATACAATTCTAGCATGAATAATAAACATAAGGAAATATAAATAACAACTTTATTATTGCCTCTAGGGCATATTTCCTTCAGTCTCCCACTTGCACTAGAGTCAATAATCTAGTTCAAATTGTCATGTGATTTCACACCAATAGTTCATATCTTTATGTGATTAGTTCACATCTTCATGTGACTAATACCCAAAGGGTTTACTAGAGTCAATAATCTAGTTCACATCGCTATGTGATTAACACCCAAAGAGTAATCATGTTTTTCTTGTGAGAGAAGTTTAGTCTACGGGTCTACAACATTCAGATCCGTATGTATTTTGCAAATTTAAATGTCTACAATACTCTGCACGAAGCTACTCTAGCTAATTGCTCCCACTTTCAATATGTATCTAGATCAAGACTTAGAGTCATCTAGATCGGTGTAAAAAGCTTACATCGACGTAACTCTTTACGATGAACTCTTTTATCACCTCCATAACCGAGAAATATTTCCTTAGTCCTCTAAGGATAATTTTGACCGTTGTCCAGTGATCTACTCCTAGATCACTATTGTACTCCCTTGCCAAAATCATGCTAAGGTATATAATAGGTTTGGTACACAACATAGCATACTTTATAGAACCTATGACTAAGGCATAGGGAATAACTTTACATTCTCTTTCTATTTTCTACCGTGGCTGGGTTTTGAGTCTTTACTCAATTTCACACCTTACAACTCAGGCAAGAACTCCTTTGACTAGTCCATTTTGAACTCCTTCAAAATCTTATCAAGGTATGTACTCATCGAAAGTCTTATCAAGCGTCTTGATCTATCTTTATAGATCTTGATGCCCAATATGTAAGTAGCTTTACAGGTCTTTCTTTGAAAAACTCCTTTTATACACTCCTTTATGCTTTCCAGAAAATTTTACATCATTTCCGATCAACAATATGCCATTCACATATACTTATTAGAAAGGCTGTAGTGCTCCCACTCAGTTTCTTATAAATACAGGCTTCACCGCAAGTCTGTATAAAACCATATGCTTTGATCACTTTGTCAAAGCATATATTCCAACTCCGAGATGGTTGCACAAGTCCATAGGTGGATCGCTGGAGCTTGCACACTTTGTTAGCACCTTTAGGATTGTCAAAACATTCTTGTTGCATCATATACAACTCTTCTTTAATAAATCCATTAAGGAATTTAGTTTTGATATCCATTTGCCAGATTTCATAAAATGCGGAAACTGCTAACATGATTCGGACAGACTTTTAAGCATCGATACGAGTGAGAAAATCTCATCGTAGTGAACACCTTGAACTTGTTGAAAACCTTTTTGCAATAATTAGTGCTTTGTAGATAGTAAAATTACTACCAGCATCCGTCTTCCTCTTGAAAATCCATTTATTCTGAATGACTCACCGATCATCAGGCAAGTCAATCAAAGTCCATACTTTGTTCTCAAACAAGGATACCATCTCAGAGTTCATGGCCTTAAGCCATTTCGCGGAATCTGGGCTCATCATCACTTCCTCATAGTTCGTAGGTTTGTCATGGTCTAGTAACATGACTTCCAGAGCAAGATTATCGTACCACTCTAGTGCGGAACGTACTCTGGTTGACCTACGAGGTTCGGTAGTAACTTGATCTGAAGTTTCATGATCATCATCATTAACTTCCTCACTAATTGGTGTAGGCATCACCAGAACTAATTTCAGTGATGAGCTACTTTCCAATTCGAGAGAAGGTACAATTACCTCACCAAGTTCTACTTTCCTCCCACTCACTTCTTTTGAGAGAAACTCCTTCTCAGAAAGGGTCCACTCTTAGCAAAAAAGCTTTTGCCTTCAGATCTGTGATAGAAGGTGTACCCAACAGTTTCTTTTCGGTATCCTATGAAGACACACTTCTCCGATTTGGGTTTGAGCTTATCAGGCTGAAACATTTTCACATAAGCATCGCAACCCCAAACTTTAAGAAACTACAGCTTAGGTTTCTTGCCAAACCATAGTTCATACAGTGTCGTCTCAACGGATTTAGACGGTGCCCTATTTAACGTGAATGCAACTGTCTCTAATGCATAACCCCAAAACGATAGTGGTAATTCGGTAAGAGACATCATAGATTGCACCATATCTAATAAAGTATAGTTATGACGTTCGGACACACCATTACATTGTGGTGTTCCATGTGGTGTGAGTTGCGAAACTATTCCACATTGTTTCAAATGAAGACCAAACTCGTAATTCAAATATTTGTTTCCGCGATCAGATCATAGAAACTTTATTTTCTTGTTACGATGATTTTCCACTTTACTATGAAATTCTTTGAACTTTTCAAATGTTTCAGACTTATGTTTCATCAAGTAGATATACCCATATCTGCTCAAATCATCTATGAAGGTCAGAAAATAACGATACCCGCCGTTAGCCTCAACACTCATTGGACCGCACACATCAGTATGTATTATTTCCAACAAGTTTGTTGCTCGCTCCATTGTTTCGAAGAAGGGAGTCTTAGTCACCTTGCCCACGAGGCATGGTTCGCAAGGATCAGGTGATTCATATTTAAGTGATTCCAAAAGTCCATCAGCATGGAGTTTCTTCATGCGCTTTACACCAATATGACCTAAACGACAGTGCCACATATAAGTTGTACTATCATTACGAACTTTGCATATTTTGGCTTCAATATTATGAATATGTGTATCACTACGATCGAGATTCAATAAACCATTTATATTGAGTGTATGACCATAGAAGGTTTTATTCATGTAAATAGAACAACAATTATTCTTTGACTTAAATGAATAACCGTATTGTAATAAACATGATCCAATCATATTTATGCTCAGCGCAAACACCAAATAACATTTATTTTAGGTTCAACACTAATCCCAAAGGTAAAGGGAGTGTGTGATGGTGATCTTATCAGCCTTGGAATCACTTCCAACTCACATCATCACCTCGCCCTTAACTAGTCTTTGTTTATTTTGTAACTCCCGTTTCGAGTTACTACTTGTTATAAACACTAGTAAAGTACACATCAATAACATGTACATCAAATCCACCTTTGTTCATTTTTCCATCCTTCCAGTGGCCATTTCCTTTGTAGTAGAAGCACTCAGTTTCAGGCTTGGGTCTAGCTTTGGGCTTCTTCATGGGAGTGGCAACTTGCTTGCCATTCTTCTTGAAGTTCCCTTTCTTTCCCTTGCCCTTTTACTTGAAACTAGTGGTCTTGTCAACCATCAACACTTGATGCTTTTCTTGATTTCTACCTTCGTTGATTTCAGCATCGCGAAGAGCTCGGGAATCGTTTTCGTCATCCCTTACATATTATAGTTCATCACGAAGTCCTAGTAACTTGGTGATAGTGACTAGAGAACTCTGTCAATCACTATCTTGTCTAGAAGATTAACTCCCACTTGATTCAAGCGATTGTAGTACTCAGACATTCTGAGCACATGCTCACTGGTTGAGCTATTCTCCTCCATCTTGTAGGCGAAGTACTTGTCGGAGGTCTCATACCTCTCGAGTCAGGCATGAGTTTGAAATACCAATTTCAACTCTTGGAACATCTTATATGCTCCGTGGTGTTCAAAATGTTTCTGAATTCCTGGTTCTAAGCCGTAAAGCATGGCGCACTGAACTATCAAGTAGTCATCATACCGAGCTTGCCAAAAGTTCATAACGTCTGCATCTGCTCCTGCAATAGGTCCGTCACCTAGCGGTGCATCAAGGACATTATTCTTCTGTGCAACAATGGGGATAATCCTCACATCACGGAGCTAGTCCGTATCATTGCTACTAACATCTTTCAACATAGTTTTCTCTAGGAACATATCATAAATAAAATAGGGGAGCTATACGCGAGCTATTGATCTACAACATAGATATGCAAAAACTACCAGGACTAATTTCTTGATAAATTAAAGTTTAGTTAATCATATTACTTAATAACTCCCACTTAGATAGACATCCCTCTAATCATCTAAGTGATCACGTGATCCATATCAACTAAACCATGTCCGATCATCACATGAGATGGAGTAGCTTTCAATGGTGAACATCACCATGTTGATCATATCTACTATATGATTCACGCTCGACCTTTCGGTCTTAGTGTTCCGAGGCCATATCTGCATAAGCTAGGTGATGACCCACAAGTATAGGGGATCTATCGTAGTCCTTTCGATAAGTATGAGTGTCGAACCCAACGAGGAGCAGAAGGAAATGATAAGCGGTTTTCAGCAAGGTATTCTCTGCAAGCACTGAAATGATCGGTAACAGATAGTTTTGTGATAAGGTAATTGGTAACGAGTAACAAGTAATAAAAGTATATAAGGTGCAGCAAGATGGCCCAATCCTTTTTGTAGCAAAGGACAAGCCTGTACAAACTCTTATATGATGTAAAGCGCTCCCGAGGACACATGGGAATTATCATCAAGCTAGTTTTCATCACGATCATATGATTCGCGTTCGGTACTTTGATAGTCTAATATGTGGGTGGACCGGTGCTTGGGTACTATCCTTACTTGGACAAGCATCCCACTTATGATTAACCCATATTGCAAGCATCCACAACTACAACAGAAGTATTAAGGTAAACCTAACCATAGCATGAAACATATGGGTCAAATCAGCCCCTTACGAAGCAACGCATAAACTAGGGTTTAAGCTTTTGTCACTCTAGCAACCCATCATCAACTTATTACTTCCCAATGCCTCCCTCTAGGCCCAAACAATGGTGAAGTGTCATGTAGTCGACGTTCACATGACACCACTAGAGGGATGCCAACATACATCTCATCAAAATATCGAACGAATACCAAATTCACATGACTACTAATAGCAAGACTTCTCCCATTTCCTCTGGAACAAACGTAACTACTCATAAAGCATATTCATGTTCATAATCAGAGGGGTATTAATATGCATAATGGATCTGAACATATGATCTTCCACCAAGTAAACCAACTAGCATCAACTACAAGGAGTAATCAACACTACTAGCAACCCACAGGTACCAATCTGAGGTTTGGATACAAAGATTGGATACCAGATATGAACTAGGGTTTGAGATGAGATGGTGCTGGTGAAGATGTTGATGGAGATTGCCCCCCCCCTCCCGATGAGAGGATCGTTGGTGATGACGATGGTGATGATTTCCCCCTCCCGGAGGGAAGTTTCCCCGACAGAACAGCTCCGCCAGAGCCCTAGATTGGTTCTGCCAAGGTTTCGCCTCGTGGCGGCGGAGTTTCTCCCGAAAGCTTGCTTTTGATTTTTTTCCTCGACGAAAGACTCCATATAGCAGAAGATGGGCATCGGAGGGCCACCAGGGGGCCCACGAGGCAGGGGGCGCGCCCAGGGGGGTAGGGCGCGCCCCAACCCTCATGGCCAGGGTGTGGCCCCCCTCTGGAACTTCTTGCGCTCAGTATTTTTTATATAATCTAGAAATAGCTTCCGTGAAGTTTCAGTACTTTTGGAGCTGTGCATAATAGGTCTCTAATATTTGTTCCTTTTCCAGCCTAGAATCCCAGCTGTCGGCATTCTCCCTCTTCATGCAAACCTTGTAAAATAAGAGAGAATAGGCATAAGTATTGTGACATAATGTGTAATAACAGCCCATAATGCAATGAATACTGATATAAAAGCATGATGCAAAATGGACGTATCAACTCCCGCGGGCTTAGACCTCGCTTGTCCTCAAGCGAAAGCCGAAATCGAAAAATATGTCCACCTGTTTAGAGATAGAGGTGTCAATAAAAATAAAATACGGACATGAGGGCATCATGATCATTCTTAGAACAGCAATATATATATATATAGGACATCACTATTCTAATCCTGGGATTAGAATAGTTATTTGGATCCCAGCAGCCCTTATATAGGGCCCGACAGGGCCCTCCCGAACTTCTGAACTGCTGCCGGCCCGACAGGATCCACTTGATCCCGAGGCTCCCCGACAGGATCCACCTGATCTCGATCCCGAGCCGCCCCAGCCCCCCTCCTCCCCTCGATCCCCCGACCTCCCCCCGTGGTCGTCGTCGATCTTCGCCGGATCTGCCGCCTCCCCCCGTCTCCAGCTCCTGGCCGGCCGGATCCGCCGCCTCCCCCCATCTCTAGCTCCTGGCCGGCCGGATCCGGCCCCTCCCCTCCTTCCCAAGATCCTGGCCGACCACCGGCACGGGCGAGCGAGCGACGGCGGACGCCGGCGCGAGGGAGCCCGCGTCGCTTGGACGCGGCGAAGCCGCCATGGACTTCCGGAAGCCGCATCCTCCTTCCATATTCACCGCCCGACGCATTGGCAGAGAAGATGACGGCCCCGACGCAAGCTATGGAAAACGGCGCGGCCAACGGGGCAACTCCGTGGTGAAGGCGGCATCGGAGGTGCCTTCAAATCCAGCAGCGGTACATGAACTTCCTCCCACTTGTCGCCTTCTTCTTCAATCGTCCCTTGCCTGATCTTCTTGCTTTGTGCAGATGAACTTCGCGCCCTATGCAAGTCATGGATTGCCATGCGGTTCCTCTCCTAGCTCTCCAACAAATTGCTCACAAGGTGGCCTATCAGCTGCTGGAAAAAGGTTGGCCGAACTTCTAGCCAGGGTATGGTTGAACTTCTTCCCTCTGCTTGTTATTTTCTTACTACCATGAGAAGTTCAGGTGGTGTGTAGCATCAGTCCATGAGAAGTTCAGGCTGCCAAAAATAGTAGTAAATCTGCCTGAACTTCACATCCATGAGAAGTTCAGGTACATCTGTGAGCATCAGTCCATGAGAAGTTCAGGTTGCCAAAAATAGTAGTAAATCTGCCTGAACTTCACATCCATGAGAAGTTTAGGTACATCTGTGAGCATCAGTCCATGAGAAGTTCAGGCTGCCAAAAATAGTAGTAAATCTGCCTGAACTTCACATCCATGAGAAGTTCAGGTACATCTGTGAGCATCAGTCCATGAGAAGTTCAGGCTGCCAAAAATAGTAGTAAATCTACCTGAACTTCACATCCATGAGAAGTTCAGGTACATCTCTGAGCATCAGTCCATGAGAAGTTTAGGCTGCCAAAAATAGTAGTAAATCTGCCTGAACTTCACATCCATGAGAAGTTCAGGTACATCTGTGAGCATCAGTCCATGATAAGTTCAGGCTGCCAAAAATAGTAGTAAATCTGCCTGAACTTCACATCCATGAGAAGTTCAGGTACATCTCTAAGCATCAGTCCAGGCTACAAAAGCTTTTTTAAAATCTGCCTGCTGTAACATGTGAAGTTCATGTAGTCTGTGAGCATCAGTCCAGGCTGCAAATAGTAGAAAATCTGCCTGCTTACAGCCATGCGAAGTTCAGGTAATTTATGAGCATCAGTCCAGGCTACAAATAGCTTTATATATGAGAAGTTCAGGCTGTGAATAATGCTAAGTTCAGTTAGAAAGGTATAGGCAGATGTAACTTGTGTGCTAATAAACATTTTTTTCTTTTTTGACAGGAAGACGAGAGACGCATGAAGAAGCTCAGAAGTTCCCAGCAGCAAGTACTCAATCCCAAGCCCGTACACGTTGCATCGACCCCCTCCCCCTGCTCGGCCTCGCGCTACCGCATTTGTCAATAGGCCCATTTAAATCCTAAAATAACAAACATAATTATAATTAAAGAAGTTCAAATAGAAAAGATATAGAAGTTCGGGACAGTTATTCAATGAAGATCTTGAGCATTTTAAAAACAGACCCCGACCTCGATGCTTTGAATGGTAAAGAGCCTCTGCAAAGCATTATCTAGAAAAATTGAGCAACTCTCCCTTCTAATGCGGAAATAAAGGTGAACAGAGGCCTATCAGAACAGAGAACTAACTGGGGTCATAAACAAACTGCTTTTGTCCATTGTCATTCCAAGAAGAAACAGCCATTATCGTCCTTCAATACCACCACAACAACAATTACAGTAACGTAATTAAACACACTTGATATTTATTCATTGTCTTGACATGTATAATCAGAGTATAGTTGTGACATACTTGTCAGTATCAAGTAATTTCGCTGCAGCCTCGAAGTAGTCAAAGAAATCTGGGGCGATCTCCATGTCATCTGTTAACCAATTAACCATGGAAATGAGATGGCATGCGGAAACATCTAAGAACAAGAACCATCAAGGAGATCAGACCTTCCAGAATGATTACTCGACGGAAATCATGCTTAATGAATAGCTCATCCAAGGCCCATTTATAGTGGTCTAAGTTAAGAAACATCGTTAGGACAAGAACCGATCATATCATCAACTCTAAAGAAAACACTCATCAATTCAGGACCACCTACTAGCTATCTTGTAATATGCAACTTTTTCTCCTGGTCTTTCAGTGCGCACAGGCTCAAGATCCACATGCTACAACACATCAAAGGCAAAAAGAACACTGAGTTCTAGCTAAACAAAAACAAATATACACTGAGTAATAGATTTTGTCAAAACCTCAAATTAACATTTTAAAAACGTTTAGCATACAGAAGTTCAGGATAGTTATTCACTGAAGATCGAACAACTACTATAAGTACGAAAACATACTAGAAAAAATAAGAAATATACGCATATCCGTAGGCCAATTACATGGTTGCTCATGGGACTGTCAAAAAAATCCAAAGCAATGCAAAAGAATGAAAATAACATAAAAAAGAAAGAAACACATAGGGCTTGCTCCATTACCTTGCAAAGAAGGAAAAACAAAAGTTCAAGTATGAACAGTACAGAAGTCCAGCTTGTACAACGACCCTTAGATGATCTGGAAAAAGTGCATGCATACTTGGACTAATCCCATGATTGACCACGAGACAAACTCTAAAAATAACATCCCAAGAACTAAAATTATAAAAAAATGAAAAAAGAAAATATATAGCACCATGAACCTTTGCCTTGCAAAATATGGAATGCAATGTGGAAAACCAGAAGTTCAACCATTAATTAGAAAGAAGTCTAGCATCTACTGAAGATAGTGGATCATCAAAAATAACAAACCATCGACTGAAGTCAAGCATCTACTTATAGCACAGAAGTTCAGGTGCGAAAGTTCTAGCAGTCCAGCTTGTACAACAGAACAAAAATTGATTGAAGCAACAACCCCGATTAAATTTGGTTCCCAGATTTAATCGTTTGGGTCAATTCCTACACGTCAAAAGCCATTTCGAACGTCATCATACTCCAGATAAAACATCCAAAAAAGATCCGCCATCAATCAGTGCGCTCGAACAACAAACCGCGACGGGAGGCAGAAAGTGCAATCCGCAATTTCGGAATGAATGAGCCAGCCAAATCGAATTAACAAAACGGGGAGGATTCAACCGCCATTTCAAACGTCATCATGCTCCGGATAAATAAGAAAATGATCCCCATCATACTGTCCCTCGAACAAAAAACCACAGCGGGAGGCAGAAGATCCAATCGCCGGATTTCGATTTGTATGAGCTCGCATTTTCAAATTAACAACATGGGCAACATTTTGTCTCACTAATGCACACAAATCCACACCCAATTTGAACAGAAAACCTACAAATCTACAATAGCGGCCGAAACCAATCCCGCAGACGAAGAACAGAGGTGGCAGAACACCAAATCGAATTCGTTCGAAAATAACAACAAATCATGAAGTAAGTGTAATGGGTATCTAGCTCGTTGGTGGATTTTCTCTCGGCCGAATCTAGCTCATGTTGGTGAATGGGTATCCAGCTCCGACTCCGATAGCCACTCCGAGAGAAGTTATCACTCCGACTCCGAAGATACTCAAGATGAAGGTGTTGCCGGTCTAGCACCTGTGTCAACCAACTCCTACGACATATTTGACTCACCAAATGAAGGAATTGGAGGATGCTTCATGGCCAAAGGTCCTAAGGTAACACACCCCGAGTATTTTGATTTCAATAGTGATGAAGATGACTTGTTAGGTGATGATTTGCTTGTTGACAACTCTAGTGATGAATACTATGATGAAACGTCAATTAATCATGCTAATCAAGATAAAACGAATGACAATGATAAGGAGAAGATTGAGGCTCTAACTAAAGAACTAAACACTCTTAAGTTAGCTCATGAAACTATCTTCGAAGATCATCAAGAACTTTTAAGAGCTCATGAGAAATTACCCTTTGAAAAGCTCAATCTTGAGCAAGAGCATGAGTTCTTAAAAGCAATCAATGATGATCTCCGCAAGAAAAGTTCTTCTTACATTGCCAAGCGTTTACTCTTATCCACTTACATGCCTCAAGTCAAGTCTAGTAACAAGAACAAGAAAGATTCTTCCTCTAGCAGTAACAATGATCATGCTAAATCCAATATTGTTGCTTCTAGTAGTTCTCTTGATTCCACTAATGATTCTTTTAGCCAAGTTACACTTGAGCAAGAAAATAGCTTATTGAAGGGAATTATAGAGAAAGGAGTGTACAAAAGCCTTGCCGGGAGTAAGCAATTCGAGGAAATTGTGCGCAAGCAAGGAATGCACCGGAAGAATCAAGGTGTTGGTTTTGAACGAAATTTCAATGCCAATGGAGTTGAGTGGGAAGAAGATCAATACCCCAAGACAAAGTTTGTTCCTCAACAAGAGAAGTATGATACTTCTTTCAAGGGGACACAAGCTCAAGATGATCTTCCACCACAAGACTGCAAGCAAAAAGGCAAGGACAAGCTTCAAGAGGAAATTGATGCATTTGAAGAAGCTCCTAAGACCTTAGTCAAGTGGATTCCCAAGACTACTTCAAGTTCCACTTCATCAAGTACGACTACAACTCCAAGGATTCCCATCAAGATGGTGTGGATCCAAAAGAAGAAGAACTAGAGAGTTCTTGAGGGTGACTCCGCCAACATACTTCACTCTTATCATTTTGGCAAGAACAAGTGCAATCAACTTCCACATCTTGCACTAGTTCAAGGAGTCACAAACCCTCTTGTTGGTAAGACAAGGGACAAGGTAACCTAAAAGTTTTCATGGACATCATCTTGTGTGTGCATCACTCTATGTCTATGGATATCCTTGTTTGTTCCTTGTGGGACTAACCCATGTAGGTATTGAAAGTGCAATTCACTCAAATGGATAGCTCCAAGTGATCTACATCAACATTGAGCATCCACATCTTCAACATCTACATGAAGTCATCATCGACAAAACCCGAGGTTAGTTCATCCCTCTAAGGGGGGATATCACATCTAGGGGGAGCTTTACTCTAAGACTTGAGCTAAAGCAACTCTAAAGATGTGAACACAACAATGCTTTATGTAAAAGTGGTAACCCCACTTGAGCTTAAACGATGAGTATGACCTATGATCAAGTGTTCTCACTTGACTCCTAAGTCAATATACTCATATATAGATGACCTTGTCATCGCAAATTGCTTGGTAGATGCTAGAATTGGTTGTGCATGCCTTGTCACATATTTCATTTTCCATCTTATTGTGTGAGCATGCTGGTTGCATATTTTACTCATTCGAGGACATCCACTTGTTGTTTTGATTGTTCGGTTTTATTTCCTTTTGCCAAGTGGATGGACAAGAATGCCTAAGAACCTCCTCTAGCTATCTATGCTTTTCTCGTCTCAAACTCTATTCATGCTACATCACAAAATTTGATCAAGTCAGATTCGAACCACTCTGTGTGAGGAGCGCTCGGAGTCCCCGATTCGTCATAGACTTAAACTTCCAAAACCTCTTTGTGATTCTCGGTCTGACCGATACCCTACTTTCGGTCCTACCGAGATCATTAAGTTGATCTATGTTTTCGATCTCGGTGCAACCGATTTGAACCATTCGGTCACACCGAGTTGCAATAACTGTATACAGTTTTGCATCGCGGTGCCACCGAGTTGTTCCACTCGGTCACACCGACAGGGTCGGGCTATATATAGTCACAGGCAAAAATTTGGAAATTTCTCCGAACCCCTTCGCCCGCGCGATAGCCTGCTCTGCCAACGTGGTCTCCGGATCGTCTCCTCGCCGCCAGCCACCTCAAGTCGCTGGTCTCCGTCACCGTCAACGGAAATTCAACCCCGCCATTGCCGCCGTAGCGAGTCTCCGCCGAACTAGGGTATGGACTCGATCTTTGTGCTATTCCCCAATCCGATTCTTAGCACATTGTGATCCTCATGATTCTTGCCACGTTTGTTAAACTTATATCCAGTCAATGAACTCATAGATTAGGTTTAACTCGAAAATTCTAGGTTTAGGTTTCCGCCAAAACCATCTCGGACCCACCGAGTTGAAAAACTCGGTCCCACCGATTTGGCTTATGCCATTGCACAAGTGAGACTCGGTCTGACCGATTTTGGAACTTTGTGAAACCCTAGCAGTCTCGGTGCCACCGAACCGTGACTCGGTCCAACCGAGTTCACTAGTTTAGGTTCCAAAACTGCTTCGGTATCACCGAGTTTGAAAATCGGTAGATCCGAGATGATTTCAGTGGGAAACTAAAACTAAGTTTTTGAGTCATTCTTTTGCAAAAATCTCTGCATTTTGTGATGCTCATCTATTCTACCTCATCTATAAACTATTCACAGGGTCAGCAGTCAGCTTGTTCATCATGTCAGACCAAAGTGATAGCCAGAACATGTCAGAAGAGCAAGTGCAGATGAGTGAGGGCACTAGTCCCTCAAGTTCCTCAGATGATGGCAGCAGAAGTACTCCTAGCAATCTGCCAAAAGCTGCCACAAGACAAAGGAAGAAGAGAGCCTCAGAATCAGAGGACGAGGACTATGTGGCAGAAGAGGAAGCAACTTCAAAGAGAGTAGTGCTTGAGAAGGAACATGGCTCAGCTCAAGGCACAAAGCCAGGGATGAAAGTCAAAAGGCCAGCAGGCAGGCAGCCTATGTCAAAGGCCAGAGCTTCAACTGAGAAACCCACTCCCATAGAGCCAGTTGCTGCTGAGGGAAAGAAGAGGAAGGAAAGGGTCAAGAAGACCGTAGCCAAAGTGCTTGAAAAGGCTTCCATCATGGAAGAAGAGGAAGAAGAAGAGGTTGCTGCACCAGCACCTAAGGCACCCAAGCTGATGGGTGATGCCATAAGATCAGGGTCAACTGCTTCTAAGGCCAAGCCAGCTCTAAAGCCAAAGCCAAAGAGGAATACAAGAAGCATCCCAGCTGCTGAGAAGAACAAGGCCCCAGTGCCTGACATTGCTGAAGAAGAAGAAGGTCAAGTGCTCAGAAAGCTCAAGCCCAAGATCCCAGACCATAGTGATGCTCATCCTGTGGCTGAGGACATGAAGCTCAGGAGAGACTCAGGGCTGAGGAAGTGGAGAGAAGCAGATCCGTATGCTTCAAGGAGGAGGACTGCTGTTGACTACAGATTTCACACCAAGGAACAGCAGGACTTCTATGAGACAGTGTCGCTTGATAAGAAGCCAATAGTCTGTGATATGAGATGGGTTGACTGGCAATACATCAAGGACAACAAAGAGTACTACCCTGGAGTGCAGGACAGCTTCAAGGCATGTGGAGTAGAGGACTTTGTTGGGCAGAAGCTCACAAAGTGGAACGAGGAGCTTATCATGCAGTTCTACTCCACAGCCCATTTTTATCCAGATGGCAGGATTGTATGGATGTCAGAGGGTACGAGGTACCAGTCTACAGTTACTGAATGGGCTCAGCTGATTAATGCCCCAGAGGAGCAAGCAGATGACTTGGACATTTATGCCAAGAAGAAGATGGACCACAACTCTATGTCCAACATGTACAAGGAGATTCCAAATGAAGCACTTGACACTTTCAAGTTTGGCTCAGTACACTATCTTCTGTCAGGGCTGCCAACTATTAATTGGATACTGAGGCACACCTTATTGCCCAAGTCTAGAGATCACAAGATGATCAGAGGCCATGCAATCAATTTGCTTCATGTATTTGATGTACCTCAGAAATTCAAGGTCATGAGCCTCATAGTAGAGACTATCAAGAGGACTGCAGCAGATCAGAAGAGGAGCTGTGGTTATGCCTCACAGATTCAGGAGCTCATCAACTCAAAGATGGGCACATGCATATACTTGTTGGACAAGGAACACCTGCCCATCCGTCCAGATTTTGAAGATAATCAAGTTGTTATGACTGAGAATGAACCATCATCAGCACAAGCACAAGCAAAGAAGGAGAAGGCAAGGAAGGAGAAAGCTGCCAAGATGCCAACTCAAGAGGAGGCATCTGAGTATTTCTTGAAAACCAAACAAGAGCAGCTTGGTTACTTGATTGCATCCACCCTGCGGATTGAGCAAGGACTAGCCACCCTAACTCAGAACCAGGCAAGCTTAGAGAGGATCATGGAACAAAAGTTCTATGACTTGGATGTCAAAGTGACAGAGATTCAGACTGCAGTGGAGCAGCTCCAGGATGACATGCAGGAGAGGAGAGGCAAGACTACAACTGATGCATTTGCCAGAGTGCCTAGAGCTCAGAGATCATATGCAGTGCCAGTTGCTGACACCAGAGCCACCACTTCTGCACCATCTACAGCTTCAGTTCCACCAGCTCCAGCATCCACTTCAGCTTCAACTCCAACCACGTCTACAGAAGGCTTCGTCCTTGGAGTGCTCCGGACTCCACCACCACCAGAAGATCAAGCCTGAGCGTCGATCTAGCACTATGCATTTTCTAGGAACTTTTTGGTAACTTGTTGCCAAAGGGGGAGAAATGTATAGATCATAGGCTTCGAGAGAGAGAGAGAGAGTGTTGCTTTTTTCTCTCTTGCTTTATTTGGTGGTTTTTCGAACTTTGTTTGCTTTTGAGTGCTTGAGATACTATGCTTGTGAGACATTGATGATCATGTGTTTGATCATAAGTTACACTTAATGCTTGCTTAATATTATTATCTTATCTATCTTATGTGATCATTCACTATTCTTGGTGATGAGTGCATGTACTTCATTCTTATCATTTTTAAGCGCTCCACCAAGATGTATGTGACATGGAAGAGTAACCCATGACTCTAACTCTTTGTGCATTTGCAGTCCAAAGCAAATTTTAAATATGCACAAATTTAGGGGGAGCTCTTACTTGTCACATACTTCTCAAAGCGACGATATATTTCATGCTTATTATCATTTGTCGAAGCTTTGATCTATATGTTGTCATCAATTACCAAAAAGGGGGAGATTGAAAGTGCAACTATCCCTAGGTGGTTTTGGTAATTCATAACAACATATAGCTCATTGAGCTAATGCTATTCCAAGATGATTATTTCAGGAAAGCTCAATGATTGGCACGGCATGGATGTGAAAGTGGAACCCTCAAAATGCTAAGGACAAAGGATTGGCTCAAGCTCAAAAGCTCAAGACTCTTCATTTTATATTTTAGTGATCCAAGATCACATTGAGTCTTTAGGAAAAGCCAATACTATCAGGGATGAGGTGTTGCTTAATGAGCCTCTTGCTTCATGTGCTTAGTGATATGCTCCAAAACCCTCAACTACTTTCCCATATCCACTTATGACCTAAACCCTAAGCCAAACTCGGTCCTACCGATTCTTTCTATCCGGCGCCACCGAGTTTCACTTGTCATAAGCCACTGCCAAACCCTAGCAATTCGGTTCTACCGATAGGGATCTCGGTCTCACCGAGATGGGATTGCAAACTCTCTGTTTCCCTTTCGTAACTTTTCGGTCTCACCGAAAGAGCGAATCGGTCCCACCGAGATTGCAATGTAAATTCAGTGTTTCCTTTTTGTAACTTTTCGGTCTCACCGAAAGAGCAAATCGGTCCCACCGAGTTTGCCTGACCAACTCTCTGCTTAGCTAATTACCAAAATCGGTCTCACCGAGTTTGTGTAATCGGTCTCACCGAGATTACGTTATGCCCAAACCCTAACCATTTCGGTCCTACCGAGTTGCATGTCAGTCCCACCGAAAATCTCTAACGGTCACTAGGTTTACCTTTTCGGTCCGACCGAGTTTGTTGATTCGGTCCCACCGAGATTGGAAAACTGTGTGTAACGGTTGGATTTTGTGTGGAGGCTATATATACCCCTCCACCTCCTCTTCATTCGTGGAGAGAGCCATCAGAACACATACACAATTCCAAGTCATATGTTCTGAGAGAGAACCACCTACTCATGTATTGAGACCAAGATATTCCATTCCTACCATATGAATCTTGATCTCTAGACTTCCCCAAGTTGCTTTCCACTCAAATCTTCTTTCCACAAAATCCAAATCCTATGAGAGAGAGTTGAGTGTTGGGGAGACTATCATTTGAAGCACAAGAGCAAGGAGTTCATTACCTACACACCATTTGTTACTTCTTGGAGAGTGGTGTCTCCTAGATTGTCTAGGTGTCACTTGGGAGCCTCCGACAAGATTGTGGAGTTGAACCAAGGAGTTTGTAATGGCAAGGAGATCGCCTACTTCGTGAAGATCTACCGCTAGTGAGGCAAGTCCTTCGTGGGCGATGGCCATGGTGGGATAGACAAGGTTGCTACTTCGTGGACCCTTTGTGGGTGGTTGCTTCTTCGTGGAGCCTTCATGGGTGGAGCCCTTCATGGACTCGCGCAACCGTTACCCTTCGTGGGTGGAGCCCTCCGTGGACTCGCGCAACCGTTACCCTTCGTGGGTTGAAGTCTCCATCAACGTGGATGTAGGATAGCACCACCTATCCGAACCACGGGAAAAACATCCGTGTCTCCAATTGTGTTTGAATTCTCCAAACCCTTCCCTTTACATTCTTGCAAGTTGCATGCTTTACTTTCCGCTGCCAATATACTCTTTGCATGCTTGCTTGAATTGTGTGATGATTGCTTGACTTGTCCTACAATAGCTAAAATCTGCCAAGAACTAAAATTGGGAAAAGGTTAAGTTTTTATTTGGTCAAGTAGTCTAATCAGCCCCCATCTAGACATACTTTCGATCCTACAACGTGGGTGCCTCAGCAACCGCGCGAGTTGATAAGGGAGCGGCATCTGCCTAGGCTTTGCTTTTTTTGCTTTCTCCGGTTGCTGCTCAGATCCCCTTTCTTGCGCCTCTCCTTCCTTCCTCCAAAATTTCCAGATCTACTCCGACCGCGTGACCTAGGAAGCCATGGCGCCTCGTCAGTCCCCAGCCAGAGCTTGGTACTCCTCTGCCCTGGACTCGCCGAACGTGTCGGAGGCGAGCCTCGCCCGGTTGCGCCGGATGGCGGCGGCGCAGGGCATTGACGGGGCGAAGGTGTTCAAGGCCGGCTCCGCCACCCCTGAGGGCCAAGGGAGCACCTTCTATCCGTTCTTTGTAAGCGCCATTGCTGCTGGCCTGGTGCCTCCCTTCTCCGAGTTCTTCTTCTCTGTCCTCCGCCATTATAAGCTACAGGCTCTGCATCTCCACCCCAACTCTGTCCTTCTCCTGGAAATCTTCGCCTATTACTGCGAGGCTCACGTAGGGGTGCAACCCTCAGGGGCCTTGCTGCGCCACTACTTCTACCTCCGGACCTCTCGCGATCCTGCTTCCGCGTGCGCGAGCTTCATCGCGTACGGTGGCGCCATTGCCATTTCGAACCCCAGGAAAAGGATTGAGGGCTTCAGGAGCAAGTGGGTCTTGGCAGATGCTGGGCGCATCCACCCTCGGCTGATCTTGCCCATGGAGCAACCCACGAGCTCCAGCGATTGGGGTCGAGCGGAGCTCGTGGACCCCACGCGAAGCTGGTGTTGGAGAAGATGGACGCGGACCTGAGGCCGGCCAACATGGCGGCGGTGAAGCTGACCGGCGCATCACTGCTGAGGGAATTCCTGGAGCACCAGCTGGCTCCGCTTCGGCAGTACTCACTTCCGATGTGGAGGCCCCATCCGAGCCCCGCGGCCTTGGCTGACGAAGATCTGGCTGCGGTCCTCCAATCTCTGGTCGGGGGCGATGTGGCGAGGTTGGAGGGCGCTCCTACGCCCTTGTTCCTCCGCGACGACTGGGAGCAGGTAGTGGAGTCCATGCCCGTCTTTAACGGGGACGAGCCCGTGCCCATGGAAACTCCCGGGGAATCGGTGGACGTGTCCTCCGACGACTCCAGCGAAGAGGAGGAAGGAGGGGAGCGGGAAAAAGGGCCTGACTCCGAGGCGACTGATGGAGAGTCGAGGGCTCCCCTCCCCCGGCGCAGGTCCCGCGCTCTCCTCCTCTCTCCGAGATATGACGACGAGGATGATGACGAGCAAGGCGGCGGGAGCTTGCCCCCGATCCCGAAGAAGGACAGGACCGGGCTAATCTCCCGCGGGTCTGCCCCGGCCCCGAGGCGGACCGCAGACGCGCCTTCCGCTCCCGAGCTTCCCAAGGTTGACCCTTCCAGACGGCTTTCAGGCTTCAAATTTGGCCGGAGGCTGCCTGAGCTCACTGGCAACGACCCGTAAGCGCTTGATTCTTGTCTTTATTTCTTGTTCTGCTGCTGAGGCTTGACGTCCACATCTCTTGGACAGGCTGGCGCCCGCAGCAAAGAAGCCAAAGGGAGCTCCTAAGGTTCCATCCGTGGCAGCGCCTCTGCCCATGAAGGAAGGTGACCACGACACACGGGCTTCTCCTGCCCGGTCGTCCTCGCGAGGCCTGGCTGAGCCGGCTGGGGCGAGATCACCCCCCATGGCCCAAGTGACTCCCGAGGTGCCTTTGCCTGCTGCCGCCACTACAGCCGTTGGGGCGCAGCAGGCTCCGCCTCAGGATGCTGTGGTCACGCTGCCGCCTTCTCCTCCTACTCCACCGACTGCTGTCACTCCGACTCCTCCTGCCGTTCTGGATTGTGCTGCTGCTGAGCTGGACTGGCCGCGACAGGATCTTCTTGGCGCCGACCCTCGCTTGGTGGCCGGGCGCTTGGAGCTGGCTTCAGGATGGATTCGCTCCGACGCTTCGATTCGGGCGGCGCTGGTCTAGGCCTCGACGGCTTGCAATGAGGAGAGGCAGGCCGTCCTTGAGGCGAAGGCTGCTCGTGACGCAACCCTGGGGGAGGTGGTCGACGTCCGTGGTCGCTGCAAGGCGCTGGAGGACGAGCTGCAAGGCCTGCGGGACCAGCTCGCGAAAGAGGCCCGCCTTCGCCAAGAGCAGGAAGAAGGCGTGAAGGCTCGCGAGGCGGCCTTCAAGGAGAGGGAGGTCAAGCTAAGGAGGTGCCGTGACCGCCTAGGCGCGCTGGAGCAGGAGTTGGGGGCGAGGAAGGTCGAGCTGGACGACAAGGCCCAGGTTCTTGCCGAGGACCGCGTGGCCTTCGCGGAGATGGAGGCGAAGGCTCGCTCCTCGCTGAGGATGCTTTACGACAGCGGCCTGGAGAGCCCGCTGGCTGGCGCCGAGGACGGCCCTGCCAAGCTGCTTCCCTTCCTGGTTCGCGCTCTTGAAGATGTCGCCCTTGGCCTTGGCCGCGCGGCCGAGGCCGAGGCGCGTGTCCTATCTTCTGCAGCGCTGACGCGGGTCCTCACCCACATCTACCTTCACGATCCCGGCGTCGACCTCGACAGCCTGCTGGAGCCAGTAAGCGGCGAGCGTGCCGCTGCCGCTGCCGAGGCCATGAAGGGTCGCGGGGAGGCTCTGCTGGGGAAGTTCCGGGCCTTCAGCACCAAGCCGAAGCAAGGCGCTGCTGACCCTGCTGCTCCATGAGGCGAACCCACTCCGCGCTGCTCCACCGCCGACAAGTGACGCCGTTGTGGCTCCTGTCCTGCCTTTAATTCCTGCACATGTATCATGCCTCGGGGAGGCGTTTAAACTTGCGTTTGGCATTGAGATAACAGTGTGGACTGTAATATTTGCTTTTGAATTCCTTGAAATTTACGCTTTTCCTTCCTACTTGCTTATGTTCTACGCCGGCAGAGCCCGGCCCCGCGCATACCTCAGCCGCCGTTAGCCATGACCGAAAACCAGGACGGCACCAAGGAGTGAGGGGCTACGTGACAAGTTAGGCTCCTGAGTCTCGATGCTCGGGAGTCCCCCTTGGCGCACGAACAGCAAGTGGGGAGGTGTGATGTGGGTGGATCTACCGTTCTACGTCTACAGAGCCCGGCCGCGCGCATACCTCAACCGCTGTTAGCCTTTCGGAACTAAGGAGTGAGGGGCTACGTGACCAGTTAGGCTCCTGAGTCGTGATGCTCATGAGTCCCCCTTGACGCTCAAACGGCCTTCGTACCTTGGCTCCGCTCGGGGAGAGACGCGCGATGTACCAGGCCCGGGGGGGGCCTGGCTGGGTGGCGTGCGTCTGGGCGTGACCCAGGCGCAGCCCCCGTGCCCAGCCCCCTCGCGCGGCACTCCCGAGGGGAGGCGTTACGATGAGGCTAGACACTGAGCTCTGGGCTCCCTGAGGTTGATGCGGCCTGCGGGCCGCCCTCAGTTGTTTATCACCAGCGCGGAGCATAGCGCTTCCGTATGTGTACGGGCATAGCCGCTCCTCGGCAGTGTCGTCAGCCAGCGCGGAGCATGGTGCTTCCACTGGTACGTGGGAGGGGGCTCCCCTCCGGGAGGAGCCCCCGGGGCATGTACAACCCCGCCCTGACACGTGGCTGGCACGGTAGGGCCTGGAGAGGTGTATCTGGGCACCCATGAGCCAGCGCGGGACTCACGGGGCCCTACCTCTAGGCGGGTTGCGCCTGGCACTAGGCCTTATCTTGTGATGTGTCCCTGCAAATTTGGTTAGATGCCGGCACTCTACGTCCTTGGGTCCCGGCCCTCGAGCTGGTCTCAGCTGTCGCTGGTATGCCAGGTTGCGATGCCGTGGACAAGGCCAGAGGGTGAGGGCTGGAGAGCCAGTAAGAGCCCTGAGTCGCGATGCTCAGGTACCCCCCTTTAACGTGCAAGTGGTCGGCATGGAGAAGAAGAGGTGCCGTGGACAGGCATCAAATAATCAAGCATGGTGGGTCGAACGCATAGCCGGAAATAAATGCAAAAGGGATACATGCCGCTGGGTCTGGCCCGAGCGACTTGGGGGATGATGCAGCCCAAGGGGCGCCCCCAACAAGGTAAGCTAACAACATGAAATAAAAGGGATACATGCCGCAGGGACGGACCCATGCGGCCTGGGAATAATGCAGCCCTGGGGGGCGCTCCCAGCTGGAAATGAAACTTGAAAGATGTCACCTGATGATGTTGAGGACGAAGGAGTGTTGGCGTAGCAGACTCGGTGGGCTGCGGAAGCCGATCCTCACAAGCCCCCAGGCCCAGGGGCCTCGGGAGGCTCCGGAGGCGCTGGTGGCTCCTCGCGGACCATCTCCATCTCCGCCAGGGCTGCGGAACGCCTAGCCTCTTGAGCCTCCATGGTGCCCCTCATGAGGCGCTGGTACATGGCAGTCGCGTTCGGCAAGCTGTAAGGCATGCGAACATAGCTGTGGGGTGGACCTTCGCAGCGCCCCACTCGCGAGGGCCAGAGGCGCTCCAGAGAGGCGACTCGATTGAGCCCTGGTATGTCGATGCAGACGCGCGGCCCACCATCCTCGCCTGGATGGGGAGCCACAGCTGGTAGGCGGCGGCCGCCTTTCATGACTCTTGACTCTTGTAGCTCCTGAATGGCCTTGCTGACGAACTCCTGAGGGTCTGGCCCTCCTTGCCTTACTCCTTGAGGGAAACGTGCTTCGAAACACGCCTCCATGTGGTGCCCAAGCGCCTCCCTCGTGACCTTAGCCAGGTCGGTGGCCCTCCAGGGGAGAGCCCCCGAGCCCTGCCTAAGGAGGGCGCCGGGCGCGCTTTCCTATGTGATGGAAGGAGGTTCCCCCTGGGCAGGCGCGGGCCCTGAGGGGCCTACCTCCTGAGGGGCCGGGCCGGATGATGTCTTCTTCTTCTTGGGGGCGGTCTCGGGAAGCCTCCTGCTTCCGCGATCCGGGTCTTCCAGTGATGCGGCCTGAAAGGCTCGTTTCAGGGAACACACCGCGTCCTTCTCTTCACAGGGCACCGTGATGACTCCGCCACTTCCTGGCATCTTGAGGACGTTGTAGCCGTGGTGAGTTACGGCCATGAACTTGGCCAACGCTGGGTACCCAAGGATGGCGTTGTACGGCAGGCGAATGTGAGCGACGTCGAAGTCGATGAGCTCGGTGCGGTAGTTGTCGCGTGCCCCGAAGGTGACAGGGAGGCGGACCTGCCCAATCGGGACCGTGGAGCCGTCGGTGACTCCGGAGAAAGGCTTGGTTGGCTGAAGCTGGTTTTAGGGCACTTGGAGATTGTTGAATGTTTCCACGGACAGGACGTTGAGCCCTGCCCCGCCATCGATGAGGGTCCTGGTGACCACCATGTTGCTGATGATAGAGGAACAAAGCATCAGGAGGACTCCGGCTGTGGCCGCACACTTGAGCTGATCTGCTGAGCTGAACATGATGGCGCATGCCGACCACCTGAGAGGGCGCGTGGCTTCGAGCTTGGGAAGGACTGCATTCACTTCGCGGGTGAACTGCTTGAAGATGCATTGAGAGGCTGGGGCTTGAGCCCCGCCCAGGATGCAGGCGATCGCGCGTGGCTCCTGGAAGCCCCCAGCCCCCTCGTCCTGATGGCGGTCCTCGTTTCTCCTTGGCTGCGGCGGCAGCGGAGGGAGGCCTGCGTTGCCTTGCGGGCGATCCTCGCGAGGCTGATCCCTCTAGTCTCCCTCGCGAGGCGGGTCTTGCCAGCGATCCTCGCGAGGTCGATCGCGCCACCCTTGGCGCGGGCAGCGGTCTTCCCAGCGTCCTGCGTTCCTTCCTCCTCCTCGACCGTAGCCCCGGTCACCGTGGTCGGGGAGACGGCCGATCCTTCCTTCTCGCACGGCTCGGAGCTCTTGACATTCGTTGGTGTTGTGGGTGTGGAGGTCGTGGTACACACAGTACCGACTGCCCTTGGAAGATTCGGGCTGATCTCTGCCCCGCTTGGTGTCTGGTTCTGCCGCGAGCACGGCAGCCCCCTTGCGCTTCACATCCTTGGCCTTGGGCTTCTTCTCTTCTGGGTCCGCGGCAGGCAGCTCGAGGAGGGAGAGACGTCCTTCCTCAGCCCTAGCGCACTTGGTTGCCAAGTTGAACAACTCCAAGGAAGTGCACAGGTCTTCATGCATCGCCAGCTCCTCCTTCATCTTGACATCGCGCACGCCGTCGGAGAAGGCTGAGATGATGGCCTCCTCGGTCACCTTGGGAATCTTGAGGCATGCGTTGTTGAAGCGCTGGTTGTACTTCTACAGGGTCTCTCCGGGTTGTTGCTTGATGTGGCGCATGTCGCTCACGGGGGGTGGCCAGTCGCGAGTACCTTGGAAGTTGGCGATGAAGCGGGTGCGCATCTCGTCCCAGGAGGAGATCGTGCCTGGAGCCAGGTTCAGGAGCCAGGTGCGGGCCCCGTCCTTGAGCACCATGGGAAACCAGTTCGCCATGACCTTCTCGTCTCCGTTGGCAGCTTCGATGCCCAGCTCTGAGCTAGAGGAACTCCGCAGGGTCGGCCGTGCCATCGTAATGAGGAGGCAGGTCTGGCTTGAACTTGCCGGGCCACGCGACGCTGCGTAGCTCGGTGGTGAAGGCACGGCAGCCTGCTGTGGCCATGGGAGGCCTTGGGTGGCGGAGAGCTTGGTCTTGCATGTCCCCACGTGCTGCAGCTGGGAGCAGCGCGGGGTCTTGACGGGCGGGAGCAGGAGCATGGTCGCGATGTGCTGGAGCAGGGAGCGCCCGGGCAGCTTCTTGCGGGCGAGGGATTTCTTGGCAGCTCTGCTCTTGCCGCGCTGGCACCTGACGGAGCGGGTTCCGCCCAGGGGCCACGCGCCTTGGAGCCATGGCGCCTTCTTGAGGAGGAGGCGGCTGGGGCGCCCCCGGAGCTTCGTCGCCCGCGCGGGGCGGGTGCAGTGCAGCGGAACGGACGGCGCAGGAGAACCCCCTACGGCACGGACGAGCTCGGCGACACGGTCGAGCCATTCTTCGTAGACGTCGTCGACGGGACGGTAGCGCAGGAGCTCGTTTGCCGCGATGAGCGCAGCTCGAGCCTCCATGGGTGCGCGGAGCGCGCGGGACGAAGAACCAGCTGGGGTGAGCGAGCGAGTAGCGGTGCGGCCGTCTTGCCGCACAGACGGATGCTGAGACGACGCTTGCTGCTCGTTTCCCGCCGGGCCGGTGGCGGCGTTGACGGCAGGTGACGGGGAACGGCGAGGACGCCCGCCGACACGAGCCGTCTGGGTGACGCGGGAAGCGAGAGCGGCCCGGCGCTCGACGCGGGCCCGACGAGCGTCAGACATGGACGCGATGGTCGGAGGAGAACGGGGTGGTGGAAGATCAATTCCGGCGCACCCCTACCTGGCGCGCCAAATGTTGGATTTCGGGTTCCGGCAGACCCTTGAGGTTCGAACACTGGGGTGCGCGCGGAGATTTCGCCTTCTACCTACCTGCACCCCTCCGCCTCGCTAAGATCTAAGCTATGGAAAGAACAGCACAAGAGACACAGGGTTTATACCGGTTCGGGCCACCGTTGTGGTGTAATACCCTACTCCAGTGTGTGGTGTGGTGGATTGCCTCTTGGGCTGATGATGATGAGCAATACAAGGAAGAACAGCCTCGCGAGGGTCTGTTCTTGGCTGGGGGGATGAACTGCTAGGAGGAGTTCAGTCGCCCTTATCTCTCTCTCTCTCTCTGTGATGCTACTCGATCCGATCCTAGCTAGTTTCTCTCTTGGCTTCTAGATTCTCCCTTCTTGATTGCCCCCCTACCCTGGGGGTGGCTAGTCCTATTTATAGGCAAAGGCCCTGGGCCTCTTCCCAAATATTGAGCGGGAAGGGCGCCAACAATTGGCCATTTTAAAGGGGAACATCTGGTACACTTATCCTGACTAAAGTTGGTCCTCGCCTGCCAAAGGCTCTGGTGGTGACGCTAGCTTGGGCTCCACAATGACTTCCTCCCTGCCGTTGGACTGGTCTTGGTCTTGTTGCACCGAAACGGGTGCCTTTGCTTGATGCTCTCGCCTGCGCTTGCTCCCTTTGCACCAAAGAGGAAAGGAGGACACTGCGCGGCTGGCGCCCGCCTGGCGCCTTTGGTCGTCATGGCTTGCGTCACGGGCACCTCGTGAGGTACCCCTCCTTGATCTCTCCGCCTCCTCGCGAGCCAGCCTGATGAGGCCGTGCCTGAGAAAGCTCTGCGTCGTCCGCCCCGCGAGGCTTGGCCCCTCGCGAGGGTCTTGGGTCTATGTTGATGAAGATGGGCTGCGCTGGGCCCCCTTTTGAATCATGCCGCAGGCCGCAGGCAGGCAAGTCTGGGGACCCCCGTTCCCAGAACACCGACAGTAGCCCCCGGGACCAAGGCGCGCCCGGACTTGGCCGTGCAGGGAGGCGAAAGGGCAAGAGCGAAGCGCCGCGGGCCCTAACATCCTGCGGCCTTGGGCGCCGCGTGGCGGTTGACTGGACGTGGGTGCCTCAGCAACCGCGTGAGTTGATAAGGGAGCGGCATCTGCCTAGGCTTTGCTTTTTTTTGCTTTCTCCGGTTACTGCTCAGATCCCCTTTCTTGCGCCTCTCCTTCCTTCCTCCAAAATTTCCAGATCTACTCCGACCGCGTGACCTAGGAAGCCATGGCGCCTCGTCAGTCCCCAGCCGGAGCTTGGTACTCCTCTGCCCTGGACTCGCCGAACGTGTCGGAGGCGAGCCTCGCCCGGTTGCGCCGGATGGCGGCGGCGCAGGGCATCGACGGGTCGTAGGTGTTTAAGGCCGGCTCTGCCACCCCTGAGGGCCAAGGGAGCACCTTCTATCAGTTCTTTGTAAGCGCCATTGCTGCTGGCTTGGTGCCTCCCTTCTCCGAGTTCTTCTTCTCTGTCCTCCGCCATTATAAGCTACAGGCTCTGCATCTCCACCCCAACTCTGTCCTTCTCCTGGAAATCTTCGCCAATATAAAGCACCCGCCCATATGGACCCGCTTGAAGACTATCAAACTCATATGCTTCTCCCCCTTTTGTCAGTAAGGACCAAAAAGGTTTGAAGACATAGAGCATCTACTCGTTCCCATGAAGAGTAGGTGAAGCAGCAGGGTCGTCGGTGCTATTCGGTGGTGCAGAAGAATTTGGAGCAGTGTCGAAGCGTGCTGAAGGAGGTGGCGGTGAAGTAGCATCGTCTTCATCCTCGATCACTCTGGCATTCACAGTTGCAGCAGAGGAAGAGAACTCAGAGTCTTCAAGAGATGGAGTTCGTCGTAGCACTGCCCTTCGAGGAGGTGTGGAGTCAAACTTGAAGCGTTTAGAGAAGCCATCCTCTTGAAGATCATCTTCAGAGCACATCAGCGTCAGCCCTTTCCATGTGCGTCGAGAGGTTTCATGGGCAACAAAAGCATTCTTGGTGGCAAGATTGCGAATTCGGTTGACATCCACCAACAGGCTTTGCATTTGTCGCTTCAGCCAGTCATGATGCCTATCCTGTTTCTGATGAAGAGCCACCAGAAGCTCTCGGTCATTAAGAACACGAGTGCGCTTCTTGGGTCGTTGGGCAGTTGTGCTGTCGGTGGCTTCAGTAAGGGCAGGATGTGGTGCACGTGTACTTCCGGCTAAAAGATACACACGAGTGACTGCTTCAACTCCTTCAATGTTCTGAGAAAAACTTTGATGCTCCGCATTCTGAAGACTTAGAGGTTCCTTGGCAGGCTCAGGATAAATGGCTTCAATAGACATATCCACATCAGGCAGAAAGATCCGATGATTGCGAGCAGATGGCTGATATGAGATAGCGGAGTGGAGTTTGATCAGCCGCATTATCCATGGAGCGTAGAACTTCAAGCCAAAAGGATCAGAGCCTGATGCGGCAAGTTGGCGGATGAAGAAGTCCTGTGCATTGAAGCATTTGCCATGAAGAATATAGAAGACCAAGGTCTTCATTGCACCTTCCAGCTTGGCATGTGGAGAGTGTCCTTTGATGGGCCAGAGAGTTCGCCTTATGATGTGATAAATAGTCCTTGGCAGATACTCAAGGTCTTCAACAAAGAACTCTTTGGGATATGCAGCATCTTGGGGCAATGGCTTCATCATACTGAGCATCTGACTCATGTTGGGTTCAGGTTTCTGAAAGATGCTTTCCACAGCTTCACTGTGAAGTTGACAGCCAGATTCGTAGAGATCGCCAGGAGTGGGTAGACCAGTGAGCTCAATGATGTCAAAGGCTTTGGCTTCGTGATGAACGTTTCCTGTCATCCACTCCAGGACCCAAGTCTTCGGATCTCTGTTGTACCCGCAGATGTGAAGTGTGGCATAGAATTGAAGCAGCAACTCTTCATTCCAATGCTCTTGGTCGGTGACGAACGGCAGCAATCCAACCTCTTTGAAGCAATCCAGAGCTTCTTCCAGGCAGGGCAGACCAGCTATTGCTTCAATATCAAGACGCTTGTGTGGGAAGATGCGACCTTGATTGTATAGAATGCAGGAGTAATAGCTTCGCTGCAGATAGCTCCAGAACCGATCAGATGATATTCTTTCCCTTGAGTAGGGGTTCCTGGAGCTATTGAAGAAAGTGTTGTCTGCTCTGAAGCCATTGACATTGAAGGATCCAGGTGCTGATGCAGGACCTGGAAACCTGTGCAATCTTGGGATTGGCTTCTGTACCTGAGGCTTGTGCTCAACATGATAGTCAAACTGAGGACCAGCAGCAGGCACAGGAACAGAAGCAGTGGGATCAGTGGCTTCACTGACTTCTGGTGCTTGGGTTGGTGAAGGCTCCACATTAGCTTCAGCCATG
The DNA here is from genome assembly GCF_056163025.1 of Triticum urartu. Classification (NCBI taxonomy): domain Eukaryota; kingdom Viridiplantae; phylum Streptophyta; class Magnoliopsida; order Poales; family Poaceae; genus Triticum; species Triticum urartu. The sequence continues at coordinate 390,735,604 of NC_141873.1, read as the reverse complement.
ACAGGGCCAGTGGCTTCATTGGTGTTGGTGGTGGCAGCCTCAAGATTTTCAACCTCCACTTGACGAGCTGGAGGGTCGGTCACAGTCACGTTCTCCTCGAGAACAGCTTCTTGGTGGGACGGGGGAGAATAGCTTTTGGGGTTTCTTCTTCATCGGCTGATGCAGACAGAATGTCTTTAGCAGCTTTAGCTTCAGACTCGGAGACTGGAGGCCTTGGTCCTTTGCGAAGCCTGTGCAACGCTGGCGACGCCTGTGGAGTTGGAGTTGGCTGGGCCTCGAAGTCTTCTTCCTCTTGTGGGCGATCAGCCCATGATGCATCCTGAGCAATTGGCGTCAGAGGACGACCAATGCTGATGAGTTCGCTGTGCGTTAGCACAGGCGATGATACCTGTTGGTGCTCGAGCTAAGGAAGAACTGCATCATCTTCAACATGGTCATGGTGTCCAATGTCTTCAGCATCGATGGGATCAGCTGCTGGAAAGTCTTCAGCTTCATGAGCCTCTGTGAAAGCAGGCTCATGGACAGTCAGTTGACGTTCTTGCGGTTCAGCGTCAGGGCGAACCATGGAGATGGGTTCAACAATCAAGGGCTCTGTGGGAGCAGCCCGTTCCTTCTTGGTCTTCCACTTCTTCTTGGAGGGAGCAGTGGCAGAGGCTTCAGGATGTTTCCTCTTTCTGGCTTCAGCCTCAGCAGTCCTCATCTTCTTCAGCTCTGAAGCGGTTGACTGGGCCTTTGGCTTTGAGCCAGTCATGCTAGTTGGGAAGACAATGGGATCTGCTTCCTGCCTTGGTGCGTTGGGTTCGGCCACAGTGGCTTCTTCTTCTGCTTAGCAGCCATCCTGGGATCAATGCCCGGACGCCCAAGGGCCTTGCGCTTCTCAGCCTCGTTGTAGCCTTGCACACACTTGTCAGCCAGGCTCTTCATGCGCTCCCGAGAACCCTGAGCTTCTGCGTGTTTCTTGAGAAAGGCTTCTTTGATCTCGTGCAGCATAATCTTGAAGTTTTTCACCTCTTGTACACTGAGCTTGGCCATATGCTTCTTGAACTGAGCCTTTTCATAGTCAATCTTTTGCTTCAGTTCGACGATGCGCTGAGCGAGAGCTAGCTCTGAAGAAATGGTGCCATGGAAGGCGACACTGAGGCCAATGGGTAGTTGCAAATCTTCGAAGCTAATGTTGGGCATGTCAAACCACTCATCAATGAAGTTGTGGATGATTGTCACGTCAAAGAGAGGCAGATCATTGAAGATTTCTGCTTCTTCTTTGCTCTTGATGAGTCGCTCAAGAGCGTCATCTGCAAGATCTTCATCACTGGACAGATCAATGGCATCGTTTCACAGAATGGCAGCAGCTGTCAGTTCTTGGCCGGTGTGTGGCAGAGGCATCTTGACCTTCTGGGGCTTGGAGATGCGTGACAAATCTTCAGACTGCACACTGTCTTCAGGAGGTGCAGTGGCCAGTGGCTTCGCCCGTGAGATTTTTGGTGCATAGGCAGGCTTTGAAGCTTTTGGCTGCTTCAGCTTCTTTGGCTTCGGTGCTGCAGGCGCTTCATCTGATTCAGCGTCATCTGTAGGCTCATTCACGGCAGTCCCTTGAACCACGATATGGGTGATGAGACCTTCAAGGTTGTTAAGGGCCCAAGAAGATTTGGTTCAGCTTCGCGAGTTCCATCGGCACGGGGAGCAGAGGGACCAGGGTTGAAGTCTAAACCCAAAGAATTCTTGTTCTGCTTCGCTGAGTTCTTGGCAAACTGGAAGTTGCGCTTGAACAGATTGTCGTCACGGCACAATAGTAGTGACGATGGGTGTGCATCTGCAGGCTGTGGCCCACGGACCATGCGGGGATAGAAGCCTTGTTCAATGGCTTCTTCTCTGGACCTGGGTTGAAGATTCTTATATAGGATGTCTCCCCACGGTCGCTTGATGGCATTTTTCTCAGCATATTCTTGGGTCACAAACCGGTATTTGAACCATTGTTCTCCCCAATATCTTCGAATCCACTGGATTCGGGTCTTGCGCTGATTATAATCCTCTTCAGGATCTGTCTTGTAAAGTTCTGAGAGGTCATCAGGCAGATCTCTTGATGTTCCGTCACGATGCTGTCTGCCTCCCTTCCTTGCAGCTTTCTCTGAAGCCATGAATTTTAATCTGAAAGGCTTCAATATGTTCAAAGTCTTCAAGGGCATTCGTTTGCTGGACAAACAGGAACTGGCTTCGGGAGAATTTATATGATGTTGTAAGAATTCTACAAATGAATGCAGACTATGAGAACCAAGGGATTCTCCCACGGACATGTACCTGTGACAGCATTAAGGTGCGAGGGAAGGGGAAGAGGTCATATGCATTCTCAGAAGATTTTGAAGATAAATCAGTTTAGAAGACATTGACCTCATCGTGCGAAGACATTCACTCATAGATAAGGAGTTGGTTCCAGATTTGTACGAATCCATGGATCAATACAAGTGAGGAATCTAACTACTTTGTGAAGTACAAGTGAATATACTAGGCATATTATGAGATGCAGTGTGTAAGAGATCCAACTTGTGTGAACAGAAACTGCTTGTGGTAGAAAGTGACGAAGCTATAGGATCAAAGGGGGTGTAAAAGGAAGTTTTATTTACCACACGAAGAACTGCTAGACGGAGTGGAAGAGGAGGCCGAGCAGTTCGATCGTCCGTGCCCTAACTTGGCGACGGAGGACACCTACGGCGACGGCGGAGAGGACGATGTCCGCGGTCGGCGTGAGGACGGTGTCGGAGAGGTTGCGGCAGCGAAGTGCTTCGTCGACGGCGTCGTAGAGGGCTAGCGGTGGTGCTAGGGTTCGTGCGAGAGTGGAAGAAGAGATAATGACTGCGGTGAGGCGTGTATTTATAGGGACAGGGGCGGCTCAGTGTTATTACACAGGTGCCCCTGGCGATTCACATCTGAGGAACACGTGGCCAACATGCAGCATGTCGGAGGTTGTTCCACGTCCCACGCATGCCTGGATTGTCGGGTGGTCGTTCCCACTTCTCCGGGTTTCAGGTGAAGGAATGAGCATTGAAAACGGACTTAATGTTTGTCTCTGTATCTTCTGCTGACAAGGACGCAGAGAAGACATTCGACAGTTTCAATAGAATGCATATGACTTGGAGAGATAGAGTTTGAGATAGAAAGCATAGAGAGGTTAGGGTCCAATCACATTCACTTAGTTCAAAAGACTCAACATGAAGACATAGATATAAGTGAATGCTGTAGAGGACAGAACACTAGTGTATATATATTCAACATAGTGAAGATAATCATGAAGACCTGTTGAAATTGAAGCCAAACCAAATGTGAAGACATAGAAAATGTAACGCCATGAGTGAAACACTTCGAACAGAACCTTTGGTGGTGGCGTTACCCACCGTATAGGAAGTATTAGACCCAGACACGGCGCACAATTGTCGTGGCATTCCGAAGTCAAATTGCACATTAATGTATTCACACTTAGAATGTATGTCTTCATTGATTGAATATATACTTTACTTCGTGTGTTGCACATCTAAGTCATCAATATGCATAAGTGTTAGGATGTGTGCCTGATCACAGGACATTTGAGGATTCCAGGATATTTAGCTCACACTGTAACTTGCAAAATCTCTTCTCATCCAAGGGCTTGGTGAAGATATCTGCCAATTGCTCTTCAGTGTTGACGTGTATGATATCAATATCTTCCTTCACAACATGATCTCTGAGAAAGTGATGATGAATTTCAATGTGCTTTGTCTTCGAGTGCTGAACTGGGTTGTTGGCAATCTTGATGGCGCTTTCGTTGTCGCAGTAGAGTGGCACTTGCTTCAGATGAATGCCATAGTCCTTGAGTGTTTGCTTCATCCACAGAAGCTGAGCGCAGCAAGATCCAGCAGCAATGTATTCAGATTCAGCAGTGGAGAGAGATACACAGTTCCGCTTCTTTGAAGACCAACATACAAGTGATCATCCCAGAAAATGGCATGTGCCTGATGTAGACTTGCGATCCACCTTGTCACCAGCATAATCAGCATCCGAGAATCCAACCAGATCAAACTCTGAGCCCTTTGGATACCATAATCCTAGAGTTGGGGTGTGAGCCAAATATTGAAGAATTCGCTTCACAGCTAAGTGATGCGACTCCTTTGGTGCCGCTTGGAATCGAGCACACATGCAAACACTAAGCATAATATCTGGCCTAGATGCACATAGATAAAGTAAAGAACCAATCATGGAGCGGTATACCTTTTGATCGAACTCTTTAGCATTGTCGTCGGGACCCAGATGATGTTTGGCTGGCATTGGCGTCGTGAAGCCTTTGCAGTCTTGCATACCGAACTTCTTCAGGAAATCTTTGAGATACTTCTCTTGAGATATGAAGATGCCGTTGCGTTGCTGTCGTATTTGAAGACCGAGGAAGAACTTTAGCTCTCCCATCATGGACATCTGATATTGCTCTTGCATCATATATCCAAACTCTTCACTGTACTTCTGATTGGTGCAGCCGAAGATGATGTCATCCACATATATTTGGCACATAAACAGTTCACTATCATATGTCTTCGTGAAGAGAGTGGGGTCGAGGGAACCAGGTATGAAGTCTTTGCTCTTCAGGAAGTATTTGAGTGTGTCATACCAAGCCCGAGGGGCTTGTTTGAGGCCATACAGTGCCTTGTTGAGCTTGTATACCATGTCAGGATGTTTCGGATCTTCAAAGCCAGGCGGTTGTGCAACATACACTTCTTCTTCAATCTTGCCATTGAGAAAGGCGCTCTTCACATCCATTTGATATAGAAGTATGTTATGATGATTTGCATAGGCCAGCAGTATGCGTTTGGCTTCAAGTCGAGCCACAGGAGAAAATGTTTCATCGAAGTCAATGCCTTCCACTTGAGTATATCCTTGAGCAACGAGACGAGCTTTGTTTTGACAACTTGACCATGCTCATCTTGCTTGTTGCGGTATATCCATTTGGTGCCTATTATATTGTGCTTCCGAGGATCAGGATGCTTAACTAGTTCCCATACATTATTCAGCTCAAACTGTTGAAGCTCTTCTTGCATAGCTTGAATCCATTCAGGTTCCATGAAGGCTTCTTCAACTTTCTTGGGTTCGGTTATTGAGACGAATGCGAAGTGCCCACAGAAATTTGCTAGCTGAGTTGCCCTTGAACGAGTGAGCGGACCAGGTGCATTAATGCTATCAATTATTCTCTCAATCTGCACTTCATTGGCAACATCAGAATGTACAGGGCAAAGATTTTGCTCTTGCTGATCATTGTCACTGTTAGTGGGATTATCTTCAGGCTGAGCATTGTCTTCAGGTTGATCAGGTGCGGAGATGATAAGTTCCTCTTCAGGTTGAGCTTCAGAGGGTATGATTTCTCCAGTTCCCATTAGCTTGATTGATTCGCTGGATGGAACTTCATCTAGCACATTTGGCAGGTGCTCTCTTTGTGAACCGTTAGTCTCATCCAACCGCACATCCACTGTTTCAACCACTTTATAATGAAAGAGATTGAAGACTCTGTAGGAGTGCGAATCCTTTCCATATCCAAGCATAAAACCCTCATGTGCTTTTGGTGCAAATTTTGAAGTGTGATGTGGATCCTTGATCCAGCACCTGGCTCCAAATACTCTGAAGTAACTGACATTTAGCTTCTTGCCAGTAAGGAGCTCATAAGATGTCTTGTTTAGAAGCTTGTGAAGATAAACACGATTGATTGTATGGCATGCAGTATCAATGGCTTTAGGCCAGAATTTTCTTGGAGTCTTGTATTCATCAAGCATCATTCGGGCCATCTCAATGAGTGTTCTGTTCTTGCGTTCGATGACGCCATTCTGCTGTGGCGTGTACGGAGCTGAGAATTCATGTGTGATGCCCAAAGTATCAAGATATGTATCAAGGCCAGTGTTCTTGAATTCAGTGCCATTGTCACTCTGATGTGCTTTATCTTGGCGCCATAGTTGTTCATTGCTCGATTGGCGAAGCGTCTGAAGACATCCTGCACTTCAGTCTTGTAGAGGATTATGTGCACCCAAGTATATCTAGAATAATCATCAACAATGACAAAGCCATAGAGACAAGCAGTAGTAGTAAGAGTTGAGTAATGAGTGGGACCGAAAAGATCCATGTGGAGTAGTTCGAAGGGTCGAGTGGTTGTCATGATCGTCTTCGAGGGATGTTTGGCCCTCGTCATCTTTCCTGCTTCACAGGCACCGCATAAGTAATCTTTCTTGAACTTAATGCCCTCGATGCCTATGACATGCTTCTTCTTTGCAAGGGTGTGGAGGTTCCTCATGCCAGCATGCCCTAGCCTCCGATGCCAGAGCCAGCATTCTGAAGCTTTTGCTAGAAGACATACGGCAAGTTGTGGTCCTGCTGAGAAATCTACCACGTACAAATCATCTTTCCGATAACCTTCAAACACTAGAGACTTGTCAGATTCAATTAGAACAAGGCAGCGATATTTTCCAAACATTACGATCATGTTCAAATCGCAAAGCATTGAGACAGACATTAAGTTGAAGCCAAGGGATTCAACAAGCATGAATTTATCCATGTGTTGATCCTTTGAGATTGCAACTCTACCTAGACCCAATACCTTACTTTTACCAGTGTCAGCAAATGTGATGTGACTCTTGTCGGATGGACGTAAGGTTGAGTCCATAAGAAGGCTTCTTTTACCAGTCATGTGATTGGTACACCCACTATCAATAATCCATTCTGAAGACGCTGGTGTCATACCCTACAGTGCAGTTAGGGGGATAGGCTTCACGAAGAGAATTGTGAAGCAAAAACATTTGACGAACAAGTGGGTTATGAAAGCTTAGATCCAGATTAGGACTAATAGGGAGAGTAGCAAGCGATTCATGAACGAAGTACATAGTAAGACCATTCGGGCATTTGATCTTGCGCCCTACAAGATGTTTAAGGTCCCCAGCAATAGCGTCAGACGATTTTGGTTTTCTGCTGGAGACCTTTCCCTGCAAAAGAGAGTTAAGCTTTCTTAGCCACCCACATCTTCAAGGGTGGCTTAGAAGCAATAAGTCTAAGTGCAGCATCTGAGAACTTTGGCTTTGGAGCCCTAGCAAACAGTCTTGCAGGTGGACAATAGTATTCATAAGAATAAGCAGAATAGTTCTTGGTCTTATGAACATGGCGGTTTGATGAACCGCGCTCATATTCATAGGCCTGAGTATGGTTTCCCTGCAAAACATTTGCATTAGTGCGACTCAGGTGAGTCCTCTGTCTGTATGAAGCCTTTGGACCGTATGAAGCCTGTGGTCTGGGGTTTGTCTTCTTCACCTGTGGTGTCATGATGACATTCACAGGAAGATTCTCCAGACACTTTTTCGGTACCCAGATCTTCTTCATAGGCGGCCCATTCCTGCAGTTAGTACCAATATACCTAGCAGACACTTCACCATTCTGATTCTTAAACAGTTTGTAGTTTGCATCAAAGGATTCATCAATGACAATGGGGTTAGCACAAGTGAAGCCACATAGATTGGATGGATCTGCCGAAGGTCCCTTTGCAGCAACCCATGTGGTTTTGGGGTACTGCTCAGGTTTCCAGTAAGAGCCATCAGCATTCATTTTCCTTACGAACCCAACACCCTCTTTCCTAGGGTTTCGGTTTAGGATCTGCCTTTTGAGGATATCACATAGTGTCTGATGCCCTTTGAGACTTTTGTACATCCCTGTTTCAAGCAATGTCTTCAACCTAGCATTCTCATCAGCAATAGCAGTGGTATCCTCAGCAGAGGGGTTAGTTACCACATCAACAGTTGAAGATATTGCAACAGTAGTAGCAGTAGAACACTTAGCAACAGAAGTAGCGTTGTCACACTCAATGCATTTAAGACATGGTGGTTCAAATGCTTCCTGAGCGGAACTGATCTGTTTGGCGCGAAGTGACTCATTTCCTTTTGAAGATCTTCATGAGCCGCTCTCAATTTCTCAAGATCTTGCTTCCTTTGAAGATAATCATAGGAAAGCTTTTCATGAGTTGTTGAGAGCGTTTCATGACGACTTTCAAGTTCCTCATACTTAACGTGAAGATTTTTTATGTCTTCAATTAAGGACTCAGATCGAGTCATTTCAGCGCCTAACAGATCATCGCTTTTGTCTAATAGTTTTTGAATATGTTCCATGGCTTTCTGTTGTTCAGTTGCAATTTTAGCAAGTGTTTTGTAGCTGGGTTTTGAACCACAATCAGAGTCATCGTCACTGGATGTTTGATAGTGAGTAGTGCGTGTGTTTACCTTGGCACCGCGTGCCATGAAGCAGTAGGTAGGAGCGGAGTAGTCCTTGTCATTTGCATCGGTGTCGGTGATGAAGTCATTGTCTTTAGTGTTGAAGATGGACTTGGCAACGTATGCTGTAGCCAGACTTGCAATGCCAGAATTGGACTCCTCCTCAGACTCCACCTCCGCCTCCTCAGAAGCGGACTCCTCTTCTGAATCCATTTCCTTGCCAACAAACGCACTTGCCTTGCTAGATGAGCTCTTCTTGTGTGATGAAGACTTTGAGGAAGACTTGGAAGAAGACTTTGAGTATTTTTTCTTCTTCTTGTCATCAGAGTCATATTCCTTGCTCTTCTTCTTCTTTTTGTTCTCATTGTCCCACTGCGGACACTCAGAGATGAAGTGGCTAGGTTTCTTGCACTTGTGACATGTTTTCTTCTTGTAGTCATGAGCAGAAGCTTCATCATTCCTTGAGCTTGATCGTGAAGACTTTCTGAAACCTTTCTTCTTGGTGAATTTTTGGAACTTCTTCACAAGCATAGCAAGTTCCCTTCCAATGTCTTCAGGATCATCAGAACTGCTGTCAGATTCTTCTTTAGATGAGGAGACAGCTTTTGCCTTCAAGGCACGAGTTCGCCCATAGTTTGGACCATAGATATCTCTTTTCTCAGAAAGCTAAAACTCATGTGTGTTGAGCCTCTCAAGTATGTCAGACGAATCGAGTGTCTTGAAATCAGGACGTTCTTGAATCATCACGGCTAGGGTGTCAAACGAACTGTCAAGTGATCTCAGTAGTGTCTTGACGACTTCATGCTTGGTAATCTCAGTAGCGCCGAGGGCTTGAAGCTCATTTGTGATGTCAGTGAGTCGATCAAACGTGAGCTGGACATTCTCATTGTCATTTTGCTTGAAGCGGTTGAAGAGGTTGCGAAGAACACTGATTCTCTGATCTCTCTGGGTTGAGACGCCTTCGTTGACCTTGGAGAGCCAGTCCCAGACTAGCTTAGATGTTTCCAAAGCACTCACACGGCCATATTGTCCTTTGGTCAGATGACCACAGATGATATTCTTGGCAGTAGAGTCCAGTTGAACGAACTTCTTGACATCAGCAGCAGTGATACCTTCTCCAGCCTTGGGAACGCCGTTCTTGACGACATACCATAGGTCGACGTCAATAGCTTCAAGATGCATGCGCATCTTATTCTTCTAGTAGGGATATTCAGTTCCATCGAAGACGGGGCACGCAGCGGAAACTTTAATTATCCCTGCAGTCGACATAGCTAAAACTCCAGGTGGTTAAACCAAATCACGCAGAACAAGGGAGTACCTTGCTCTGATACCAATTGAAAGTGCGTTATATCGACTAGAGGGGGGTGAATAGGCGATTTTTATGAAAGTCTTCAAAACGTGGAAGTTTCAAAGACAAACGATAGAAATAAACCTATTATCATGCAGCGGAAGGTAGACTACACTAGGCAAACCATAGTCAAGTATTCAATGAAGTGAGAGCACAGTGACTAATAGCAGCTAGGTAGTAAGGATCAGGTAGGAAGATATTATGAAGCCAAACAGAACACGCAGTCACTCAGTGAAGACAGAAGACAGTTCAATCATACAATGACTTCACAAGGACCAACAGTAAGTAAAGGGAAGGGAAGGATGAAACCAGTGACTCATTGAAGACAATGATTTGTTGGACCAGTTCCAGTTGCTGTGACAACTGTACGTCTGGTTAGGGCGGCTAGGTATTTAAGCCTGAGGACACACAGTCCCGGACACCCAGTCCTGAACACGCAGCTCATGACACCCAGTCCTCACCGTATTCCCCTTGAGCTAAGGTCACACAGACCTCTCCCAATCACTCTGGTAAGTCTTCAAGGTAGACTCCCAAACCTTCACAGACTTTGTTCACCAGCGATCCACAATGTCTCTTGGATGCTCAGAACGCGATGCCTAACCGGCTGGAGGATTCACAGTCCTCAAGTGTAATAAGTCTTCAGATCACACAGACAAGAAGACTTAAGTGATGCCTAACACTCTTTGGCTCTGGGTGGTTAGGGCTTTATCCTCGCAAGGAATTCTCTCTCAAAGTCTTCGAGGTGGGTTGCTCTCAAACGACAAAAGCCGTACTCTAACTCTGAGCAGCCAACCATTTATGGTTGTAGGGGGTGGGCTATTTATAGCCACTAGGCAACCTGACCTGATTTGTCCAAAATGACCCTGGGTCACTAAGGAACCGACACGTGTTCCAACGGTCAGATTTCAAACTCACGCGGCAGCTTTACTTGGGCTACAAGCAAAGTTGACTTGTCCGACTCTGGACAAGTTTCGCTCTCATAGTCTTCACTCGAAGACATAGGTTTTGGTTAAGCATCACTTCAGTCATTCTGACTGGTTCACTTGGACCCCACTTAACAGTACGGTGGTTCCTATGACTCAACAAAGAAGAAACATAACTACAAAAGATCTAAGTCTTCGAGCTCCATAGGCTTCATGCGAGGTCTTCTCTTGTCATAGTCTTCAATGAGAATATCTTCATATACCACCTTTGACATCAATGTCTTCATACATTTTTAGGGGTCATCTCTGGTAGGAAAACCGAATCAATGAGGGACTTCTACCTATGTTATCCTGCAATTCTCACAAACACATTAGTCCCTCAACTAGGTTTGTCGTCAATACTCCAAAACCAACTAGGGGTGGCACTAGATGCACTTACAGGATCGAACTAAGAAAAACGGTAAAGTTAAAAGTGATGGTGATATGATACCGGGGCACTCCCCCAAGATTGGCAGTTGCCAAGGGGAGTGCCCATACCAGATACTCAGTTCTTCTTTGTTGGTGAAGAAGGTGGAGTTGTTGATGATGGATAGTCGCACATCGAGCGTAGGAGGTCCTCCAACTTCCGGATAATGCCCTTGAGTGCGATGATATGCTCCTTCAACAAAATATTTTCACGCGTGAGATACTTGTTTTGTATACGGGCTAACTCAATCATCTTGAAAGCCTCGATCTCAGTTGGGGTAAGAAGATTGTGATCAGGTTGAAGGATGTCTTCTGCTGCCGGAACTTGGTCCTCTGTGGTCTTCTTGATCCCTTCATCCTTGTTGATCTCCATAGGTTCTTCCCTCTCCAGTTCTATATTCATTAGCCAAGCATCGTTGTTACCATTGTTGGAGGAGGGGGACGACATGATGCCTGGCCTTGACAACCCTGACAGAAAATAGCTCAAAATAAGAACAGAGGATATTTGCGTGGTGCAGTGGTCAAAACCTTCAGGAGATTATATAATGAATTTTTACCGACCAAAAGAAGTATCGTGCAAGAAAACAGAGTCCAGAGAGCACACGAGGTGCCCACGAGGCAGGGGGCGCGCCCTGGGGGGTAGGGCGCACCTCCCACCCTCGTGGGAGCCTCGTGTCCTTTCCAGTTTGCTTCTTATTTTCCTATTTTTCTAAATATTCCAAAATGAAGAAATATTGCCATTAGAACTGTTTTGGAGTCGGTTTACTCACCGTACCACGTACCTATTCCTTTTCAGAGTCTGAAACGTTCCGGAAAGTGTCCCTTATGTATTCCTCCGAGGTTACGGTTTCAACAATATTAGTTTCGACATTTATAGGATTACCTGAGATATAATGTTTAATTCTTTGACCATTCACCACCTTCGGATTTGTGCCTTCGAAGTTGTTGATTTTTATGGCACGGGAACGATAGACCTCCTCGATAACGTAAGGACCTTCCCATTTAGAGAGAAGTTTGCCTGCAAAAAATCTTAAACAGGAGTTGTATAGCAATACATAATCACCTACATTGAACTCACACTTTTGTATCCTTTTATCATGCCATCTTTTAAATTTTTCTTTAAACATCTTGGCATTTTCATAAGCCTGGGTTCTCCATTAATCAAGTGAGCTAATGTCAAACAACCTCTTCTCACCGGCAAGTTTGAAATCATAATTGAGCTCTTTAATAGCCTAATATGCCTTATGTTATAGCTCAAGAGGTAAATGACATGCTTTACCATAAACCATTTTATGCGGAGACATACCCATAGGATTTTTATATGCAGTTCTACAGGCCCATAATGCATCATCGAGTTTCTTGGACCAATTCTTTCTAGATCTATTAACAGTCTTTTGCAAAATTAATTTGAGCTCTCTATTACTCAATTCTACTTGACCACTAGACTGTGGGTGATAAGGAGATGCAATTCTATGATTAATGTCATACTTAGCAAGCATTTTACGAAAGGCACCATGAATAAAATGTGAACCACCATCAGTCATTAAATATCTAGGGACTCCAAACCTCGGGAAAATAACTTCTTTAAGCATCTTAATAGAGGTGTTATGATCATCACTACTAGTTGGAATAGCTTCTACCCACTTAGTAACGTATCAATAGTAACTAAAATATGTGTATACCCATTAGAGGAAGGAAAAGGTCCCATATAATCAAAGCCCCAAACATCAAATGGTTCAGTAACAAGTGAATAATTCATAGGCATTTCTTGACGTCTACTAATATTACCAATTCTTTGACATTCATCACAAGACAAGACAAACTTACGGGCATCCTTGAAGAGAGTAGGACGATAAAAACCGGATTGCAATACCTTATGTGCAGTTCTATCTCCAGCATGGTGTCCTCCATAAGCCTTGGAGTGACACTTGCGTAGGATCTGTTCCTGTTCATGCTCAGGTACACAACATCTAATAATACCATCTACTCCTTCTTTATAAAGATATGGGTCATCCCAAAAGTAATGTCTCAAATCATAGAAGAACTTTTTCTTTTGCTCGTATGTGAAACTAGGTGGTATGAATTTGGCAACAATATAATTAGCATAATCAACATACCATGGAGCAGTTCGAGAAGCATTTATGACATTTAATTGTTCATCAGGAAAGCTATCATCAATAGGTAGTGGGTCATCAAGAACATTTTCTAACCTAGACAAGTTGTTGAAAGGATTGAGATGGACCTAGAGGGGGGGTGAATAGGTACAAATACAAATTTTAATTGTTACTTGGCAATTTTAGGCAATAGTGCGGAATATGAAAGTGAGCCTAACAATTGCAAGTGTGATGCAAAGAGATAAACAAGATAATCAAGTAATACAAGTAGATGAGTAGGCTAACACAATATGATTTAGGTAAGTGCAGATGAGACAAGTAACCACAAGCAGAGAGTTAAGGTTAGGGATAACCGCAACTCCGAGAGACGAGGATGTAAGCCGATGTTCACTTCCTTGGAGGGAAGCTACATCACCGTTTAGAGAGGTGGGTGTTACCACGAAGGCACACCAACGCCATGAAGGCTCACCCTATTCTCTCTTTGAGACAACACCACGAAGGCGTTTCTCAACCACTAGTGGTAGACCTTGGGGTGGTCTCCAAACCCTCACAAACTTTTCCGGGGGTAATCACAAAGGTTGATTCCTCTCCGAAAGACTCCTACCGCCTAGGAGTCTCCAACCTCTAAGAGTAACAAGAATGATGGGAAAAGCTCAAGACTTGCTCAAGTCACAAATTCCTTTGGTGCAAAGAAGGGGAAGGAGTGGATCTATCACTTGGTCGAACAACTTCTCTCAAATGCTCTCAAATCCCTTGGGGATCTAAGATTTGGTGTGGAGGAGTGAGAGAGAGAGAGTGTGTAATGTGTTCTAGGGTTTGTTCAAAGTGAGTGGTCAGTCCTATCGCGAGAGGGAAGAAAGGCTATATATAGTGGTAGTGAAGAGCTAGCCGTTTGGCCACTTAAGGCACAGGAGCTGTCGGACGTCCGGTGGGTACCGGACGACCGGTGACACAGATCGGACCGGACGTCCGGCTGGGCAGCCGGTCGTCCGCTCGCTGGAGTATAAATCTGACCGCGAAAACAGCACAGGTAGCGGACATCCAGAAGGCGCCGGTCGTCCGGAGCCCGGACGTCCGGTGTTGTCGGAAATCCGTTAATTGTAGTTCTGTTGGAGTGCACCGGATATCCGGAGATGAGCGGACGTCCGGTGACGAGACATCTGATGTGACCGGTCTTCCGCTAATTTCAGTTCTGTGAAGACTCACCGGACGACTGGAGAGAGTCGGATGTCTGGTTGGTTGAGAGAGGTCGGACGTCCGTAGACTTCGGACGTCCGGTGAAAGTTGGACCTTTTAACTTAGAAACCTACTACCATTTTTGCACAAGTTAGAGGAAGAATTTATGAGATGGTATGAGAGGGAATTTTGTGGTTTTGAGCAAGTTCTTTCGCGAAATCCATCGATCCCCTCTTAATAGTGTGGGATCCCTACACTCAAGAGCAAAACCGAAAACAAGGAGCCGAAGCTTTTTTATCTTTGTCTTGTGTCTCTGCTCTTGGGTGATATATGTTTTTATGTCCGTAGTCATAATCCACACACACATAGCCCTTGGGACATATCCTGAGAAATACTCGATAAACATGATTAGTCTCAATATGCATGTTGTCATCAACATCAAAATATGATTAAGGGCATGATTGCACTTTCAATCTCCCCCTATGATTAAGGGCATTCATCAAACACCACGTCACAAGTTTCTACAACACATCCATTGAATTTGTTGTAGACTCTATAGGTGTGAGAGTTTGATCCATAACCAACAAATATGCCCTCAATGGTTTAATATTGAAATTTTCCTAACCGCTCTCTTTTGTTGAGGATGAAGCATTTACACCCAAATACATGAAAGTACTTGACATTTGGCTTGTTCTCGGTCAGGAGCTCATATGGAGTCTTTTCCAATATCGTGCGGAGGAAGAGCCAGTTTGAAGCATGACATGCAGTGTTGATGGCCTCGGCCCAAAAACTATGTGGCAACTTGTATTCATCCAACATGGACCTTGCCATCTCCACAAGGGTGCAGTTCTTCCTTTCTGCAACACCATTTTGTTGGGGAGTGTATGGTGCTGAATATTGATGTTCAATCCCTTCATCACTAAGAAATCCTTCCAAGGTGTAATTCTTGAACTCGAAACCATTATCACTTCTTATTGCCATGATTTCTTTGTCAAACTTGCGTTGTGCTTGCTTGGCAAAATCAATGAAGGTGATCTTCGTCTCGTCTTTGGACTTGAGGAAAAACACCCATGTGTATCTTGAGTAATCATCCACAATGACAAGTCCATACTTTTTCCCACCAAGACTATCCCATGAAGGAGGCCCAAACAGATCCACATGAAGGAGCTCCAAAGGCCTTGAAGTAGACACAATATTCTTGGGTGGGTGCTTTGATTGATGTTGCTTCCCGGCTATGCATGCACTACACACACGATCTTTCTCAAAAGAGACATTTGTTAGTCCAAGGATGTGATTTCCCTATAAGAGATCTTGAAGATTTCTCATGCCAACATGGGCTAGCCGGCGATGCCATAGCCACCCCTTGTCGGCCTTGGCCATTAGACAAGTTGCATGGAATGTGCTCTCTTTCGAGAAATCAACCGTGTAAAGGTTGCCATCCAACTCTCCAACAAAGGCCACTTCAAGAGTATCTCTCTTAAAGACTTTCACATCCGTTAGTCCAAATAGTGTATCATAACCAACAGAGGCCAATTGGCGAACAGAAAGCAAATGGTATTTAAGGGATTGGACAAGCATGACATTTGCAAGAGACATGTCATTTGTGATAGACACCTTACCCAAACCGAGTACCTGTCCTTTTGATCCTCCACCAAACATAATGCTCATAAATGGTTGAATAGCTTCCATGAAATCATATAGCAACTTGCTATCTCCGGTCATATGATTGGTACATCCACTATCAATCACCCATTTTACTCCATCGGAGAAGGCAACCTACACACAATTATTACTTGGTTAGAGGCACCCATTTTGCAATGGGACCTCTCAAGTTAGTCACAAGGGTCTTAGGGACCCAAATAGCATAAAACCGAAATGCATTTCGAGGACCAACAAACTTTGCACAAACTTCTCCATCATTAGTCTTACGAAGAACATAGGATGGAGGCATGAACTCTTTTGGCTTGATGATAGTGGGCATGCCCCTTGTGGCCTTCCCACAAACAACCTTACCTTTCTCCTTGTGCCCTTCTCGTACAAAAGTTTCTTCTAGAGGGGTGGTGCACTTTTGAGAGGATGTCTTCTTCTTGCTTGTGCTTGGGTCAAACCCGAGTCCTTCTTTGGCAAACACTTCATTGTGTTGGCTCAACACCTCATTAAGGTTCTTTTGCCCTTGAGCACATGTCATGAGCCCTTTCTCGATTTGAGCTTTGAGAAAGCGATTCTCCTCAAGAATAGATGCTAGATCACTACTAGAGTTAGTAGTACAAGCATCAACATTGATAATAGGAGAAGAGTAAGCCTTGGCTAGAGTTTCAAGATAAGTAAGCTTGAGTGTCTCAAAACTCTTTTTAAGAAGGGTGAGCTCTTCTTCCTTGGTCTTGAGGGACACGGATAGGAGCTCACAATCCTTAGAGAGAGAAGCATTAGACTTTACAAGCTTACTTTTATCATTCATCAACTCTTCGCAAGAGTCGATAGCCTTTTTCAAGGAGGCAAGATCTCTAGTATGAACATCAATGTTTGCACCAATTTTTAAGCATAGTTCATCATTGCGTGCTTCCTCATATTGGACTTTCCGCTCAAGGATTTCATATTTTTCCTTTTCCTCGGTGATGAGGGTTTCGAGTTCCTTAATGGAAATGGTGTGCTTACTCACCATCTCCATAAGCATACGAAACATAGTGAGCTTCTTTCCTTTAAGAGAGCACATGAACTTATTTAGTTTAGCAAGCATAGGATCATTTATATCATCATCCTCATACCTATCCTCCACATCAAGATACTCATCACTAGGAGTAGGAGGAGTGAAAAGAGGAGGGTTTGATCATGGGGTTACCTTGACCTTGTCAGGAGAGTGTTGGTCCTCTCCATCTTCTACCACGGCCTTCGCCATGAGACACTTGTTAGCGTTGCCCTTGTAATCCTTCATGTAGTTGTAGGTGACAGCTTCACCACTCTTGTTGACTAGCCTCAATGCGTTTTGAGAATCTTGAGCAACTCCGCAACACCACTAACATCATCCAGATCGGATTCTTCTTGAGCAACCATTGCTTTCCCCTCTCTCTTCTTGAGCTTGGAGTTCAAAGGATTTGGCAACTTCTTCTTGGGAAAGGTCTTGGGAAACCTTGGTTTATCTTCTCTCTTCTCATAAGGGCACTCGTTGGAGAAGTGGTTGGTTTCTTCACAGTTGTAGCATTTTCTTACTTTCTTCTTTTGAAACCTCCCCTTGAATTTTCCCACGCTAAACTTCTTGACAAAGAGAGCCATGTCTTCATATGAAGGTCCCTCATCAGATTCAACCTCATCACCATCTTCTTCTTCATCATCATCATCTTCTTCTTCACTTTGCTCATCTTCACATACATGCTTGGCCTTCAATGCAAGATTGATCTTCGATGATGGGGTACCATGCATGGCAAGATGTTTTGTAGCATTTTCCTTTGACTCTTCAAATAGTTGGAAAGTGGATATGATGTCATCTGTAGTCATTTCCTTGAAGGCATGGTGTTGTCTTATGTCCCATACCATCTGATGGTGATATGGAGCAAGAGCATGGAGCAACTTGTCCACAAGGAATCGCTTAGTCATGTTAAATCAATCTTGTATCTTGTCACACTCACATGACTCAATATCAGCGGTGAGAGTCATGAGACGCTCAAGGAGTTTATTTGGAGTTTCACCTTTCTCCATACAAAAGTTTTGCAATTGCCCCCTGGCAATTTCATATTGAGCACTCCGAAGGGTGGAGGTACTGGTCCTGGATCTTATAATACTTTCCCATAATTCCTTGGCACTTGTGATGTGTATGAAAGGTCTCCTTTGCTTTTCAACCATACCTCTCCTTATACACATGATTGTCGTGTCATTGAGATTCTTGTCATAAATTTCTCTTGGTGTAGGATTCTTTGGATCAACCACATGGTAACCATACTCCAAGATCTCTAGCATCTCATCGTTTCCAAATCGAAGATGATCCTGCATAGCAACTCTCCACAAAGCAAAATCGGAAGTGGAGTCAAGTAAAGGAGGTTTGCCTTGGGAGTTATATTTTGGTTTCTCAACTTGGGGTCTTGCATAAAGCAAAGGAACACTAGAGTGTTCATTGCTAGGAGGTTGTTGACCAAGTGACGGAGTAGGCACAGTTGGTCTCGAAGCCGCACCACCCGAAAGTGGTGCAAGCACCGTGGACAATGTGGCTATCCTCATTTGGACCAAGGCCGCTACAGAAGCATCATGCTCCTCCTTTTGCTTAGCAAGGGTCCGTTCTAGATCCTCAGAAGTAAAGGTCTTGACTTCAGAAGAAGCCTCGCCTTTATACTTCGGATCTACAACAAGGGGAGTCCCATTAGGGTTCATCTTGCTCTAGGGAGGTTAAGCCACAAGAATAGAGCATGAGGCTCTGATACCAATTGAAAGGATCGAGATGGACCTAGAGGGGGGTGAATAGGTACAAATACAAATTTTAATTGTTACTTGGAAATTTTAGGCAATAGTGCGGAATATGAAAGTGAGCCTAACAATTGCAAGTGTGATGCAAAGAGCTAAACAAGATAATCAAGTAATACAAGTAGATGAGTAGGCTAACACAATATGATTTAGGTAAGTGCAGATGAGACAAGTAACCACAAGCAGAGAGTTAAGGTTAGGGATAACCGCAACTCCGAGAGACGAGGATGTAAGCCGATGTTCACTTCCTTGGAGGGAAGCTACGTCACCGTTTAGAGAGGTGGGTGTTACCACGAAGGCACACCAACGCCACGAAGGCTCACCCTATTCTCTCTTTGAGACAACACCACGAAGGCGTTTCTCAACCACTAGTGGTAGACCTTGGGGTGGTCTCCAAACCCTCACAAACTTTTCCGGGGGTAATCACAAAGGTTGATTCCTCTCCGAAAGACTCCTACCGCCTAGGAGTCTCCAACCTCCAAGAGTAACAAGAATGATGGGAAAAGCTCAAGACTTGCTCAAGTCACAAATTCCTTTGGTGCAAAGAAGGGGAAGGAGTGGATCTATCACTTGGTCGGACAACTTCTCTCAAATGCTCTCAAATCCCTTGGGGATCTAAGATGTGGTGTGGAGAAGTGAGAGAGAGAGAGTGTAATGTGTTCTAGGGTTTGTTCAAAGTGAGTGGTCAGTCCTATCCCGAGAGGGAAGAAAGGCTATATATAGTGGTAGTGAAGAGCTAGCCGTTTGGCCACTTAAGGCACAGGAGCTGCCGGACGTCCGGTGGGTACCAAACGACCGGTGACACAGATCGGACCGGACGTCCGGCCGGGCAGTCGGTCGTCCGCTCGTTGGAGTATAAATCTGACCGTGAAAACAGCACAGGTAGCGGACATCCAGAAGGCGCCGGTCGTCCGGAGCCCGGACGTCCGGTGTTGTTAGAAATCCGTTAATTGTAGTTCTGTTGGAGTGCACCTGATATCCGGAGATGAGCGGACGTCCGGTGACCGGACATCCGGTGTGACCGGTCTTCCGCTAATTTCAGTTCTGTGAAGACTCACCGGACGACTGGAAAGAGTCGGATGTCTGGTTGGTTGAGAGAGGCCGGACGTCCGTAGACTTCGGACGTCCGGTGAAAGTTGGACCTTTTAGCTTAGAAACCTACTACCATTTTTGCACAAGTTAGAGGAAGAATTTATGAGATGGTATGAGAGGGAATTTTGTGGTTTTGAGCAAGTTCTTTCGTGAAATCCATCGATCCCCTCTTAATAGTGTGGGATCCCTACACTCAAGAGCAAAACCGAAAACAAGGAGCTGAAGCTTTTTATCTTTGTCTTGTGTCTCTGCTCTTGGGTGATATATGTTTTTATGTCTGTAGTCATGATCCACGCACACATAGCCCTTGGGACATAATCCTGAGAAATACTCGATAAACATGATTAGTCTCAATATGCATGTTGTCATCAACATCAAAATATGATTAAGGGCATGATTGCACTTTCAGTTGTCTACAACGGGGTTCTCAGCTCCATTTCTATCAATAATATGCAAATCAAATTCTTGTAGCAGGAGAACCCATCTAATAAGTCAAGGTTTAGCATCTTTATTTTCCATAAGGTATTTAATAGCAGCATGATCAGTGTGAATAGTTACTTTATAATCAACAATATAAGGTCTGAACTTATCACAAGCAAATACAACTGCTAAGAACTCCTTTTCTGTGGTAGCATAATTTCTCTGGGCATTGTCTAGAGTTTTACTAGCATATTGAATAACATTTAATTTCTTATCAACTCTTTGCCCTAGAACAGCACCTACAGCATAATCACTAGCAACACACATAATTTCAAAGGGTAAATTCCAATCAGGTGGCTGAACAATAGGTCCAGAAATCAATGATTTTCTTAAGTATTTCAAATGCTTCTACGCAATCATCATCAAAGACAAAAGGAATATCTTTTTGTAATAGATTAGTCAGAGGCCGAGAAATTTTTGAGAAGTCCTTAATGAACCTCCTATAAAAACCGGCATGACCAAGGAAGCTTCTTATACCTTTAATGTCCTTGGTACACGGCATCTTTTCAATAGCATCAACTTTAGCTTTATCAACTTCAATACCTCTTTCAGAAATTTTATGCCCCAAGAAAATACCTTTATTAACCATAAAGTGGCATTTCTCCCAATTCAGAACAAGATTAGTTTCTTCACATCTCTTGAAAACTCGATCAAGGTTGCTCAAGCAATCATCAAAAGAGGATCCATAAACGGAGAAATCATCCATGAATACCTCACAAATCTTTTCACAAAAGTCAGAGAATATAGCCATCATGCATCTTTCAAAGGTAGCAGGTGCATTACATAAACAAAAGGCATACGTCTATAAGCAAAAGTACCGAAAGGGCAAGTAAAAGTGGTCTTTGATTGATCATCAGCTGACACAGGTATTTGAGAGAAGCCAGAGTAACCATCTAGAAAGAAAAAAATGTGTATGTCTGGATAATCTTTCTAGCATTTGAACAATAAAAAGGCAAAGGGTAATGATCTTTTTTAGTAGCCTTATTTAATTTGCGGAAATCAATTACCATCCCATAACCTGTAATAATTCTTTGCGGAATCAATTCATCTTTATCATTAGGAACAACAGTAATACCTCCCTTCTTAGGGACATAATGGACACGACTTACCCACTGACTATCAGCAACGGGATAAGTTATACCTGCCTCAAGGAGCTTTAATATTTCTTCTCTTACCACTTCTTTCATCTTAGGATTCAGCCGTCGTTGATGATCAATAACTGGTTTGGCGTCTTCCTCCAAATTTATTTTGTGTTGACATAGAGTGGGACTAATGCCCTTAAGATCATCAAGAGTATATCCAATAGCAACACGGTGCTTCTTCAGAGTTTTCAATAATTTCTCTTCCTCCTTCTCTGAAAGGTTAGCACTAATAATAATAGGATATATTTTCTTTTCATCAAGATAAGCATATTTAAGTGTATCAGGTAATGGTTTAAGCTCAAACACGGGATCACCCTTGGGTGGAGGAGGATCCCCTAGGATTTCAACAGGCAAATTGTGTTTCAGAATAGGTCCCTGTTTAAAGAATACTTCATCTATTTCCCTTCTTTCATTCATGAACATGTCATTTTCATGGTCTAGCAAATAATGTTCTTATGGATCAGTAGGAGGCACGGCAATAGAAGCGAGACCAATAATTTCATCCTTACTAGGCCATTATTTATCATGGGGTTGTCTATGAAATTTAGAAAAATTAAACTCATGAGACATATCCCCTAAACCAACAGAAACAACATCCTTATTGCAGTCTATCTTAGCATTAACAGTATTCAAGAAGTGTCTACCAAATATAATGGGACAAAAGCCATCTTGTGGGGAACCAAGAACAAGAAAATCAGCAGGATATTTAACCTTCCCACACAAGACTTCAACATCTCTAACAACCCCGATTGGTGAAATAGTATCTCTATTAGCAAGCTTAATGGTAACATCAATACCTTCTATCTCAGCTGGTGCAATATCATGCATAATTTCTTTATATAAGGAAATAGGTATTGCAGTAGCACTAGAACCCATATCACACAAGCCATGATAACAATGATATCCTATTTTAACAGAAATAATAGGCATGCCTACGACAGGTCTATGTTTATCTTTAGCACCAGGTTTAGCAATTCTAGCAGTCTCATCACAGAAGTAAATAACCTACCCATCAATATTATCAGCCAAGAGATCTTTAACCATAGCAACATGAGGTTCAACTTTAACTTGCTCAGGGGGTTTAGGTGTCTTAATATTACTTTTGTTGACAACAGTTGAAGCTTTAGCATGATTCTTTATTCTAACAGGGAAATGTGGTTTCTCAACATAAGCAGTAGGAACAACAGGATCATTATAAGTGATAGTCTTTTCTTCAACTTTAATAGGTGCAACTACTTTTAATTCAATGGGAGGATTATATTTAAACCACTTCTCTTTAGGGAGATCAACATGAGTAGCAAAGGATTCACAGAAAGAAGCTACTATCTCAGAGTCAAGTCTATATTTAGTGCTAAATTTACGAAAAACATCGGTATCCATAAAAGATTTAACACAATCAAACTTAGGTGTTATACCTGACTCCTTAACTTCGTTGAGATCCCAATCTTCAGAGTTGCATTTAATTCTCTCCAATAAATTCCATTTGTATTCAATAGTCTTCATCATAAAGGAACCAATACAAGAAGTATCAAGCATGGAGCGATTGTTGTCAGAAAGCCGAGCATAAATTTTTTGAATAATCATTTCTCTTGAGAGCTCATGATTGGGGCATGAATATAACATTGACTTAAGCCTCCCCCAAGCTTGAGCGATGCTTTCTCCTTCGCGAGGCCAAAAATTATATATATAATTACGATCACGATGAACAAGATGCATAGGATAAAACTTCTGATGGAATTCCAATTTCAACCGTTTGTAGTCCCATGATCCCATATCATCACATAGCCTATACCATGTCAATACATCTCCCTTCAAAGATAAAGGGAAGACCTTCTTCTTGATAACATCATCGGGCATACCTGCAAGCTTAAATAATCCACAAACTTCATCCACATAGATTAAGTGTAAGTCAGGATGCAATGTTCCATCTCATGCAAAATGATTAGCTAGCAGTTTCTCTATAATACCCGAAGGAATTTCAAAGTAAACATTTTCAGTAGGTTTAGTAGGTTGAGGAGCAACTATTTGCTCTACCGGTCGGGGTGAAGATACCCCGAACAAGCCCCTCAAAGGATTACTTTCCATAGTAACAAGTGACAGTAAATTTCAGCACACTATATAAATTTTTCCTTACCAAATTCCACCTACCAAAGGCGCTACACTCCCCGACAACGGCACCAGAAAAGAGTCCTGATGACCCACAAGTATAGGGGATCTATTGTAGTCTTTTCGATAAGTAAGAGTGACGAACCCAACGAGGAGCAGAAGGAAATGATAAGCGGTTTTCAGCAAGGTATTCTCTGCAAGCACTGAAATTATCGGTAACAGATAGTTTTGTGATAAGGCAATTGGTAACAAGTAATAAAAGTAAATAGGGTGTAGCAAGATGGCCCAATCCTTTTTGTAGCAAAGGACAAGCCTGTACAAACTCTTATATGATGTAAGGCGCTCCCGAGGACACATGGGAATTATCGTCAAGCTAGTTTTCATCACGATCATATGATTCGCGTTTGGTACTTTGATAATCTGATATGTGGGTGGACCGGTGCTTGGGTATTGTCCTTACTTGGACAAGCATCCCACTTATGATTAACCCCTATTGCAAGCATCCGCAACTACATCAGAAGTATTAAGGTAAACCTAACCACAGCATGAAACATATGGGTCCAAATCATCCCCTTACGAAGCAACGCATAAACTAGGGTTTAAGCTTCTATCACTCTAGCAACCCATCATCTACTTATTACTTCCCAATGCCTCCCTCTAGGCCCAAACAATGGTAAAGTGTCATGTAGTCGACATTCACATGACACCACTAGAGGGATGACAACATACATCTCATCAAAATATCGAACGAATACCAAATTCACATGACTACTAATAGCAAGACTTCTCCCACGTCCTCAGGAACAAAAGTAACTACTCACAAAGCATATTCATGTTCATAATCGGAGGGGTATTAATATGCATAATGGATCTGAACATATGATCTTACACCAAGTAAACCAACTAGCATCAACTACAAGGAGTAATCAACACTACTAGCAACCCACAAGTACCAATCTGAGGTTTGAATACAAAGATTGGATACAAGAGATGAACTAGGGTTTGAGATGAGATGGTGCTGCTGAAGATGTTGATGGAGATTGACCCCCTCCCGATGAGAGGATCGTTGGTGATGACGATGGTGATGATTTCCCCCTCCCGGAGGGAAGTTTCCCCGGCAGAACAGCTCCGCCAGAGCCCTAGATTGGTTTTGCAAGGTTCCGCCTCGTGGCGGCGGAGTTTTGTCCCGAAAGCTTGCTTCTGATTTTTTCCTCGATGAAAGACTCCATATAGCAGAAGATGGGCATCGGAGGGCCACCAGGGGGCCCACGAGGCAGGGGACGCGTCCAGGGGGGTAGGGCGCGCCCCCACCCTCGTGGCCAGGGTGTGCCCCCCTCTGAAACTTCTTGTGCTCAGTATTTTTTATATATTCTGGAAATAGCTTCCGTGAAGTTTCAGGACTTTTGGAGCGGTGTAGAATAGGTCTCTAATATTTGCTCCTTTTCTAGCCCAGAATCCTAGGTGTCGGCATTCTCCCTCTTCATGTAAACCTTGTAAAATAAGAGAGAATAGGCATAAGTACTGTGACATAATGTGCAATAACTTCCCATGATGCAATAAATATTGATATAAAAGCATGATACAAAATGGACGTATCACTAGGCTCGTCAAGTTTAACCCGAGTATTCTACGTGTGCAAAACTGGCTTGCACCCGTTGTATGAGAATGTACAGCTTATCACACCCGATCATCATGTGGTGACTCGGCACGATGAACTGTCGCAACGGTGCATACTCAGGGAGAACACTTATACCTTGAAATTTTAGTAAGGGATCATCTCATAATGCTACCGTCGTACTAAGAAAAATAGGATGCATAAAAGATAAACATCGCATGCAATAAAAATATGTGACATGATATGGCCATCATCATCTTGTGCCTTTGATCTCCATCTCCAAAGTACCGTCATGATCTCCATCGTCACTGGCATGACACCATGATCTCCATCATCTTGATCTTTATCAACGTGTCGTCACATGGTCGTCTTGCCAACTATTGCTTTTGCAACTATTGCTATCGCATAGCGATAAAGTAAAGAAATTATATAGCGCTTGCATCTTATGCAATAAAGAGACAACCATAGGGCTCCTGCCAGTTGCCGATAACTTTAACAAAACATGATCATCTTATACAACAATTTATATCTCATCACGTCTTGACCATATCACATCACAACATGCCCTGCAAAAACAAGTTAGAGGTCCTCTACTTTGTTGTTCCAAGTTTTACGTGGCTGCTACGGGCTTAGCAAGAACCGTTCTTACCTACGGCATAAAAATCACAACGTGGTATAGTGATTGCTTTTTGATCTTCAGAAAGAACCCTATTCATTGAGAAACAGACACCCGCCAGCCACCTGTGTGCAAAGCACGTCGGTAGAACCAGTCTCATGAACGCGGTCATGTAATGTTGGTCCGGGCCGCTTCATCCAACAATACCGCCGAATCAAGAAACAACTGACGGTAAGCAATATGTATATACCCACACCCACAACTCCTTTGTGTTCTACTCGTGCATATAACCTCTACGCATAGACCTGGCTCGGATGCCACTATTGGGGAATGCAGTAATTTCAAAAAAATTCCTACGCACACGCAAGATCCATCTAGGTGATGCATAGCAACGAGAGGGGGAGAGTATGTCTACGTACCCTCGTAGATCGAAAGTGGAAGCGTTAAGTAACGTGGTTGATGTAGTCGAACGTCTTTGCGATCCAACCGATCAAGTACCAAACGCACGGCACCTCCGCGATCTACACACGTTTGGCTTGGTGACATCCCTCGTACTCTTGATCCAGTTGAGGCCGAGGGAGAGTTTCGTCAGCACGACGGCATGATGACGGTGATGATGAAGTTACCTACGTAGGGCTTCGCCTAAGCACTACAACGATATGACCGAGGTGAAAATCTGTGGAGGGGGGCACCGCACACGGCTAAGACAACTGTCAACTTGTGTGTTCTAGTGTGCCCCCTGCCCCCGTATATAAAGGAGCAAGGAGGAGGCCGGCCAGCCCCTAGGTCGCGCCCCCAAGAGGGGAATCCTACTAGGACTCCAAGTCCTAGTAGGAATCCACCAAGAGGGAGAGAGGGGGAAGGAAGGAAGAGGGTGAAGGAAGGAAAGGGGGGCGCCGCCCCCTTCCCCTTGTCCAATTCGGACCCAAAGGGGGGGCAGCCCCTCCTGGCCCTTCCTCTGTTCCCACTAAGGCCCATAGAGGCCCATTAGTTCCCCCGGGGTTTCCGATAACCTCCCGGCACTCCGATATTTATACGGTGACCCCCGAAACTCATTCGGTGTTCGAATAACATCGTCCAATATATCAATCTTTATGTCTCGACCATTTCAAGACTCCTCGTCATGTCCGTGATCACATCCGAGACTCCAAACTACCTTTGGTACATCAAAACACATAAACTCATAATACCGATCGTCATCGAACGTTAAGCGTGCGGACCCTACGGTTCGAGAACTATGTAGACATGACCGAGACTCATCTCTGGTCAATAACCAATAGCGGAACCTAGATGCTCATATTGGTTCCTACATATTCTACGCAGATCTTTATCGGTCAAACCGCATAACAACATACGTTGTTCCCTTTGTCATTGGTATGTTACTTGCCCGAGATTCGATCGTCAGTATCTCAATACCTAGTTCAATCTCGTTACCGGCAAGTCTCTTTACTCGTTTCCTAATGCAACATCCCGCAACTAACTCATTAGTGACATTGCTTGCAAGGCTTATAGTGATGTGCATTACCGAGAGGGCCGAGAGATACCTCTCCGACAATCGGAGTGACAAATCCTAATCTTGATCTACGCCAACTCAACAAACACCATCGGAGACACCTGCAGAGCATCTTTATAATCACCCAATTACGTTGTGACGTTTGATAGCACACTAAGTGTTCCTCCGGTATTCGGGAGTTGCATAATCTCATAGTTATAGAAACATATATAAGTTATGGAGAAAGCAATAGCAATAAACTAAATGATCATAGTGCTAAGCTAACAGATGGGTCTAGTCCATCACATCATTCTCTAATGATGTGATCCCGTTCATCAAATGACAACACATGTCCATGGCTAGGAAACTTAACCATCTTTGATTAACGAGCTAGTCAAGTAGAGGCATACTAGGGACAATCTGTTTGTCTATGCATTCACACATGTACTGAGTTTCCGGTTAATACAATTCTAGCATGAATAATAAATATTTATCATGATATAAGGAAATATAAATAACAACTTTATTATTGCCTCTAGGGCATATTTCCTTCAAGCATCTTGTCGACGTCTGCTTCCTGCTCCGCCTATAGGATACGAGGTTGGCCTCCGATTGAAAGGAATCGAGGATTGTTCCCTGCTTCACCTACAGATATGTGTCGGCCGCGTCGCCTCGTGCTCCTCTTGCTCCTCGTCCTTCTATGCGTCCTCCTCATCCTCTTCCCGCCCCGCGTCCTCATCCAGATCCACCGCGTCGGGAGGTATCTCCACGGCGATCTAGGCTTCACGCCTTGCCCGGATCTGCTCAAGGAGCTGCAGCCGACGCTCTGGTGTTACATAAGGATAGCTCCTGACCCATCGGCATGGTGGCATGGCTACTTGATTGTGGTGACGGCGGGCGGGTGAAATGTGGAGGTGGAAGACGATTGGAAAGTGGTGGCGGCGGACAGGAGGGGAGGAAATGTGGATGGGTAGGGTTTCGGTGCCAGCATCCACCTTAAATAGTTGGCTAGGGGCCTTGCGCGGCGCGTCGGAGCGCCAACACGTGGCGCTATTAGTCCATCGCAGGAGACGAGCTTTGGACCGCTGGTTTTCGGAGTGTTTTCATGGAGGACCCGCACGTTAGTCCGACGTGGCAGAGGCGCTCGGTCGTGCCCGTGCCTCACCATATTCAACCCAGAGTTGGGCTAGACATGAGGCACCTCAAACACGCCTCAAATGCCCGGGCTGACTGGAGAGGCACCCATCAGGGGCGGTTTTTTTTTACCGGTCAGTGATCGGACCGTCCGCCTAGTCTTTTGTGGGGGTTTGAGGCGTCTGGCTGTAGATGCTCTAAGATCATGCAAATTTGCAACAACTCATTTACATGTTTTTCTTTGTCATTGTATTGCCAACTAAGTGTGTGGTGCACCCTTACCTTTGCCACGTCCTAGCATTCGCGACCCTATTGCACGATACTCCCCTACCCCTTAAATACGTATGAACAATGTGAGTTGTGTCATGACCAACGAATCATATTGGAGGGGGGGGGGGGGGGTTGCGAATCAATTTGTGGTTGGATGGTTAGGGGGACAGTGATATGCCCAGCCCACTAGGGTTCGATTCCTGATGCTCGCATTATTTCTGGATTTATTTCAGGATTTTCAACGATGTGCTTTCAATGGGAGGAAGCGTTTCCGTCGACGACGAGGTGCCTAGAATGATTTCGTAAATCTCAAGATGATACATCGGCTCAGTCTTTCGAAGGTGCTCATAGAGGTAGGGTGTGCGTGTATGCGTTCATAGGTTGGTTCGCGTAAGCCATGGGCTTTATTTCAGGATTTTTGCCGATACGCGTTTAGTGGGAGAAGACGTTCCTGTCGACTGTGCAGTGCCTACAGTAATTTTGTAAAATCTCAAAATGATATGTCGGCTCAATCTCTTGAAGATGCTCATAGAGGATAGGGTATACGTGTATGCGTTTATATAAATGAGTGTATGTACGTAGCGCTTGGGTTTGTACTGTCTTTTAAGACAGCCCGCGGTTACATTATTTATAAGTTGAATGTGCATACCTGTATGTTCCCATCACCACCTAGCTGAACTTCTTGTAATGTGACATAGCCATCGAGACTACTCACCGTGTGAGTGAGTACAATTTGATCTGTTTGAAATCTGGGTTTGGGAGAGGATGCACTGATATTCATGGTGACAACTCACTTCCGAGATCTGGTTTGTCGTTGTGTTCTTATTCCAACTAGCTGGAGGGATGTGCGTGAGCAGTGCGAACCATGACAAAGTCACCCACTCGTTTCATTTTGACATGTTCCCTTCCATAAAAAAAATGTGCAAATTGGATCCTCAGCATGTGTCGTCGGCTACCTCTTACAAGATCAAATTTAAACAGTATTATTCAGATGTGAAACGTCTTATGACAAATGCTCGGGATTTTACATTGCTTAGAGCATCTCCAATAGAAGATATATATATATACCTGGGGATGTAAAAGTAGGTATTGTATAATTTATATCACCAAAAGAAATGCCTTTAATTTACATCTTCAAAAAGAAGTCTCGACTTCAACAAATGATGTATGTTTGGTGATGTCTAGTGCTCCAACAGATGATGTATTTGAAAATGTAAACTAGTTCTTGGGCGACATGGCGGCGGTGCGGCTCCGGCCGAGGGCCGAGTAGAGATGGGCGCCGGCGGCCGAGCGTGGAGACGGGCGCTAGCAGGGGAGCTCGAATCGGGCAGCCGAGCATCAAATTGAGATGAGGAGCGGGGCGGGGCGGCGGCGAAACTCGAAATGCGCCGGCGGCTGAGCTTCAAATGCAATGGGGCGGACCGACGGAGCTTCAACTAAGGTGGGGCGGGGCGACAACACTTGAATCAAGCGGCAGCGTGGCGGAAAACGGGGCGGATGCGGTGGAACCTCGTCCTCCGCTGGTGGTGGATGTGGATCACGACGGCGACTAGATGTGGAGCCTGCCGAGCTCCATCCTCCGCAGCCGACTCGAGCGGGCGCTCCTCGAGGATCCCCGGTGGCGTCACCATGGGAAGATGAGCGCGGGAGCGACGACGACGACCGCGCGGTAGGAGGAGGCGGCCATGGTGGCCCGGTGGCGAGGGCGAGGCGCTAGAGCTGGCCGGAGCAACGGGGAGGCGCCGAATTTGGCCGAAATCGGCCGGTGACGGCAACAGCAAGGGGATCAACGGTTGGAAACTTTCATGATGACGGTTGGTTGACGCGTGGCTGGCCGTTTTACATCTGGGTTTACATCTCCAGCGGTTGGAATGCAAATTTATATCTTCAAATGTTATATTTTACATTATCTAAAGCAGGTGACGTAAAAATATATACATCTACATCATCTATTGGAGCGGCATTTTTAGGCCTTGATGATGTAAAAAATAGTTATTTATACATCTATATCATTTATTGGAGATGTTTTTATAATTCAAAAAATGTATCACCCCTTAAGGCCACGACAATTCACATCCAAGGAAGATCTTGGCATTAATGTCATATGAGTACATTTTTTCTTTTGTTTTGAGATGAGGCCAAAGACTGCGCTGTTTTAAGTAATGCGTAACTAAAATGTTCACATCCGAAATCCTCTCTTTAACCTAAATGATAAGTGTTATATGTGTGGCACGTAGTAACACCATCTTCGCGTTTTTACAACTAAAATTACCATAAAAAAGGGAAACGAAATCTAGAAAACTAAAACTGTTCATCCAAACAGAAAGTTGTCATACTTCACATCCCCGAGTAACTAAAGGTACCATCAAAAAAGTCAAAGCAAAATTGCTTCATGCCAGACATATGGCACTTATCAGAGTCCCTCTTTAATTTCTATAAAAAATGTTATTTTATGCTTTTTTTTTGTAGAGAGGCCATATTTTTTTGCTTCTCTCGCTTATCCATAATAATTGTCGTTGATTTAGTACATCCATATTAATTATCATTGATTTAGTACAATTAATATGTTATTTTAGAATCAGTACAATTAATATGGGAAAAAAAGCTAGTGGTCAACCGACCGATCTTTTCTCTCAAGTCCGCGAGGTTCTACGCTTGACACACGTCTTATGGGCCAGCACACCGCTTCTCTCCTTCATCCCTTTCTCTACTAAAATGGCCGCATATTTTATCTCTCCTATCCATGCGTTGAATCTGACCTTCGCCTGCAATCTCTTTATGGATCTCATCTGAACATACAAAACGCTCCGTACTGCAGTTCTTGCAACCGGGCACCCGTTTCGAAAAGGCATACCGCAACAAACAGCATGATGCAGAGACCACGGGGTGCTCTCACCGTTGCAGCCGTCGGCGTTCTTACAAGTTTTCGCAACGATAGTACTATTGCAGGAATACATAGGAGAAGCTGGAGATGTTTGGTCATATTGCAATGAAGGTTTTGCAACGAGAGTCTTGTTACAGAAAAATAAAGAAGAAGTTTTGCATCAAGGGTTTTGTTGCAAAAAATAGAGAAGAATATTTTTTTTTGCAACAGGGTCTTGTTACGGTATATCATAGAAGAGAAGATTTTGCAACAGAGGTCTTGTTACACAAAATTAGAGAAGAAGGAATTTTGTAACATGTCTCTGCAGCAGAAAGTTAGAGAAGAAAAGATTTTTCAACAAGAGCGTTGTTACAGGAAATTAGACAAGAAGAACGGATGGCATAATCAGATGGCTCGCGAGGCGGCGGATGCGTGACGACGTGTAGCACGGCCCAATTAATATGGATACGAGGTGAAAACTGAAAAAATAGCGGGCCTCGTGGTGGGCTGCCCGGTGCATGGACCGGGTCTTTGTGTGCGCTGTGCGGGAGCGGGCTTTGTAAAGTGCGAAGGCGCGGGGTCAGCGTGCCTGCCATCCGGCGAGTGACGCCTCCGTTCAAAATGAATCGTGTCGGTCTCGGTAACGACCCACCCGCGCGTGCCGCGTGGTATGGCACAGGGGGAGCGGAAGAGACGAACGGCATTCGCTTTGCCTCGCTATCCACCCGTTCACAGAATCAACCGATCTCGACTGGGACCTGAGAAGAAAAGGAGTCCACGGATTTTTTTTAAATTTTTTTTTTGAAACTGGAGTCCACGGATTTTGGAACCTAAACCGAGAACAGCTCTATTTTTGCAGGAGTTTCGAAGAAATTTCCAAAGGGTTCATGCAACGTTCCACACCCGTGGAATCTGGGACAACATTTTTCTATGCTTTTTTTGACACCAAACATTTTCTATCCTTATGACTAAGGGCATCTTCAACGGCAACCCGTAAATACCTTTTTACATCTATGCGTTGATAGGAACCAGTCCACGGATAGTATATGGGAGGATCATCCAACGTTAGCCGCATGCATTTCAAATCGCATTTTAACTAATCGGATAAAATTCATGCAAAGCGGTCAATACTAATCAAAGTTCGGATAGAAAACAACACAAATCATTCATACATAACATGCAAATTAAGTCTAGTACAACAATGTCTGAACACTTGATCTGTGCATTGTGTCATTGCCGAACATACAACTTAGCTATGCTAACATTTGAACTTCATGTGATTCGCCATGGGTATGAAGAACATCCAGAGAATTGATATTTGCCAACACCGGCGGAGCTACGTGTTGATAAAATCGGCCGTGGCCCGCCCAGCTCATAGCAATTACAGTGAAGATTTGAGAGTAAACTCAACCATGAGCTTTAGAATTATGAGTCTTCCTTTGTACCGGCCCGCCCTTGTTTTCTACCATAGCTCCGCCACTGTTTGCCAAACTTCAAAATGAGTATGGGGAGCATCCACAGAATATATTGACAACAAAAATCAAAAGAAAGAAGCTTCTTGGGGCACATCCAACATAACAAAACCATCGAGCAGATTTTAGGTTTTTTAACTTAGAAATCAATATCATAACAGAGAAGGTCGCCCAAGCAAGGTCATTCCTCTTCCGCTAAAAAAGAAAAGAAAAAGAAAAGCAAGATTGTTCCTGCTATCATTGCAATTGCAGTTCCATAACCTGTGAATTGCAGATAATTAGATAGGACAAGCAACATTCCATACAGTCCGTGCCTTCTGATGATTAGATCACACAAGACACCAAAAAGATTTAGGAGAATCATGAAAAAAAATTCTTCTATTTTGGGATGACCGATTCTCTGAACAAAGTACTAAACCGTACGGTATTTTGAAATATGGCAAATTACAGTTCAACCATTTCCAGCTAGGTTTACATGGTTCCAAGTGAATAACAATTACCAATCCCTTAGAGGATTTACAGCCAGACTTGGCAAATCCGACCCATTATATGTCCATGGACGCTTCTGGGCATGCTCGCGGGCGCATCCGGACGGGCCCTTGTATTTCGCTCCCTGCATTCACATATCTTAAATCTGGGTTCTCAAATCCTTGCAAATCCATGCACGTCGATCATAAAAGCCAATGTCGCGCATAAATAACAAATGTTGGTACCGAGCATAGATAGTGTTTACATAAAATTTATTTTAAGTGCACAACTCAAGCATTAGCTCCTTGGTTTCCATTGTGGGCCCACATGTGCTCCACAAGATCATTGAGTAGCTGCGTGTGCATCTGATGATCTTGAAGATTCTGATGCATCTGCCGAAAGTTCATAAGCTGAGCCATAGCTTGATCTTTCGGGATTTCAACTTGTTCTCCAGGTGCTTCAAAATCATTGGTTTGGACTACACCATCATCCTCATCCTCGGTAATCATATTGTGCAGAATAACACAACATGTCATCAGCTACCACAAAGTTTCTGATTCCCACATCATTGCAGCGCTTCGCACAATTCCCCAACGAGATTGAAGCACACCAAATGCCCTCTCCACATCCTTTCTAGCCGCTTTCCGCATTGTTGCAAAGTGGCTCTGTTTATTGCCATGCAGTTCGGATATGGTCTTCACAAACACCACCCACTGAGGATAGATACCATCGGCAACATAGTATCCCATGTTGTAGTCTCGGCCGTTGACGGTGTAGTTGAACGGCGGTGATTCTCCATTGCAAAGCCTCCTGAACACCGAAGATCGTTGAAGGACGTTGATGTTGTTGTGAGAACCCGACATTCCAAAGAAAGCACGCGAGATCCATAAGTCATGTGATGCCACCGCTTCTAATATGATGGTGGCCTCTCTGGTGTTATCTTGATACATTCCCCGCGAATCTTTGGGACAGTTCTTCCCTTGCCAATGCATGCAATCAATTGATCTGAACATTTCTAGAAACCCCCTTGCGTCTCCAATAGCCAATAATTTCTCCGTGTCCTGCGCATTTTGTTCTCCGAGATACTCAGGTCCAAACACCTCCACCATGGCGGGAGAGTGGATTGCTCTACTAGAGTTGGCGACGCAGAGGCTAGGAACGACTGCGGAGCGCCCGCGGCGGCGAAGCTGCGAGACGGATGACGTGGAGGAAGAAGGGAGGAGATAGCAAATGAATCCGACAGGTCTTGGGGGTGGAATTGATGTAATTTACGATGAGGCCGGGCTGTCGGGTCCGACGTGGCGGGCATGTTCAAGCACCCCCATATCTGTCTCATATTTGGGTTGGATATGAGGGGTGCCGGTCGACCTGGGTGTTTGAGGCCTGTTTGAGGGGGGCATCTGAGTCAAAAAATCGTGACCAGATAGTGATCGGGCAGCCCATCCAAACGTATGAGATGGGTTTGTGCGCCCGGCTGTAGATGCTCTTATGAGTTAAAGTGCACAAAAAAGTTCGCTTGCTATCCTTCTCCCAGCTGATGTTCACCGGTTATCGTTACCCTGGAGTTTCCCACCCCCAAAGTTGGGTGTATTCTCCCTTGCTGGTTTACCGGTTGGCAACCAGCGCAAATCTCTCCCTTCCTCTTAGGTTCGTATTCGTAACTTTGTTTTTCTCCAACTTTATTTATGAAATATAGCATCCTGCTGTCTTTAAGTAAATAAAAATAGAAATAAAAATGCCAGGTAAATCATCATCACCATTACATACAAAATATTTGTGTCTGTATTGCAAGTTTGCAACACACAAACAATTATCTAGCCAAACAATATAATACTATGATACGACTCTGCATAAACAAGCGCTAGGCGCACACGTTGACACACACAGCATATAACATACACACACATCGTTCTTATTCAAACGGAGGCCAAACCAAGGCGCCGTGGAAGGATCACTTTCACTCCACCCCGTGTGGCATCAAACCAATATGATGTCGCTGCGATGCCATTTATTCTAGCGAGGAGTGGAGCGAGCGCCCCCCGTCCATCATAGCTCGAGGAACACAAACTCCTCGACGGCCGGGATGGCCCCAATCTTCTCGAGCGTCTTCTTGTCCGGCTCCTCGTCCACGCCGATGGCCATGATCGCCTGCTTGCCACGGGAGGTGCGGCCGACGCTCATGAAGCTGACGTTCACATTCCTCTCCCCGAGGATGTTCCCGACCTTGCCGATCATCCCGGGCTGGTTGACCTGCCGGCACAGGATCAGGTTCCCCTCCAGGCTGACGTCGAACTCGTAGGGCCCGACGATGGTCAGGTGGGGCACGCCGTACTTGACCCTGCTGACCATGACGATGTCCCGGCCGTCGCTGATCGCCCCGGCGAACCTGGACTGCACGTGCGAAAGGCGCACCTGGATGGACTCCAGCGGCGCCTCGGCGGCGGCGTTGTCGTGGGAGACCCGCTCCTCGGTGATGCGCAGGCCGCGTTGCTTCGCCGTGTAGTCCGCGTCCACGAGGTTGACGAAGGTGCTGGACACGGGCTCCACGATGCCCTTGGTGACCATCGCCCGGAGGAGCCTCGTGTCGAGGTCGTCGGGGTCCCTGGCTGAGGTGTACACCACCTTGACGCCCTTGATGCCGCTCTCCCCGGCGACGAGCTGCACTGCCGGCCTCCCCAGCTTCTCCGCCAGGGAAACATACGGAGCTAGCTCTGACATGACCTGTAAAAGGAAGAAACAGATTTAGAAGAAAGATTTGCCGCATAATCACAGTCTATCACCGACATCTCAACTTCTCAAGAAGCTTCGTGCGTACCTCTGCTGGGACCATGGGAGCATTCACGGCGGTCGCTGCGAGCTCACCTCTCAGTGCGCCACCGACGGCTTCAGCAATTTCGATGGCGACGCCTTCCTGCAATGCGGCAAGTTCAGGTGCGTTGGTACCTCAAAAAGAGCGGCAAGTGGTTTGATTACATCCACTGAAACATTTATCGTAGCTAAGACGCCGACCTGCGCCTCCACTGTGCTTGCTCCAAGATGGGGCGTGATAGTGACATTCTCATGAAGAACCAGCTTGCTGTCCTTCGCCGGGGGCTCCACAGTGAAGACATCAAGAGCTGCCTGATCCAGATTGGCAAACAAAACCTCCACCTTTCAGAGAAATCTCCACACCGGCGAGCCAGAAGAAAGCTGAGAAGAGGAAGCTTCGAATCACCTGAGCAACTTTGCCGGAGTCCAG
The DNA here is from genome assembly GCF_056163025.1 of Triticum urartu. Taxonomy (NCBI): domain Eukaryota; kingdom Viridiplantae; phylum Streptophyta; class Magnoliopsida; order Poales; family Poaceae; genus Triticum; species Triticum urartu. The sequence goes on along the minus strand of NC_141873.1, from coordinate 390,698,892 downwards.
TGCCCTGACCAGAGCATCCTCATCGATCACTCCGCCCCTGGCCACATTGACGATCCGCAGCCGGTCTTCATCTTCCCGAAGGATTCGTCGTTGAAGACCTTGGATGTCGCCGGGGTGAGCGGCATGTGGAGGGAGATGAAGTCTGCCTTGGCGATGGCCTCCTCGAAGGACACCAGCTCTGCTCCAATGGCATGGGCCTTATCGGCCGGGGCATAGGGGTCATGGGAAATCACATGCATCCCTATCCCTTTCGCTCGCCTTTCCACCTCTGAGCCAACCTTTCCAAAGCCCATGATGGCAAGAGTCTTTCCAACTAGGGAAACTCCAACGTACTTGGCTCTTTGCCATTTGCCTGTGGGAAATCAGTTCAATACTTTTATTAGTAAGAATGAACGAGTTCACTCGCATCACCTGTGGAATATTTTTGCTTTTGTATTCCGTGATTAAAAGTTACTCCCTCCATCCCGAATTACTCGTCGCTTAAACAGATGATCTAGCACTACAATACGTCTAGATACATCCGTTTGAGCGACAAGTAATTCCACGAAGGAGGTATTTAAGTGTTAAGTTTATGTGACAATGTAAACATGCAAGATAGGAGCATAATCAATTTGAAATAGCTAGATTGGAAACACTGCTAAGGGCCTCTTTGATTCGTAGGATTTGAAAATGTAGGAATAGGAAAAGTATAGGGTTGAAGTTTCATGCCCACTTGAATGTTAGCAACAGGATTTCCCCACACTCTGTTACACCCTTCCTTGGGGGACCCAGTTGTTAAGTGGCGAGGTGAATTCATCGTTAAAACTTCATGGTAAAAACTGAAAATACCTACTAGATAGTTAGATAGGATTATATAGCAACTTTTGCAGGCAAACACAAAGGCAGCCTACATCCATCGAATTTCCTCCTTGACAACGCATGATTTTGTTTGGCTTCAGAAGTGCCAGAAAGCAACAAGTTCCAAAATATCAGTGACCGATTTGGCCTCTACATGTAGCACTAAATTTTTTGCCACATAGCAGATCAAAATGCTAAAGTTGAACAGGGATCATATTCCCCACTAAGCTGAGGTATCATGCTTGGGACCCATCAAATTTTATTAGTTTCATATTGCCAAAATAGTTTTGCACAGATTCCTCAGTACGAAAAAGGCATCATCCTGCTGAATTTGCAACCGCTTATCACGAGTGTCGTGGTTCTAACTCTGACAGTGATGTAGGGGGGGTGTATGGAGAGGCTAGATCTTAGCTATGGAGGAGCTGTAAGCACACGAGGATTACGAGTTCAGGCCCTTCTCAGAGGAAGTAACAGCCCTACGTCTCGGTGCCCGGAGGCGGTCGATTGGATTATGCGTGTGTAAATAACAGGGGTGCGAACCCTTCATCCTGAGGAGGGGGGGTGGCTTATATAGAGTTCGCCGGCGCCCTCCTGCCCTCAGTAATGCAGGGTTTAAGGTACATTTAAGGTCGGGCGTTACTGGTAACGCCCCTAATAAAGTGCTATAATGACCATAAAGACTACTTAACAGCTGACCGTTTGCCTGCGGAGTGACTATAGGTCTCCTGGCGGTCGAGTGGTTGGCTTCATGGTCGAGTGATAGCTTCTTGGTCGAGTGTCTTGAACCCGTCGAGTGGGATACCTTCAAGTCGATTGAAAGGTGACTTCTTCTAGGGATGTCCTAGGGTAGGGCTCCTTGGACAGGTCCGTGCCCCTACCCTAGGTACATGGCTTCATCATTAGCCACCGAATGGATCGAGGTTAGAGTGGGGAAAGAGTTGGAGATCTTTCCGACTGGTTCTTTGGGCTACGTGAGCGCCTCGTTTTGGGCCAACCATCACGGATGACGTCATCAACCTCTTTCAGTCGCCTTGATCCATTCCAGGCCTTTCGTCGAGTGAATTTCTTTACGTGTGACATACCGAGTGTCGGCACGAGCGGGGTCTTCTGTTTCAACAAGTTGTTCTGTGGCCCGCGGGTGTCGCGGGATTCGGATTTCGGGAAGCGCACGGGACGGGAGCGGCCGCAGTAATCGAAAGCGATAAAGTGGAAGCTCCTCGATCCTCGCGTCGCCTTTTTCGCCACGTACTGCGCGCGCGTCTGCTGCGGGATTTGACTGGATAGCCTGGGCCTACCAGTCAGCCACTCGGAAGCGGCCCCTTATAAGTTGCCAGCTCGGGGTTTCCAAACGGTGCGCTTCCTTCTTCCTCTCTCCCTTCGCGAGTTCCTCCGCCACCTCTGCTCTCACCCTAGCGCCGCAGGTCCGTGCAAGATTTTCCGCCGACGATGGCGAAGGACAAGACATCCGCCCTGGAGCGCGCGAAGAAGGCGGCGGCGCAGGGGAAAGGGAAGAGGTCCGCTCGGGGCGGATCCTCCTCAAGGTCTGCTCTGCCCCGAGGCTGGATCCAAGGCGATTGGATGCAGTCGGTGATCCGGCAAGAAGATCTCGACGACATGGTCGAGGGGGGGGGGGGTCATTCCCCACGAAGCTGCGCGTCTCCCGGGGAGAGAGATCGAACCTCAACCTCGCGACGGTGAGTGTGTGCTCCTAGCCACCCATGTCGACCGCGGGTTTTCTCTACCGCCCCATCCTTTTTTCCGGAGCTTCCTGAATTTCTTCGGAGCGCAGCTTCACCACTTCACTCCCAACTCCATCGTATACCTTGCTGCTTTCATTTCCATGTGTGAGGGTTTCTTGGGTTGCCGCCCCCATTGGGGTCTCTTCAAGCACATCTTTACCTGCCGTTCTCAATCGGTCAAGAAGGCCAGGTCGAGTGACGAAAGGACGCAGGTGATCCAGCTGTGCGGGGGCCTGGCGATCCAGACGAGGGGAAAGAGTTGTTTTCCATCTATCACTTTCCCAGAGTCGGTCCGTGGCTGGCAGGCGACCTGGTTCTATTGTCAAGACCAGGCGACCCCAGGACAGTCGACTGGTCTTCCCCCTTTCTCACTCGACCGAGCCGAAAAACCTGCTTCTCTGAAAGTGACGCCGGAGGAAAAGGCCCAAGTCAAAGTGCTGGCTGGTCAAGTGGTTGAGCTTGCCCGTGAGGGCGTGACGGGTATGGATTTGCTGGAGGTCTTCCTCCGGAGGCGCATCCAACCGCTCCAGGCTCGTGACCACCCGATGTGGCTGTACTCGGGTCTCGACGACACCACCCGGATCCACCCGGAGGAGGTCACTGATGAGATGCTGGAGGGGTGGTTGTCGAGCATCACATGAAACAAGGACAACCCCCGAGGAGCCAGGAGGGTAATTCCACTCGACAACTTGTATGACGTGGACCAGGTATGTCTTTATGCTCCTGACTGAGATCTTGTTTTCTTCATTGGTCTTCTTTGAGTAGGTCGATTGACTTTTGTCTTGTCTGTTGTTTTCCAGGCGACTACCGAGATGTACTCGACGCCCAGCGGGGCACAGGGGCCAACTGAGGAAGGGGAGGCGAGCGGAGGTGAGAGCGGAGACGATCAAGGCAAGTGGGAGTCCGACGGTGAAGGGGAGGGAGGCGACGATGTCGACTCCAGCGAAGAGGAGGAGGAGGAGGTTGAACCCCCCCCCCCCCCGCCCGGAGGGGCGATCCAAGCTCACACACGACCCAGCGCGGGAGCGTGGCAGGGCGACTGCTCCTGTTGGGCAGTCGTCGAAATGCCCTCGGACCTCTTCTCCTGCGCCGACTGGAAAGGCTCCCAAGCACCCACGCGCAACGCCGTCCAAGCCGCCCAAGGCTCTGCCCAAGATGAAGATGGCCGTCCCCACCATTTCTGGGTAATAATAAAACTTTGTTTTCCTTTGTCGACCGTGGACAGATCCTTGGTTGATTCATTGAGCCAACTGACTGACTTTCGAGACTTGCAGTGCTGCTACTTCTGAGATCTCCGCCAAGGACGACGACCAAGAGATGGAGGATGCTGTTACCTCCAACCCTGGTATGATTACTGACGTTCCGCTTTGAGTCGACTGAACATTTATTGCAACTCCGGTCGATTGAATGTTTCTCTTGTAGCCCTTCCTCATGTTATCGACCTCCCGGATGACGACGACAACGAACCGTTGAGAGTGAGGAGGAACAAGAGGGCGTCGGCTGACAAGACCTCCCAATCCGCTCCAGCGTCTGAGGCCGTAGCTCGGGATGGTGGTGACACCACTCGGGCTTCTGTGACCTTCGCCATTCCTCTGACGAGTGTGCGCCCCTCGACGTCGACTGCGGATCCGTCTTCGCTTTTTGCCGCATACCCCATCCCTGAGGACCAAGCGGCTGCTGCAAAAGAGGCTATACTCCAGGCGGGGATCATGATGGAGCAAGTGAAGGTGGCTCGGGAGGCCAGCCAAGCAGCTTACGACGCAAGTTCGGCTCTTCAGAGTAACGTCCAGGTCAGTCGACTCAACACTTGGTCTGTTCATGATATGCTATTTGAAGAACCTCTTTTCCGAAGATCTTTGTATATGTACACCCACTGGGTGTGTTTTACAGTGGGGGCACGCTGAGTGCACCCACTGGGTGTAGTCCCCGAGACTACGGTGGACTGCTGGCAGTCGACTGTAGTCTTTATGTTGTGTTGCTGTAGCTGTATTTCTTCACTCGGTATGGTCAGGCCATGTCGAGTGGGACTGTATCCGGTCGACTGCGGGCAGTCGACTTTTTTTTACAGTGGGGGCACGCTGAGTGCACCCACTGGGTGTAGCCCCCGAGACTACTGTCGAATGTTCTTGATTCGGCTGTAGTCTTAGAAACGTCATCATTGTCTCTTAGTCGCTCGGAAGCAACTTGTCTTGGCCGTTTGTCGACTGATTTTTCTTTTTACAGAAATCTTGCGAACTTGTAGCTCGCTATACTGAGCTGGAGAATCAGCAGATCCAGCTCAACCTTAACTTGAAGCTTGCTCAGGAGAATTTGAAGAAGGCGCAGGAAGAAGCAAAAGGTATGGCTGGTGAGGTTCTTCATTCTTGACGAGTGGCTTTTCTTTCTTGTCCATTCTTGATGTTGATTTCACTCGACGCACCGCAGATAAACTGGAGGAAGCTCTGAAGAAGAAGGACCAAGATCTTGCAGGGGCACAGAAGGAAGTCTTGAACAAAACGAGGCTTGCTGAAGAGAAAATGGCCTCGGTCGGAGCTCTTGAGCAGGAGAACTCCAGACTGAAAGCTGCTCTCGAGGTAGCCAATCAAGAGGTCAGCCGACTGAAGAACGAAAACGTGGCTCTGCATGACAAGGCAGGTGAGCTGGCGGGGAAGAGGAATGATCTGGAGGCTTATCTCGGTGGACTCGCCAAGAAGTTGTTCGTCGTGCTCGAAGGTAATTACTCTGCCCCGACTGTCTTGCAGTTACCAAGTCTGTGTAGGGTCACTGTATTATTCTTGAATCGTGTTTGCAGAATTCTGCCAGAACTTTGAAGAGGAGACCAGTCGAGTGGAGCCAGGCTTGGACCCTGCTAACTCCCTTGTGAAGGACGAGGCTGCAATGAACGTGCTCCGTCTGGAGTCTCGTATTGCCAGCGTGGTTGACTATCTTGCTCGACTGAAGGTTGCGATGTCGTGGATCGACACATCACTCTGGCCTGGGACGACGCTTCAGAACGACCTCAAGTCCCTGATGGCTCGACTTAATGAAGTCCTAGGTCGAGTGGAGGAATGGAAGAAATCTTCTGCTAGATGTGGTGCTGATGTCGCTCTGTCCCTGGTCCGCGTCCATTGCAAGGAGGCGCGAGAAGAAAAGCTGGCTGCCATCCAAGTCGCCAATACCAGGAAGCACAACTTTCAAGACTTCATGGAGACTTTCATTGCTGCTGCCACTCGTATTGCAGACGGGATCGACTTGGACGAGTTCGTCGCCCCTTCCAGTCCTCCTCCTGAGGAATGAAAAACTTTTATGCTTCACTTTAAATTTGCCTCGGAATGCCGAGTGGATTTGTAACCGTTAAACTCCGCCGAGCCGAGGGCTCGAGTACTTTGATCTGAGGTCTGGGACCTTTTAGGCTTTATCTGATCTTGATTTCTCGTTGAATATCTTCATGATTTGATTCGTCGAGTGGGACTTGATCTTCACTCGGAATAACCTTGTATTTGCGGCGCAACTCCGAAGAAGAATAGCAGTCGACTTGCGCCTCGTCGTCCTTGTGGATTGGGCTGTGTCCTGTACTTAGGCGAGCACTGGGCTGCAGCTAAGCCTCCGAGTGGGACGTTTGCTCTCCACTCGGTAGGATTTTTAAATACTTAGGCGAGCACTGGGCTGCAGCTAAGCCCCCGAGTGGGAGGATTGCTCTCCACTCGGTAGGATTTTTAAACACTTAGGCGAGCGCTGGGCTGCAGCTAAGCCTCCAAGTGGGAGGTTTGCTCTCCACTCGGTAGGATTTTTCAAACTTAGGCGAGTGCCTAACTGCAGCTAAGTCCCTAAGTGGGAGAACTTAGGCGAGCACTGGACTGCAGCTAAGCCCCCGAGTGGGAGGATTGCTCTCCACTCGGTAGGATTTTTAAACACTTAGGCGAGCACTGGGCTGCAGCTAAGCCCCCGAGTGGGAGGATTGCTCTCCACTCGGTAGGATTTTTAAACACTTAGGCGAGCGCTGGGCTGCAGCTAAGCCTCCAAGTGGGAGGTTTGCTCTCCACTCGGTAGGATTTTTCAAACTTAGGCGAGTGCCTGACTGCAGCTAAGTCCCTAAGTGGGAGAACTTAGGCGAGCACTGGACTGCAGCTAAGCCCCCGAGTGGGAGGATTGCTCTCCACTCGGTAGGATTTTTAAACACTTAGGTGAGCGCTGGGCTGCAGCTAAGCCCCCAAGTGGGAGGTTTGCTCTCCACTCGGTAGGATTTTTCAAACTTAGGCGAGTGCCTGACTGCAGCTAAGTCTCTAAGTAGGAGAACTTAGGCGAGCACTGGACTGCAGCTAAGCCGCCGAGTGGGAGGATTGCTCTCCACTCGGTAGGATTTTTAAACATTTAGGCGAGCGCTGGGCTGCAGCTAAGCCCCCAAGTGGGAGGTTTGCTCTCCACTCGGTAGGATTTTTCGAACTTAGGCAAGTGCCTGACTGCAGCTAAGTCTCTAAGTGGGAGAACTTAGGCGAGCACTGGACTGCAGCTAAGCCCCCGAGTGGGAGGATTGCTCTCCACTCGGTAGGATTTTTAAACACTTAGGCGAGCGCTGGGCTGCAGGTAAGCCCCCAAGTGGGAGGTTTGCTCTCCACTCGGTAGGATTTTTCGAACTTAGGCGAGTGCCTGACTGCAGCTAAGTCTCTAAGTGGGAGAACTTAGGCGAGTACTGGACTTTAGCTAAGCTCCCGAGTGGGAGGATTGCTCTCCACTCAGTAGGATTTTTAAATACTTAGGCGAGCGCCTGACTGCAGCTAAGTCCCCGAGTGGGAGAACTTAGGCGAGTACTGGACTGCAGCTAAGCCCCCGAGTGGGAGTCTGGCTCTCCACTCGGTAGGATTTTTGAACACTTAGGCAAGCGCCTGACTGCAGCTAAGTCCCCGAGTGGGAGAACTTAGGCGAGTACTGGACTGCAGCTAAGCCCCCGAGTGGGAGTCTGGCTCTCCACTCGGTAGGATTTTTGAACACTTAGGCAAGCACTGGGCTGCAGCTAAGCCACCGAGTGGGAGTCTGGCTCTCCACTCGATAGGATTTTTCAAACTTAGGCGAAACGGATTCGCATCTAAGTCACCCACTGGGGGATTTCATATGCAAACAAAAGTGACGGCAATTATTGGAACACTCTTGTCTTTGATAAAAATGTACTGCAGATTTTTTTTTTCTTATTACATCTCGTCCGAGTGAGAATTCAAGTGTAAAAGGGGCGGAGCAGTTCCGCATTCCAAGCTCGTGGCTCGTCGATCTGGCGATCAACATTTTAGAGGTGATACGCTCCATTGTGGAGGACTCTGGTGACGATGAAGGGGCCTTCCCAAGTAGGAGCGAGCTTGTGTGGTTTCTGTTGATCCACTCGGAGGACTAAGTCTCCTTCTTGGAAGGCTCGACTCTTCACATTCCTGGCATGGAATCGATGCAAGTCTTGCTGGTAAATGGTCGATCTGACCATGGCCATCTCCCTCTCTTCTTCTAGGAGGTCAACTGCGTCTTGCCGAGCTTGTTCTGCTTCATCTTCGGTATAAAGTTCGACTCGGGGTGCGTTGTGAAGAAGATCGCTCGGCAGAACTGCTTCGGCTCCATAAACCAGAAAGAATGGAGTTCTTCTAGTCGACCGGTTCGGGGTGGTCCTTAATCCCCACAGAACTGACGGAAGCTCGTCGACCCAAGCGCATGTCGCGTGCTTGAGATCACGCATCAGTCGAGGCTTTAGTCCTTTGAGAATCAGACCATTTGCTCTCTCGGCTTGCCCATTCGACTGGGGATGGGCTACCGATGCGTAGTTGACTCACGTGCCTTGAGAGGCGCAAAAAGCTCTGAACTTGTCCGAATCAAAGTTTGACCCATTGTCAGTGATGATGCTATGCGGGACTCCATATCTGAATGTTAGCCCTCTGACGAAGCTGATAGCAGTGCAGGCATCAAGATTCTTGATGGGCTTAGCTTCAATCCATTTGGTAAACTTGTCGACTGCTACAAGCACATGAGTGAAACCACTCCTGCCTGTTCTCAGTGGACCAACCATGTCCAGTCCCCAAACAGCAAAGGGCCAGATGAGTGGAATGGTCTTCAGGGCTGATGCAGGCTTGTGTGACATGTTGGAGTAGAACTGGCACCCTCCACACTTGTCGACTATCTCTTTTGCCATCTCATTTGCTCTTGGCCAGTAAAATCCCGCTCGGTATGCTTTAGCCGCAATGGTCCGAGAGGACGCATGGTGACCACAGGTCCCGGAGTGGATATCATCAAGGATTACCTGACCCTCTTCTGGTGTTATGCACTTCTGACCGATTCCAGTCGCGCTTTCTCTATACAACTGTCCCTTTATGACTGTGAAGGCCTTGGATCGGCGGACTATCTGTCGAGCCTCTTCCTCGTCCTCCGGGAGTTCTTTCCTTAGGATATACGCGATGTACGGTATCGTCCAGTCGGGAGTGATTGCCAAGACTTCCATGATTAGATCGACCACAGCAGGAACTTCGACTTCAGTCGGATCTGTGGCACTTTTCGGTTGTGGGGCTTCTTCTGTGAAAGGATCCTCCTGGACTAACGGCGAGCGGATGTGCTCCAAAAACACATTGCTGGGAATGGCTTCTCTCTTGGAGCCTATCTTTGCCAGATCATCAGCTGCTTGATTTTTCAGTCGGGGGATGTGATGAAGCTCTAACCCCTCGAATTTCTTTTCTAGCTTTCTTACTGCGTTGCAGTAGCCAGTCATAGCTGGGCTTCTGACGTCCCACTCCTTCATCACCTGATTAACCACCAAATCTGAGTCGCCGTAGACCATGAGGCGCCGGACGCCGAGTGAAATGGCCATGCGCAACCCATATAAGAGTGCTTCTTATTCTGCTTCATTATTGGAGGAATCGAAGTGAATCTGGAGAACATATCTGAGCTTATCTCCTCGGGGGGAGACCAATACTACCCCAGCACCGGAACCATTCAGCATCTTAGATCCATCGAAGAACATGGTCCAGTGCTCCGAGTGAACCTGAGTCGGAAGCTGCTGTTCAATCCACTCGGCGACGAAATCTGCAATTGCTTGGGACTTGATAGCCTTCTTTGCTTCAAACATGATATCTAGGGGAAGGAGTTCAATCGCCCACTTCGCCACTCGACCAGTTGCATCTCTGTTGTGCAAAATCTCTGACAGTGGAGTGTCGCTGACGACTGTAATGGAATGGTCAGAGAAGTAGTGTGCAATCTTCTTTGTGGTCATGTAAATCCCATATACAAGCTTCTGGTAATGGGGATATCTTTGCTTTGAAGGAGTCAAAACTTCAGACACATAATATACTAAGCGCTGAACTCTGAAGGCCTTTCCTTCTTCCCGCTCGACCGTAAGTACTGTACTGACAACTTGTCCCGTGGCCGCAATGTAAAGCAGCAGAGGCTCTTTACTGATTAGGGCAGCAAGCACCGGCTGGGTGGAGAGTAGAGCTTTGAACTCTGCAAACGCTGCATCAGCTTCTGGAGTCCACTCGAACTTGTCAGACTTCTTCATCAGTCGGTAAAGGGGCAACGCCTTTTCACCGAGACGGGAAATGAATCGACTTAGGGCGGCCAGGCAACCTGTAAGCTTCTGGACATCGTGTACACGCACAGGGCGCTTCATCTGGAGTATGGTGCCAACTTTCTCGGGGTTGGTGTCGATTCCTCATTCGGAAACGAGAAAACCGAGTAACTTTCCACCTGGAACTCCGAATGTGGACTTTGATGGATTGAGCTTGATATCATATCTCCTGAGGTTAGCAAAGGTTTCGGCAAGGTCAGTCAGTAGGTCGGAACCTTTCCGTGACTTAACCACAATATCATCCATGTATGCTTCTACGTTCCGACTGATCTGAGTGAGAAAACATTTCTGAATCATCCTCATGAACGTGGCTCCAGCATTTTTGAGGCCGAAGGGCATGGTGACATAACAGAAGCACCCGAATGGGGTGATGAAAGCCGTTTTGATCTTGTTGGGTCCATACAGACGTATCTGATGGTACCCTGAATAAGCATCTAGAAAAGACAAACGCTCACACCCCGCGGTCGAGTCGACTACCTGGTCGATGCGGGGGAGAGGGAAATGATCTTTCGGGCAGGCCCGATTGATGTGTTTAAAGTCAATGCACATGCGAAGTGACTTGTCCTTTTTGGGGACCATGACAACATTGGCGAGCCACTCGAAGTGGTAAATCTCTCGGATGAACTCCGCTGCTAAGAGCCGATCCACCTCCTCGCCAATAGCTTTCCTCTTCTGGACGGCGGACCGTCGAAGATGTTCTTTCACAGGCTTGAACTTCGGGTCGACTCGTAGACGGTGCTCAGCCAGCCCCCTGGGAACTCCAGGCATGTCAGAAGGCTTCCATGCAAAGATGTCCCAGTTCTCACGGAGGAACTGGATGAGCGCTTCTTCCTATTTGGAGTCGAGCGTCGTTGAGATGTGAGTCGGGGCAGCATCGGGGTCGGTCGGGTGAATGTGGGCTGGCTTTGTTTCACTGGACGACTGAAAAGCAGATCCTGGAGCAGGCTTCTTGGCTCGTAGCAATTCACTCGGATCAGCAGTCTTCTGGTACTCTTGCAGCTCGACAACTGCCATCTGAGCGTCAGCAATCTTTGAGCCTTTCTGAAAACACTCTTCTGCCTTCTTCCGATTGCCTGTAACAGTGATCACACCTTTGGGACCAGGCATCTTCAATTTGAGGTACACATAATATGGTCGAGCCATGAAGCGTGCGTAAGATGGCCTGCCCAAAATGGCATGATAAGCACTTTGGAAGTCCACAACCTCGAATGTCAACTTTTCCTTGCGGTAATTCTTCGAATCACCGAAAACCACATCAAGAGCGATCTGGCCGAGTGATTCGGCTTTCTTCAAATCACGAAAAGCAATGAGATGAAGCAATCAATTGTTCAAAACCCAAAAATGCCAAACCTGAAGAAAAGAAGTTGAGAGCGCACAGGGCCAAGAAAGAGAAGCCCTTGTCCAAAATGGAATCACAGCCGAGGTGCCCACTCGGCTTATCGTATTGAAAAAATAAGAAATTGCAAAAGTGTAGTGCACAAGAACTTGAAAAGAGGAACATGGCATGGGTTCCCAAAGGAAGTACTCTAAACAAGAATAATGCGAAAGCTTGTATTGCAAGTGGTGCAGCAAAGGCGAAGAAGGAAAATAGTGAAAACTATAAACAATTAACCGAAGGTTTACATCTAACTACCAGAATCTTCGGTTATCACATCATCCATATTCTTCAACCATGTCATTGATGCATATGCCATGTAATTCATCACCAGGTATGATTGGTTTTCCTCCAATTGGCTTTTTTGATCCATGGATGCAATACAATTTCCTAGGTCATGAAAGGGTATTACCAAATCACTATACATTTGATTAGCTACAAATTTTGTTGCTGATTCAAAGGGCCTAAATATTTGGTTTCTTATTTCACTTGTTTATTTTGGATATACATGCTTTGGTGGATGAAGTTTACATGAATCTTGTGGTAATGGTCGATATTTATCTATCGCCCTAAGAATACATGACAGGTGTGGTATTCTAACATCACACTTAGTTTAATTAGAGACCGAGACAAGGTATGCATTCATTTAAAAATATGCTTATATCAATATTGCTTGCGTGGAGTTGAGACATTATAATCGATCCATTCAATATATGTTGCATGGACCAATTCATAGTTGTAGAGCTGGTGAGTGCGCTTATGCTTTGGCTGGATATGATTTGGCTCACTAATTTATTATGTATGAAAAGCCAAATCATTGTTAGTTTTATTGCTGAGCATTGGATTGAGGTCATGCATACTATTTATATTAACATGGTCTCTCTAGTACCATGTATTTTGATGGTTCAATTCATAGCAATGGTCTCTCTAGTACCATATATATCTCTTTGTGGTGCTATTTTGTGAATCCTCATGCCGCTCAAAATATTTTTACACAAATAATCAAAGCTGAATATGCATATTATTCGGTTTGGGGCTTTTGGTTGTTATAGGTGCTACACATATTGAGGCGTTCAGTGATTCGTTATAATTTATCTTGAAAAATGCCTGGATGTAATATTCACCTTGGGTTGATTTAATATGGCAATATGGCTCATATGTCTAGACATGACAATTGGTGAGCAAATGAGTTAGCACAACAAGCATCCGGCTACCGTGATGATAATGGTGTATTGCATATATATCAATAGCCGATGTTTAGTGTCACCGACAAAGGTAAGGCCGAATTGGATCCCACTGCTTCGGCCACTAATGAAATTTTTGGCAGGCGAAAGCAAGGATTGAGGAAAGTTCATTGTTAATTATATCCAAGATCCTAGAAAAAGGGTGGACAATACAGATGGCTTTGAGATGCACAGTTGTATATGAAATTTTATTGCTGGATTGTTGATGGTGTTCTTTTCAAGTGCTTGGGTGAAAAATAAGCAAATAATTGAGGAAGTTCCACCAAAGTTTGCATCTAGAAAGTTCAAGAAAGCAATGGCCGATATATACTTATCGCCCTAAGCATACAAAATGGCTGATGAAGTGTTGGCATAGTCCTTAGAATGGACTCGATGAAAGTTATTTTTTGGCACGCTAGCATTGCCAAAAACAAGGGGATGGTGTTTATGCTCAAATGTGGCACAATCATGAAGAGAAGCTTGATGGCATAGCAAGATGGCGTCAAACTTATGATTGGAAGTCACCATTGGATAGCCCTATTTGATAACATCAAGATGGATATGAAGGTGATCCAAAACAGAGCTCAGCCGCAAAAGATATGATAAATCCAGCGAAGCATATGTTGACATCAGATTTTGGCATGGCTAGAAACACAATTAAGATGGCCTCAAATGAAAATAGTTGCTACATAAAAAATCTTAATCTCGTCCAAAAGGTTGATTTTGATATAAATATCATCATAATCCGAGGTTGTATGCATCATGTATAGCCAAAATAAGGTTAGGTACAAAAACTGCACAGTCCCTTTGGACAGACAGAGTGGATTTGATTCAGTGAGACCGAATGGATGTCAAAAAAATTGTCATGAGACACCTGGTGCACTTGATGAGACCGATGAAACCACTCAGAAATTTCTAAGTGGGACACAGAATAGTACATAAGGTTGACCACGTTCACTCGATGAGACCGGACCAAACCACTCGGAGGCTCAGAATGGATCCAAAAAGTTGCCAAAGATTACTGTCCGAGTTAGGTTAGGGTTTTTTATGTTTTGGACGAAATTTTCAGTGCTTTCCTTGTACGGGAAGTGCAGCCACCTCATAAATAGATGAGAGGTGACGACTGATTGAACAACACACAGTCGACAAATTGATCTATGACTTATTTTTTACCTTTTACCTTCTCCCTTCTTCTTCTTTCTCGTTCTTCGTTCGTTCATCTTGTTGTAGGGCGGCGAACCTTGAGGTCCTAGGGGCGATCAGGTCGACCTAGGGCAGCCCATATCCGACGTGCGCCCTGACGAGGCCCCTCCCGGGCGTGTGGGGTTTCAAGTCAACAAAAGCGCCCGCTGGATTGCTTGCATATTGTGCTTCTGGCTGGTTCTCCTTCGATGTGAGCTGCAGTGCATCACCCCCAGGTACACGGTGACATGTTCATGTGCGAACATCTACTTCCAGATCAATCCCCTCCATTGCACCATGAGGCCTAGTTCCCCCTCACTTTTCTAAATAAATCTTGCAGCACACCCTGTAGCTTCAAAACCGTAAAATATGCCTTAAGGGTGTATTTGGTTTGAGGACCAAAAATCATGGAATGTCATGGTTCCATTCCCAAGGAATGGGTCGGTTCCGTTTTTGTGTTTGGTTGAAGATACAAATGTTGGGTTTCGTAGTAATTTCAAAAAATTTCCTACGCACACGCAAGATCATGGTGATGCATAGCAACGAGAGGGGGAGAGTGTGATCTATGTACCCTTGTAGATCGACAACGGAAGCGTTAACTTGGTTGATGTAGTCGTACGTCTCCACGGCCCGACCGATCAAGCACCGAAACTACGGCACCTCCGAGTACTAGCACACGTTCAGCTCGATGACGACCCCGAACTCCGATCCAGCAAAGTGTCGGGGAAGAGTTCCGTCAGCACGACGACGTGGTGACGATCTTGATGTTCTACCGTCGCAGGGCTTCGCCTAAGCACCGCTACAATATTATCGAGGACTATGGTGGAAGGGGGCACCACACACGGCTAAGAATATGATCACGTGGATCAACTTGTGTCTCTAGGGGTGCCCCTTGCCTCTGTATATAAAGGCTCAAAGGGGGGGCTGGCCGGCCAAGAGGAGGCACGCCAGGAGGAGTCGTACTCCCTCCGGGAGTAGGACTCCCCCCCTTTCCTAGTTGGAATAGGATTCGCGGAGGGGGGGAAAGAGGAGAGAGAGGAGGAAGGGGGGCCGGCCCCCTCTCCTTGCCCCATTCGGACCAAGGGGGGAGGGGCGCGCGGCCCATCTATGACCACCTCTCCTCTCTTCCACTAAGGCCCACTAAGGCCCATATACCTCCCGGGGGGTTCTGGTAACCTCCCGGTACTCCGGTAAAATCCCGATTTCACCCGGAACACTTCCGATATCCAAACATAGGCTTCCAATATATCAATCTTTATGTCTCGACCATTTCGAGACTTCTCGTCATGTCCGTGATCACATCCGGGACTCCGAACAAACTTCGTTACATCAAAATGTATAAACTCATAATATAACTGTCATCGTAACCTTAAGCGTGCGGACCCTACGGGTTCGAGAACAATGTACACATGACCGAGACACGTCTCCGGTCAATAACCAATAGCGGAACCTGGATGCTCATATTGGCTCCTACATATTCTATGAAGATCTTTTATCGGTCAGACCGCATAACAACATACGTTGTTCCCTTTGTCACCAGTATGTTACTTGCCCGAGATTCGATCGTTGGTATCCCATACCTAGTTCAATCTCATTACCGGCAAGTCTCTTTACTCGTTTCGTAATACATCATCCTGCAACTAACTCATTAGTTGCAATGCTTGCAAGGCTTCAGTGATGTGCATTACCGAGAGGGCCCAGAGATACCTCTCCGACAATCGGAGTGACAAATCCTAATATCGAAATACGCCAACCCAACATGTACCTTTGGAGACACCTGTAGAGCACCTTTATAATCACCCAGTTACATTGTGACGTTTGGTAGCACACAAAGTGTTCCTCCGGCAAACGGGAGTTGCATAATCTCATAGTCATAGGAACATGTATAAGTCATGAAGAAAGCAATAGCAACATACTAAACGATCAGGTGCTAAGCTAATGGAATGGGTCATGTCAATCAGATCATTCAACTAATGATGTGATCCCGTTAATCAAATGACAACTCTTTGTCCATGGTTAGGAAACATAACCATCTTTGATTAACGAGCTAGTCAAGTAGAGGCATACTAGTGACACTCTGTTTGTCTATATATTCACACATGTATTATGTTTCCGGTTAATACAATTCTAGCATGAATAATAAACTTTTATCATGATATAAGGAAATAAATAATAACTTTATTATTGCCTCTAGGGCATATTTCCTTCAGTCTCCCACTTGCACTAGAGTCAATAATCTAGATTATACTGTAATGATACTAACACCCATGGAGCCTTGGTGCTGATCATGTTTTGCTCGTGGAAGAGGCTTAGTTAACGGGTCTGCTACATTCAGATCCGTATGTATCTTGCAAATCTCTATGTCTCCCACCTGGACTAGATCCCGGATGGAATTGAAGCGTCTTTTGATGTGCTTGGTTCTTTTGTGAAATCTGGATTCCTTCGCCAAGGCAATTGCACCAGTATTGTCACAAAAGATTTTCATTGGACCCGATGCACTAGGTATGACACCTAGATCGGATATGAACTCCTTCATCCAGACTCCTTCGTTTGCTGCTTCCAAAGCAGCTATGTACTCTGCTTCACATGTAGATCCCGCCACGACGCTTTGTTTAGAACTGCACCAACTGACAGCTCCACTGTTTAATGTAAACACGTATCCGGTTTGCGATTTAGAATCGTCCGAATCAGTGTCAAAGCTTGCATCAATGTAACCGTTTACGATGAGCTCTTTGTCACCTCCATATACGAGAAACATATCCTTAGTCCTTTTAAGGTACTTCAGGATGTTCTTGACCGCTATCCAGTGATCCACTCCTGGATTACTTTGGTACCTCCCTGCTAGACTTATAGCAAGGCACACATCAGGTCTGGTACATAGCATTGCATACATGATAGAGCCTATGGCTGAAGCATAGGGAACATCTTTCATTTTCTCTCTATCTTCTGCAGTGGTCGGGCATTGAGTCTAACTCAACTTCACACCTTGTAACACAGGCAAGAACCCTTTCTTTGCTTGATCCATTTTGAACTTCTTCAAAACTTTGTCAAGATATGTGCTTTGTGAAAGTCCAATTAAGCGTCTTGATCTATCTCTATAGATCTTAATGCCTAATATGTAAGCAGCTTCACCGAGGTCTTTCATTGTAAAACTCTTATTCAAGTATCCCTTTATGATATCCAGAAATTCTATATCATTTCCAGTCAGTAATATGTCATCCACATATAATATCAGAAATGCTACAGAGCTCCCACTCACTTTCTTATAAATACGGGCTTCTCCGAAAGTCTGTATAAAACCAAATGCTTTGATCACACTATCAAAGCGTTTATTCCAACTCCGAGAGGCTTGCACCAGTCCATAAATGGATCGCTGGAGCTTGCACACTTTGTTAGCTCCCTTTGGATCGACAAAACCTTCTGGTTGCATCATATACAACTCTTCTTCTAGAAATCCATTCAGGAATGTAGTTTTGACATCCATCTGCCAAATTTCATAATCATAAAATGCGGCAATTGCTAACATGATTAGGACAGACTTAAGCATCGCTACGGGTGAGAAGGTCTCATCGTAGTCAATCCCTTGAACTTGCCGAAACCCTTTTGTGACAAGTCGAGCTTTGTAGACAGTAATATTACCGTCGGCGTCAGTCTTCTTCTTGAAGATCCATTTATTCTCAATTGCTTGCTGATCATTGGGCAAGTCAACCAAAGTCCACACTTTGTTCTCATACATGGATCCCATCTCAGATTTCATGGCTTCAAGCCATTTTGCGGAATCTGGGCTCACCATCGCTTCTTCATAGTTCGTAGGTTCATCATGATCTAGCAGCATGACTTCCAGAACAGGATTACTGTACCACTCTGGCGCGGATCTCACTCTGGTTGATCTACGAGGTTCAGTAGTATCTTGTCCTGAAGTTTCATGATCATTATCATTAGCTTCCTCACTAATTGGTGTAGGTGTCACAGAAACAGTTTTCTGTGATGCACTACTTTCCAATAAGGGAGCAGGTACAGTTACCTCGTCAAGTTCTACTTTCCTCCCACTCACTTCTTTCGAGAGAAACTCCTTCTCTAGAAAGTTTCCGAACTTAGCAACAAAAGTCTTGCCTTCGGATCTATGATAGAAGGTGTATCCAATAGTCTCCTTTGGATATCCTATGAAGACATATTTCTCCGATTTGGGTTTGAGCTTATCAGGTTGAAGCTTTTTCACATAAGCATCGCAGCCCCAAACTTTCAGAAACGACAACTTTGGTTTCTTGCCAAACCATAGTTCATAAGGCATCGTCTCAACGGATTTTGATGGTGCCTTATTTAACGTGAATGTGGCCGTCTCCAAAGCATAACCCCAAAACGATAGCGGTAAATCAGTAAGAGACATCATAGATCGCACCATATAGTAAAGTACGATTACGACGTTCGGACACACCATTACGCTGTGGTGTTCCGGGTGGCGTGAGTTGCGAAACTATTCCGCATTGTTTCAAATGTACACCAAACTCATAACTCAAATATTCTCCTCCACGATCAGATCGTAGAAACTTTATTTTCTTGTTACGATGATTTTCAACTTCACTCTGAAATTCTTTGAACTTTCCAAATGTTTCAGACTTATGTTTCATTAAGTAGATATACCCATATCTGCTTAAGTCATCTGTGAAGGTGAGAAAATAACGATATCCGCCATGAGCCTCAATATTCATCGGACCACATACATCTGTATGTATGATTTCCAACAAATCTGTTGCTCTCTCCATAGTACCGGAGAACGGCGTTTTAGTCATCTTGCCCATGAGGCATGGTTCGCAAGTACCAAGTGATTCATAATCAAGTGGTTCCAAAAGTCCATCAGTATGGAGTTTCTTCATGCGCTTTACACCGATATGACCTAAACGGCAGTGCCACAAAATAGTTGCACTATCATTATCAACTCTGCATCTTTTGGCTTCAACATTATGAATATGTGTGTTACTACTATCGAGATTCAATAAGAATAGACCACTCTTCAAGGGTGCATGACCATAAAAGATATTACTCATATAAATAGAACAACCATTATTCTCTGATTTAAATGAATAACCGTCTCGCATCAAACAAGATCCAGATATAATGTTCATGCTTAACGCTGGCACCAAATAACAATTATTTAGGTCTAATATTAATCCCGAAGGTAGATGTAGAGGTAGCGCGCCGACCGCGATCACATCGACTTTGGAACTGTTTCCCACGCGCATCGTCACCTCGTCCTTAGCTAATCTTCGCTTAATCCGTAGTCCCTGTTTCGAGTTGCAAATATTAGCAACAGAACCAGTATCAAATACCCAGGTGCTACTGCGAGCATTAGTAAGGTACACATCAATAACATGTATATCACATATACCTTTGTTCACCTTGCCATCCTTCTTATCTGCCAAATACTTGGGGCAGTTCCGCTTCCAGTGACCAGTCTGCTTGCAGTAGAAGCTCTCGGTTTCAGGCTTAGGTCCAGACTTGGGTTTCTTCTCTTGAGCAGCAACTTGCTTGCTGTTCTTCTTGAAGTTCCCCTTCTTTTTCCCTTTGCCCTTTTTCTTGAAACTAGTGGTCTTGTTGACCATCAACACTTGATGCTCCTTCTTGATTTCTACCTCTGCAGCTTTCAGCATTGCGAAGAGCTCGGGAATAGTCTTATTCATCCCTTGCATATTATAGTTCATCACGAAGCTCTTGTAGCTTGGTGGCAGTGATTGGAGAATTCTGTCAATGACGCAATCATCTGGAAGATTAACTCCCAATTGAATCAAGTGATTATTATACCTAGACATCTTGAGTATATGCTCACTGACAGAACTGTTCTCCTCCATCTTGCAGCTATAGAACTTATTGGAGACTTCATATCTCTCAATCCGGGCATTTGCTTGAAATATTAACTTCAACTCCTGGAACATCTCATATGCCCCATGACATTCAAAATGTCGTTGAAGTCCCGATTCTAAGCCGTAAAGCATGGCACATTGAACTATCGAGTAGTCATCAGCTTTGCTCTGCCAGACGTTCATAACATCTGGTGTTGCTCCAGCAGCAGGCCTGGCACCCAACGGTGCTTCCAGGACGTAATTCTTCTGTGCAGCAATGAGGATAATCCTCAAGTTACGGACCCAGTTCGTGTAATTGCTACCATCATCTTTCAACTTTGCTTTCTCAAGGAACGCATTAAAATTCAACGGAACAACAGCACGGGCCATCTATCTACAATCAAACATACATAAGCAAGATACTATCAGGTACTAAGTTCATGATAAATTTAGGTTCAATTAATCATATTACTTAAAGAACTCCCACTTAGATAGACATCCCTCTAATCCTCTAAGTGATTACGTGATCCAAGTCAACTAAACCATGTCCGATCATCACGTGATATGGAGTAGTTTCATTGGTGAACATCACTATGTTGATCATATCTACCATATGATTCACGCTCGACCTTTCGATCTCCGTGTTCCGAGGCCATATCTGTATATGCTTGGCTCGTCAAGTATAACCTGAGTATTCTGCGTGTGCAACTGTTTTGCACCCGTTGTATTTGAACGTAGAGCCTATCACACCCGATCATCACGTGGTGTCTCAGCACGAAGAACTTTCACAACAGTGCATACTCAGGGAGAACACTTCTTGATAATTAGTGAGAGATCATCTTATAATGCTACCGTCAATCAAAGCAAGATAAGATGCATAAAAGATAAACATCACATGCAATCAATATAAGTGATATGATATGGCCATCATCATCTTGTGCTTGTGATCTCCATCCTCGAAGCACCGTCATGATCACCATCGTCACCGGCGCGACACCTTGATCTTCATTGTAGCATCGTTGTCGTCTCGCCAATCTCATGCTTCCACGACTATCGCTACCGCTTAGTGATAAAGTAAAGCATTACAGCGCGATTGCATTGCATACAATAAAGCGACAACCATATGGCTCCTGCCAGTTGCCAATAACTAGGTTACAAAACATGATCATCTCATACAATAAAATTTAGCATCATGTCTTGACCATATCACATCACAACATGCCCTGCAAAAACAAGTTAGACGTCCTCTACTTTGTTGTTGCAAGTTTTACGTGGCTGCTACGGGCTTAAGCAAGAACCAATCTTACCTACGCATCAAAACCACAATGATA
Source organism: Triticum urartu (assembly GCF_056163025.1). NCBI lineage: Eukaryota > Viridiplantae > Streptophyta > Magnoliopsida > Poales > Poaceae > Triticum > Triticum urartu. The sequence goes on along the minus strand of NC_141873.1, from coordinate 390,677,801 downwards.
GTTTGTCAAGTTGGTGATGTTTTAACCTTCGCAAGGACCGGGCGTAGCCACACTCGGTTCAACTAAAGTGGGAGAAACTGTCACTCGCTAGCCACCTTTGTGCAAAGCACGTCGGGAGAACCGGTCTCGCGCAAGCGTACGCGTAATGTCGGTCCGGGCCGCTTCGTCCAAAAATACCGCCGAACCAAAGTATGACATGCTGGTAAGCAGTATGACTTATATCGCCCACAACTCACTTGTGTTATACTCGTGCATATAACATCAACACATAAAACCTAGGCTCGGATGCCACTGTTGGGTTTCGTAGTAATTTCAAAAAAATTCCTACGCACATGCAAGATCATGGTGATGCATAGCAACGAGAGGGGGAGAGTGTGATCTACGTACCCTTGTAGATCGACAACGGAAGCGTTAACTTGGTTGATGTAGTCGTACGTCTTCACGGCCCGACCGATCAAGCACCGAAACTACGGCACCTCCGAGTTCTAGCACACGTTCAGCTCGATGACGATCCCCGGACTCCGATCCAGCAAAGTGTCGGGGAAGAGTTCCGTCAGCACGACGGCGTGGTGACGATCTTGATGTTCTACCATCGCAGGGCTTCGCCTAAGCACCGCTACAATATTATCGAGGACTATGGTGGAAGGGGGCACCGCACACGGCTAAGAATATGATCACGTGGATCAACTTTTGTCTCTAGGGGTGCCCCTTGCCTCCGTATATAAAGGCTCAAAGGGGGGCTGGCCGGCCAAGAGGAGGCGCGCCAGGACGAGTCCTACTCCCTCCGGGAGTAGGACTCCCCCCTTTCCTAGTTGGAATAGGATTCGCGGAGGGGGGAAAAGAGGAGAGAGAGGAGGAAGGGCGGCCGGCCCCCTCTCCTTGTCCTATTTGGACCAAGCGGGGGAGGGGCGCGCGGCCCATCTATGGCCACCTCTCCTCTCTTCCACTAAGGCCCACTAAGGCCCATATACCTCCCGGGGGGTTCAGGTAACCTCCCGGTACTCCGGTAAAATCCTGATTTCACCCGGAACACTTCCGATATCCAAACATAGGCTTCCAATATATCAATCTTTATGTCTCGACCATTTCGAGACTCCTCGTCATGTCCGTGATCCAATCCGGGACTCCGGACAAACTTCGGTACATCAAAATGTATAAACTCATAATATAACTGTCATCGTAACCTTAAGCGTGCGGACCCTTCGGGTTCGAGAACAATGTAGACATGACCGAGACACGTCTCCGGTCAATAACCAATAGCGGAACCTGGATGCTCATATTGGCTCCTACATATTCTACGAAGATCTTTTATCGGTCAGACCGCATAACAACGTACGTTGTTCCCTTTGTCACGGGTATGTTACTTGCCCGAGATTCGATCGTCGGTATCCCATACCTAGTTCAATCTCGTTACCGGCAAGTCTCTTTACTCGTTCCGTAATACATCATCCCGTAACTAACTCATTAGTTGCAATGCTTGCAAGGCTTCAGTGATGTGCATTACCGAGAGGGCCCAGAGATACCTCTCCGACAATCGGAGTGACAAATCCTAATCTCGAAATACGCCAACCCAACATGTACCTTTGGAGACACCTGTAGAGCACCTTTATAATCACCCAGTTACGTTGTGACGTTTGGTAGCACACAAAGTGTTCCTCCGGCAAACGAGAGTTGCATAATCTCATAGTCATAGGAACATGTATAAGTCATGAAGAAAGCAATAGCAACATACTAAACGATCGGGTGCTAAGCTAATGGAATGGGTCATGTCAATCAGATCATTCAACTAATGATGTGATCCCGTTAATCAAATGACAACTCTTTGTCCATGGTTACGAAACATAACCATCTTTGATTAACGAGCTAGTCAAGTAGAGGCATACTAGTGACACTCTGTTTGTCTATGTATTCACACATGTATTATGTTTCCGGTTAATACAATTCTAGCATGAATAATAAACTTTTATCATGATATAAGGAAATAAATAATAACTTTATTATTGCCTCTAGGGCATATTTCCTTCAACAAAATGGCATGGGTTGGTTCTGTTCCCGCGTTTAGTTCCAGCGATAGAAGGAGGAGAATTTGATTCCACTCATCTCTTTCATAGGAATTGTCAGGCTACTTCCATATGCATATGGTGTAAAATATGAACAAAAGTATCTCTTTGCATCTTTTTAGCAGACGTAAATTCGCAGGGACACGCACCTACAAAAATGTTCGCAGTCATTGATCTACGATATGATCCGAACATATGTTCTCACCAAAATTGGTTGAAAATGGATGAAAATTCTTAACCCTCTGAATACGAGACATTATACGCTCTTATTTTATACTAATACTTATGTGGGCTATTCTTATACTCCCTCCTTTTCGGTTTATAGGGTTTATTTCATTTTTTTGTTTTTCCAATTTAAAGGGCTCATCTCCATCTCATTTTTTGTTTTTGAGGCACATTAAATCTTTTCATGCAAGAATTGAAAAGTAACACACCAATGCATCTAATGTTCCTACTCATCTAGTGGCCAAGCATGCATGCACTGCAATTAATCCAAATTAATGCATATTTAATTTGAGTAGTTTTGTAAAGTACGAGATACATTCCTCCACTAACAAAATGCATTGGTTGATGAGATTTCATATTTGAGACCTATAATCCAGAAAGGAGGGAGTATGTCTTTCTACCTATGCACATCACCTTCTGTTACACACACCGTTCAACAAGTTCCCTACACTGTTCAACATATTGTTCTTTCGTTCTTGTCATGTTCCGCTCTTCGGTTCCAGTACTATTTCCTCCTCTCCTTTCTATATTTGTTTTATTTCTCTACAATTACTTACCTTTACATGATGTGGACTCATCAGTTCGTTCGGTCTCGCGCCTTCGCTAATTCATGCCATCGTTCCTCCCATGAAAAATTGGTACACTTTTTTTTCGCAACTTTTCATTTTCTTTTTCCTCAAATATTCATCCTTCTATTCTCCAGTACTTGCAAATTCATGCCATCTTCCTTCCCATCAAAAATTGCTACACCTTTTTTTTAATATTTGATTTTCTCTTCCGTCAAATATTCATCCTTCTATTCTTCAACAGTTGCATACTTGTACTGTGAAATATTATTTTGTTGAAAGACTTCAATGCCTTCCTTATGAATTTCCCCCTACCAGATACCATTTCAATTTCATTCTTCAACAGCTTTTTGTATGATTTCATTTCAATTTCAGTCCTAACATTTTGGTTCTTGTTCTACCAAGTTACATTCTCCGAATCTGACTTTGTTTTTAGCAAACTTACTTAGTAGCTTCAGTTTTGAACATGCGAACTTGTGCCCATTCCGTTGCTTAAATTTCTAATGATTTATTATTGTGCGCACCCAACAAGTTGTGTCGCCGAGTTACCTAACATTTTTTCTATGGTGTGCACTCCGTAGACGCCTCAAATTCTCTAACACTCCTCTTTCTCCCTTGTCCTGTTCCTTTCAACTGTCATCATGTAGATCTACTCTCTTTAGACTCCTACCAAACATTGCTTCCACCACTTGTTGGAACTCGAAGAACATAATCGTGAACAAGGACTACAGATACTACCGGTGGACGTCTACATTGCCCTTGCAACTCATGGTACAAAATAAAATCCCAATGGACCTAAATGCAGTTCATGAAATGGATGCAAGTCACTACATATCCTTATTAATCTTGTCCAAATCAGGTTCGACTACTTTTTTTCTACTAAACTCTCTGTTGGTACTATTCTAGTGCCCAATTTGTTATGACCTCAGATGCTTGTGCGACGAGGACAACATTCCGAATAACAACTGCTTCTTCCTCCTTTTTACACCAAACTATAAAGAAAGAACGATAAGTTTCCAATGCTTATTCGAATCTTGTTCATCAGATGTTTGATTTGTTTGTTTGTTCATTATAGCTTTTTCCATAACTATGTGCTCCTTTATTGACTAAATAAGATGTAGATCCAACATTCATTCAATTGCATGTGATTATTTCATCATCTTTCCAAAATTTTGCCTATTAGTCCAACCTAGAACTCGTACCGACATTTTGCATACTGTTGGATCGATATGTAAGGATACATCAGTTCTGTTTGGATACCAATTTCATATTCATGTCTACCTATCTATAATTTTCATGTTTTTGTAACATCGCAATTCTTACATTTCAATATTAAGCCTACACATCATTTTATGAAATATAGTCTTTACAGAAAATAATCTCACCAACATACAATTTTATTTTTGTAAGAATATTCAGTTCATAGTTCTCTATAAGTCTTTATTTACTTCCATTTTGGCATCCCCTGCTTTGCAAGAAATGATTACCTTAAACACATGGGTATTGCAATATATGTTGCAGCTCTGCTTGAGACAAAAGAAGGGTTCACTTTTGTTGTGGATGCCACCAGTTATCAAGCAAAAACATATTTCACTGGTAACTCTTGGACACAGTTCTATATGTGTACCACCGCACCTGGTAGTTGATAAGGAGATGCACCTCACTTTATGTTCCAACCCAGATCGCTCCATATCTGTACAGCTATTCATCCATGTATGTATCTTACTACCATAGTTTTGTCCAAATTCCCTTCTCTTGTACCTCCACACTTTTATAATACTAGATGACCCGGTTGCGCCAATGGCGCAAGAACCGAATTAGAAAGAATGTTATTAGTGAGTAAGTAGGAGATGTAACTGGAAATATAATGCAATGTGGATTGTATTACATCATGTATTAACCACAAATCATGAAATCAATACCAGAGAACCAAATAATGTCACCACCTCTGTACTAACAACCAACATTTTAGCATAAGGAGTATCACAGGAGTGATTACTTGCACATCAGGAGTATCACAATTACAACTAAAGAGGCATTGTACTCATTGCTGTCCCTGAGACCTTCACAAGGAGAGTTCCAAGCCTCACAACTTCTTCCTCCAGCTCTGCACATGACCCTCAGTTACGGACCTCGTCCCTCGGCAATTAGACTCTGGTAGTTTGCAAACTCCCATTTCCCATAGCAGATTGATTTACATGGCTACTCTCACCAATGAGAGGACCAAGTGCAGAAAAGATTCTGAACTTTTGGAAGCAAACAATTATAGAGCTATGGGTCTCTGAGCACTTACCATGCCTAATCGCATGAATCCAACAAATTTGCCAACTCAAATGCTACAAAGACCAAATGATGGTGTGAGGCATCTCACCATATATCATCGACTCTTACAATGATAGATCCATAGATCAGCGAGGATATTCATAGCTGCTTCACCTAAGAAGGCCAAGATGCCATACACACAATTAGAGCCAAAACAAAACCTGAAGCAGTGGAAATAGACATCCACTTGCTGGAGGAAATAAATGAAATAACAAGCAAGAAGAAGCAAAATGATGTCGGCAGTGTATCAAACAATCATACTGAAATGATCAATACACAAAAAGGAAGCGATCTCCAGTTGTCAACGCACTGAATTTAGCATATAAATGACATGGTGACTAAAATAATTACCTTAGATCATCTTAGGAAATGTTCCAGCAAAGAAGGCAATGACTTTTCCGTATCACCCATAGCATGAATTTTTCAACTTCAAATCGTATGATACCATGGACTCTACATATGTTGATAGGACATAATAATTAGCCACAAAAAGCAGGGGTACGGATAACACATCGAAAGTAAAAGCAGAGAGAAAATTTAATGCTTACAGCAAAGCATGGGCACAGATAACTTACTGGTTCATCTGCCACTACTTTATTATCCATGAACAAACTAAAAGTCAAATGTACAACTAAATCAGGAATAAGAACACCATAAAACACTGGGCTTGGTCTGCATGCAAACCATTAATCTGATTGGAGATGGAAAACTAACCAAGATCGGATAAAGTCTAAGGTAAGATATACGTACAGTCATTCGAGTAAATAACAGAAAGGTAACCACCAGATCATCTTCTGTTCTAGAACTCTGTATATATATGTGTGTGTGTGTTTAAAATATTTGGCAACAAAACTGACATATTAGGTATTTCTATTGACTAACACAACCCATCTGTTGCAGAGCACACAACTTTTAGATACCTTTGATGAGCAATAAGATCTATGTTGGCATAGAAATCAAATGCATGCCCAATCATGGACTTTATAAATGAGGTAAAAACAAAGGAAAACACAAAGCTTATATTGACAACCAGCCAAAGTCCAGTACCTGGCCAATGCCTAGTAGTATGATGGGATATTACCCAATTGGAAATCATAAATAAAAAAATTGATTACAAATAATAATGATATAATATTTATAAAATGAATTCACAATTAAAATAAGCAAGCCCTGATTATACGTGAGTGCATACCAAAGTTTTGTGAGGTTAGGCCTGAACATAAACATGAGAAATGAGCATGATTGTTTAATCGGTATATATAATAGGGTGAATGAACTCAATATGTATGAAAGGAATAAATAAGAAAAATATTGTACCTCATGCATTGGCACGGGTCTCACCGATCTGAGCCTGGCAACAAAACATACCAGCGTGTAAAGGAAGGATTGCAGAAAAATTAAGAGAAGCAGATGCCAAGTAAACAAAAAGCATGCATCTTAGTCATCTCAATCATATTATCCATAGCGCTCCTCTATGAATGAGCGAGAAAATGATCAAAAATCATATGGCAAAGGAATATCTAGGACAACACAAACAACAACAATAAAGGAAACACTACGCATTGCTCAGAAAAAGGCCCCGACCCTGGCGGTCGCACGTGAAGGGGCCGATGTGGTGGCATATCGACCGCACCTAACAGTTGCGTCTTGCTGTTGCTAGCCTCATCGCTGATGTGCTCCTTCCTTAGTCGTTGCCCTCGAACCTCCTACTTAGCCGGGGAGGGGAGGGTAGCGGGGCGCAGGAGCTGTGTGAGATCGGCAGCTGCCATCTCCCACCCATTGAGCCGCCTACCTGACTGGCACCTGCTCTACCCCTCCTTCGGCCAACAACATCTAGGTTGAGCACTTCCTTGGAACTACTAATACAGAATTGAAAAAGAAAGAATGGAAAATGCCTTATTAGCAACACATGGATACCCCCAGTTTATATAAGGATAGTAAGCATGGAGATGAGTTCATAGACATGGTGCTCACCAGAAGGGCTGCTGGTGATTCCTATATTCTTCAGCGGAGGAGAAACCAAATTAAGAGAGGATCATCATGTTATATCTTACTCAAGTGACCAAAAGATGATATAATCATTAATTAATTTGTGCAAGAATAATATTAATAAATTCAATAGTTTAGAAAGAGTGAAGAACAATATTAATCAATAGAAAGAGCGAATAAATTACCTCCTTCTGTTCAGTAACACCGCCATGTACAAATCATATAACCTGCAGATTTCGAAAGAAAAACTTATGGCCTCATAAAAGTTGTGGCATAGTTCTTGTCGTGGGTTTGTCACGGCAGATGTCCTTGTGAAAGGACTTAGTCGTGGATCCATCGCTACGGGTTAGCTTTAAACCAGACAAGGGGACACGGAGAGTTTTATACTAGTTGGGCCCCTTCAAAGAAGGTAAAAGCCTACGTCTAGTTGTGATTGGTATTGCTAGGGTTTCGAAGGCCAGGGAGCGAATCCGCTTTGTCTGGCTCTTGAGTTGTTGTCTATCCCTAAACCGCTGCCGGGTCATCCCTTTATATACATAGGTTGACGCCCGCCGGGCTACAGAATCCCGAAGCCAGATCATAAACGTATCCGGTTCGGTCTCTATCCTTCCTATCTTACAATACAAGTTACATGACTAGGTTGGTTTACATTTACAGGCTTTAACCCGCCTTTGGGCCTTGGGCCTCCGTGAAGCGCCATCATCCTTGCATCTTCATGGGCTTCTAATCTTCAAGGAGTCAACCCGGCTACATAAGGCCGGTTTACCTCCAGTAGTAATATCCCCAACATTAGGCCCCGGATTGGTTTGAACTTGTTCATGTCAATCTTCTACACTTAGAAAAAATCTTCCCTCATATCTTCATCTTGATCTTGTAAACCGCCGTGACGTCATACTTCCATATTATGATAAACCGCCCTGACGTCATCTATCTGTTGATGTCGACGATTACCTTCATTTAATGCGTATTCAGTCACCGAGGTGACACTTTTATTAATTTATCCATTTTTGGGCTCCTCGATTCCCGCACTTGCCGTTTTATCGCTTCGCCTTATAAATAGGGGCAGAGGACTCCTTCCTTTTCTTTCCGCTACCCATTCATCTTTTCTTCTTCCTCTCGACGACCCCGCACCCAAGCGCCGCCGTCATCTTCGAACCTCGCCTCTGCTTCGCCGTCGGCCGCTGCATCAACCTGTTCGCACCAGAGTTCCACAGCGCCCTTCCGCTGCTTCCGCAGTCGCAGTAAGTCCTTTCCCCCTTCTTTACTATATCCATTAGGGTTTCCTTGCTCTTCGCTATTCTTGAGGTTCATCAGAGCTTTCGGTGCTGTTCTTCCTTGGCCTTTAAGTGAACACTTCGTACCTGACGTACTCCTTGCCGTAGCTAATTTTCTGCTATCACCACAAACCCTTATGCGCAAAGAACTGATCTATTCCTTCATAAGTTGCTTCGGTTCTTCACCCTTTGTAGATCCAATTATTTTTACTTTTCTGTCTTATCTTAGATCTGAAATTGTCATATGTCTCTGTGAAATCTGTTTCTCCTCATGCCAACATAAGTGGTTTAACTTTGTATAGACAATCTGTACCATTAGCCCTCTGATAAACTGGAGGAGCCTTTTACCTTCATAGTTATACTCCAGTTTAATAGTGTCTGAGTACTCCTGTCCTGGTATTACCTTTTATCCCTTATCACATTGGTCTCCTGTTTATGCCATTTCGCATATCAATATGTTTATTACTCCATTGTATCTTGTATATCATCATGAATGATTTATAAACTGGCCTTTTATTTTTCAGCTTGTTTGTTTCGCTATGGCCAAACAATTCACTGCCTGCAACTGGGCTCGTTCCCGGGTCATCGAGGATCAATTGAACGATATGGTCAGCATCGGCTCTTTGCCTAAGAAGACTGAAATTAAATGGCGAGTTCCAGGAACAGAAAATCCTCCGACCCCAAGGCAGGGCGAGGTGGTGGTCTTTGTTAACCACATAAGCCGTGGCTTCAAACCGCCAGGGTCAAAGTTTTACCGAGATGTGCTTGCCTGCTTCCAACTTCATCCTCAAGATATTGGTCCCAACTCGGTCTCCAATTTATGCAACTTCCAGGTCTTCTGTGAAGTATATTTACAAGAAGAACCAACTGCCGAGCTGTTCCGGGACTTCTTTCATTTAAACCGGCGCACAGAATTTGTAAATGGCCCTAACACTGAACTTGGGGGTGTCTCAATTCAAAAGAGGAAAGAGGTTGAATTTCCTCATGCCAAACTGCACAGCCATCCAAAGGAATGGAACCAAACTTGGTTTTACTACAGAGATACATCCCCTGAAGATGAAAATCCCCTCCCCGGCTTTCGTGATCACAGGCTATCCAACACCCATCCAATGCCACAACGCCTGAGCTCTTCAGAAAGGGCGAAATATGCCCCTCAACTCGCCAAACTCCGGGCCTTTATGGCGAACGGTTTAACAGGCGTGGACTTTGTGCGCTGTTCGATATCCTGGAGCATCTTGCCGCTAAGCCGGCGTCCCGGTTTAATGTGTGAGTATACCGGTGAGGTTGACGACCCTCAACTCCATTGCAACCTTTAATTATCTGAGGAAGAAGTCACTGAAGGTGTAAAGAATATTCTAAATGAATCGGAACTGGTCTGTAGTCAAACCGGTCTGAGTCCCTTCCATGCCAAGAACAAACCGCCTGCTGTAAGCATTATACTTCCTTTTCATCTCTAATATTTTTAGCTTATGCAACCTGCAATCCTTCTTCTTTGTATGTAGGGCGATGACCCCTTCTGGAAACGGAAAACCGTACAGAAAGCGGCAAAGCCGACTGGGGATAAAGTAGTCAAGCCATCCCGCCCAAAAACCAAAGCCGTAAAACGGACGTCAAAACGGAAAACAGCTGACCGGATCAACATGGAGCTTGATGATGACACTGATGATCCAGAAGTTGATGTAGAACTTGACTCACTTGGCTCTCTTTTCATGCATCTCATTAACAATGATCTTCCTCAGGAGGACGCAGAAGCTAGTCAAGCTGATGATGCAGAGGTAATTACCCTTTCCTCCGGTTTAGACTCTATGCCAACACAAAAAACCCGCCAAGCAGTCCGGAAAGTAAGCTTTTCTCATCCTCTTGCTCACTTGGATCCAACATTTATTTTGAAGACTCAGCAGCATGAAGCTCGCCGGACAACCCGGCACAGTGGCCAACAGGTCACTTCAGCCGGTTTACCTGATACCCCGGTTCGGAAGCGCCGATCTGAGGTCTCTCCTACTTCTGACCATTCTTACCCCAAGGCAGGTTATTTCAGACAACCTCTTAATCCGTCCGATTCAAATTATCAGGTGACACCTCCTTCATCTTCTGGTGAATCGACAGCAACTCAACTCCCCCCTTTGAAAACTGTGGCCGGGTAAGTTGTAAAAACCTTTCCTTTCAATGCGTCAAAAATCCTTTGAATAGGATGTTAATCCTTTTTTATCCTGTTTACAGGGCCAAAGCCAGACCCAACAAGAAAGCTCGGGTCGCCAATCCGCCCGAAGACCCGGTCGCCGAAGAAGAAGAACCAAGAGGTGAACCGGAACAAACTGGTGAACCGGAAGGTCCTCATCCTAAAGCTACTTCTGATGACCCGCCCCTTGAAGGACAAAATACTGATGAGCCCACAGACGCTGAGCCCGCTGCGCCCGATGCTGAACCGGCAGAACCAAACCGGGCTAGTCCAGTGAAAGATGCTGAAATTCCAATATCACCAACCAAAAATCCTGAAGGCCAAGGTGATGACGTTATTATTACTGGAATAGGCCATAGCTCTCCTGGCCATCCCGTAGTTTTGGCTCAACATAGTGCCAAAGAAGAACAGGCTGCTAGAGCAAAAGGCAAATGGAGCAGTGATTTGGCAAGTTATGCTCATCTCAACACAGAGGAGCATCACTCTGGCTTCTTGAATCGCTTGCACGCAAACCGGGATTATGAAGCCGGTTTGGTAAATTTGATGAAGGAGCGATATGAGGTATTTTCTTCCTCCTTTGTATCTTGATTCATAATCTTAAAATGCTAGCCTAAATAGCCCCCAAGGGCCGGGTTATAATGTGAATCATAACCCGGGTCTTCGTAGCACTTTAAGCCACTGATAAGAACCAGATTTACCCTTTAACAAGTAGATAGCTTTCTGCCGCGTATCCCCCAAAGTCCGGTTTAACTCTAACAAGTTAATCCGGGTTTTAATCCATGCATCCGTTTTTGAATCAACATACATTAGCCCCCAAGTGTCAATGATAATGTTTACATTGTTCTGGAGACTTGTATACACTGCAGCAATTTAGAGCAAATATGCATTAGTCCCCAAGTACGAAGTGCATAACCTGTTATGCGACTTGTACTTAGGATATGTACGTATCCTGTCATTTGATATATCTTCAATGTTTGCAGTCTGATCTGAGGAATAAAGAGGCCCGAAACATTGATTTGCAAAACAATGTGAAGTCCCAACAAGAAGAAGCCACCAAACCCAAAGAGGAGCTGACGAAAGCCCTAGCCACCATGGAAAAACTCAAAGAATCTTTCAACAAAGACCGTGCTGAATGGGAGATCGAGAAATCCGGTTTAATAAAGAGTGCTGAAGACGCCAAGGCTGCCTTGAAACCGGTTGCGGAGGAACTGGCTGGCTTAAAACGGAAAATTAATGCCATGACTTCTGCAATTTTTGGTAAGTATGTCCTTTATGTATTTGGCATAACTTGTGGAACCTTATCTTTGACCAGAATGCTGATGTTAAACCGTGACAGGCACCCAGATTGCTCATCTTGGTATAGATATGCGCATGAAGCTCAAAGCGGCATATACATTGGTTGAACAGCTGTACTCTGGGTCTCAGCGGGCAATTTGCACAGCAGCTTACAACAAACCGGCTCCAACTTTGATTAAAGAAACACTTGAGAAACTGGCCATGTTACCAGCCCGTATTGCTGAGTTGAAGAAAGCAGCTGCTAGAGCAGGAGCTTTAACCACACTTATTCGAGCCAAAGCCTAGATTCCAAACCTTGAAGCGGAGGATATCATTAAAGGATACCCAGGTGTTAAAGAAGACGGTTCCAACTTTGACAATGATGACCTCTGGCGGCTGATCAAACAGATGCGGCCAGCAGCCAGCAAGTTGGCCGATGATACAGATTTGTCCCATTTTCAACCGTTTTACGATGTGGAGGGAAAGAGGCAGCCGGCCGACATCCATGAAGTTGAAGAACTTGTGCCTCCGATTCGTAAGCACACTTATGCTCCTGATATTAACCCCTCCAATCTTATCCATGAAGAAGCAGTGTTTCAAGCTTTAACTGGAATCGATTGGTCAACGGTTGATTTCCAGCGTCTGGGTAGGGATGAAGAAGTGCCCACACCAACTGACCCGCAACCGTCAAACCGTCCATATGAAGATTCCTAATCCGGTCGCCGGTTTACATGGCTTCTGTGAAAAACAATGATACCATTGGAGCTGCTTTGAAAGCTTCTTGTAATAGGATAGCAAAAAACTCCGTTATCTGCCATGCCATCGAGCATGTTTCATAATACGTCGTGACAATCTTGTGCCACTTTTTGGGATATATTTATGCATAACCCATGATGAATTGTGCTCCTGGGTACAACAACTTAAAAGTGTCTGGCGGTTTACCGCTAGACGGGTCATGACGTCCAAGAAGTATACAATACATAGACGAATTATCGAAGTGTTTGTATACAAAGCAATATACATAACATACCTCATTGGTTGATCAATCAGTGTATACGGCAAAGGTGTTAATACCAATTTGGAACGTTGATAACCCCATATTTAATATGCCGGTATACATAGTAAACCGAACCGAGATAACTACCGGGTTTTCTTTATAACACTGGCGATATAGTCAAACCAGACCGGGTCAAGAAACACCGGTGTATAACTGATCATGTGCCGACAACTTATAGTTGAAAAGCAAGCCGGGTCAAGGACGCCGGATTATCAAAAGATACAAATGAATTTCAACAAATAAAACTCAAAAAGGAAAATATGCAAGGCTTTTTATGAGCTACCAGGCTCCAAATCAAGGCTTTTCATGGGCCGCCAGGCCTCTAAGTTAAACCATTTAACAAAGCCTTTTAAGATGGGCCTCCAATTAACCAATCATCGTTTTAACTTTGACAAGTTCAGGGTCTATAAAAGATTGACATGTCAAACGTTCGGTGGGTCATACCAGGATTACCTGGACAGGAGTGGCTTACTTGATGAAGGCAGGTTAACCCGGGTTTTTAGGTGAATACGCTAGGCTTCCAAGCCGTGGCTTGATAGCCAATTACAAGGGTCCTTTCAAACTCTTTGTTGCTTTGCAAAAAAGAGCCCCCAAGTAACTTTGTGAGCTGTGCTCAATGTGTGCCCATGTTTGAGTCTGTGCTTTGTGCAACACTCTCTTTGGCTCCACATATTTTTCTTTTGTGGCCTAAATGCCTATCAAGAGGTGTAGCTATGGTGTGATAACAACCAAGCCCCCTAGTGATATCCCTTCGTGGTTTCAAAACCAATCAAGAGGTGTAGCTATAGTTCAAATATGACCAAGCCCCCTAGTGATTTTCTTTATATCTGTGCAACTGCTAAGACCGGATTGATAAAAACTCCGCTTTGTCAGTTTAACTTGTATAACACACACAGGATGTAAAAAGAACAGATACCTCACTTATAACGGAGGCTCCGATTTATTATATGATATATACACTGTCATAAATATGTACATATGCAGAGCCTATGACTTCAAGTATAGTAAGGTCGAAGGAGAGCTATGTTCCATGGCCGCTTGGTCTCCTCCTCCGATTGACGTGAGTCTTTATGCTCTCGAACATCAATGAGGTAGTAAGATCCGTTGTGCAGATTTTTGCTGACCACAAAGGATCCTTCCCAAGATGGGGATAACTTGTGCATATCAGCCTGATCCTGGATGAGCCGGAGCACCAAATCGCTTTCTTGAAAGGTTCTGGTTTTAACCCGACTGCTGTGGTAACATCAGAGATCTTGTTGATAAATCGCCGATCGTGTTGCTGCAAGATCACGCTCTTCATCCAACAGGTCCAGGGAATCCTGACGTGCCTTCTCATTATCAGCTTCAACATAAGTTGTCACACGGGGCGAATCGTGACGGATGCCACTAGGAAGGACAGCCTCCGCTCCATAGACCATGAAGAAAGGTGTGTAATCCGTAGATCTATTGAGTGTGGTGTTGATGCTCCACAACACAGAAGGTAGCTCCTCAACCCAAAAACTCGGTGTCCGCTTTAAGGGAGCCATAAGCCTGGGTTTGATGCCCCGTAGAATTTCTTGATTTGCCCTCTCTGCTTGACCATTAGACTGGGGATGAGCCACCGACGCTAGATCGAGCCGAATGTGCTCATGTTGACAAAATTATTCCATCTCCCCCCTTTGACAGGTTAGTACCATTATCTATTATAATGATGTGTGGAAAACCAAACCGGAAGATCACCTTTTTGATGAATTGAACCGCCATGGCTGCATCACACTTGTTGGCTGGCTCTGCCTCCACCCGTTTAGTGAATTTATCAACTGCTACTAACAGGTGGGTCTTTTTGTCCTTAGATCGCTTGAAGGGTCCAACCATATCAAGCCCCCAAGTTGCAAACGGCCACGTAATTGGAATCATCCGCAACTCTTGAGCCGGAACGTGTGCACGGCAGGCGAATTTTTGACACCCGTCACATCTCTTGACTAAATCTTCCGCATCAGCATGCGCCGTCAACCAGTAAAAACCGTGGCGAAAAGCTTTAGCAACCAAAGACTTTGAACCGGCGTGGTGACCGCAGTCCCCTTCATGGATTTCTCACAAAATCTCACAACCTTCTTGAGGAGAAACACAACGTTGAATTGCTCTTGAAACACTGTAGCGATGTAACTCCCCGTTGAGTATGGTCATGGACTTGGAACGCCGGATTATCTGTCGGGCCAATGTTTCATCGTCTGGTAACTCGCCCCGGTTCATGTGAGCCAGATATGGGATTGTCCAATCTGGTATGGCATGCAGAGCTGCCACCAGCTGAGTCTCCGGATCAGGAATAGCCAAATCTTCTTCAGTTGGCACCTTGACTGATGGATTATGCAACACATCAAGAAAGACATTGGGCGGGACCGGTTTACGCTGGGAACCAAGACGACTTAAAGCATCTACCGCTTCATTCTTCCGCCGGTCTATATGGTCCACCTGATAACCCTTAAAGTGACCAGCCACTTTATCCACCTCTCGCCGATATGCAGCCATGAGTGGGTCCTTAGAATCCCAAGTGCCAGACACCTGCTGAGCCACTAGATCTGAATCGCCGAAGCACTTAACCCGGCTCAAATTCATCTCCTTAGCCATCCGAAGACCGTGGAGCAAAGCCTCATATTCAGCTGCATTGTTAGTACAAGGGAATATTAAATGGAGGACATAACAAAACTTGTCACCTCGTGGGGAAGTTAGTATGACTTCAGCCCCGAGCCCTCCAACTATCTGGATCCATCAAAATGAATAGTCCAATATGTATTATCTGGTTTCTCTTCAGGTGCCTGTAACTCCGTCCAATCATTGATGAAGTCTATGAGTGCCTGGGATTTGTTAGCTGTGCGGGGTATATATTTGAGCCCATGGGGTCCAAGCTCAATAGCCCACTTGGCAATCCGGCCAGTTGCTTCTCTGTTTTGAATGATATCGCCTAGAGGGGCTGAACTGACCACTGTGATGGGATGGCCCTGAAAATAATGTTTAAGCTTCCGGCTTGCCATAAACACTCCGTACACCAGCTTCTGGCAATGTGGATACCTCTGCTTTGACTCAATGAGCACCTTGCTGATATAATAAACCGGCCGTTGAACCGGATATTCCTTGCCAAGCTCCTTGCGCTCTACCATAATAGCTACGCTAACAGCCCGGGTATTAGCAGCCACATACAGTAATAACGGCTCCTTATCAATCGACGCTGCAAGCACGGGCGGTTCAACTAGCTGCCTCTTCAGATCCTCGAACGCTTTATCAGCTGCCTCGCTCCAGACAAAGTTATCTGTTTTCTTGAGCATCTGATATAAAGGGGTGGCCTTCTCTCCAAGGCGACTAATAAACTGGCTCAAGGCTGTAATCCGGCCAGCCAGACGTTGAACATCATTGATACACGCCGGTTTAGCCAAAGATGTAATTGCTGCAATCTTTTCCGGATTAGCCTCAATACCTCTGTTTGATACCAGAAAACCCAAGAGCTTGCCTGCCGGGACACCAAAGACACACTTCTCTGGATTGAGCATCATCTTGTAAACCCGGAGATTGTCAAAGGTTTCTCTCAAATCATCTATCAATGTCTCCTCCTTTCTGGACTTTACCACAATATCATCTACATATGCATGAACATTGCGCCCAATTTGCTTATGAAGGCAATTCTGAACACATCGCTGGTAAGTTGCCTAGGCACTCTTGAGTCCAAAAGGCATGGAAACATAGCAGAAGGCTCCAAAGGGAGTTATGAAAGCTGTCTTCTCCTGGTCCTTAACCACCATTTTGATATGATGATAACCAGAGTAAGCATCAGAAAACACAAACGGTCACAACCTGCCGTAGCATCAATTATCTGATCAATGCGAGGGAGAGCAAAGGGGTATGCAGGGCAAGCCTTGTTTAAATCTATGTAATCCACACACATACGCCAAGTGTCGTTTTTCTTAAGAACCAGCACCGGATTAGCTAACCACTCTGGGTGAAAGACCTCTACAATAAACCCTGCGACCAACAGACGGGCTACCTCTTCACCGATAGCCTTACGTCTTTCTTCATTGAAGCGGCGGAGGAACTGCCGGACCGGTTTAAACTTAGGATCAATGTTGAGTGTGTGCTCAGCGAGTTCCCTCAGTACACCTGGCATGTCAGAAGGTTTCCATGCAAAGATGTCCCGATTCTCATGGATGAACTCGATGAGCGCGCTTTCCTATTTGGGATCCAGGTTGGCGCTGATGCTGAACTGTTTGGATGAATCGCCAGGAACAAAGTCAACCATCTTAGTATCTGCAGCCAATTTGAACTTCAATGCCGGATCATGTTCTGTAGTCGGCTTTTTCAAAGAGGTCATATCTGCCAGATCAACTTGCTCCTTATAGAATTTCAACTCTTCCGTGGCACAAACCGACTCAGCATAAGCCGCATCACCTTCCTCACACTCCAAAGCAGTCTTTCTGCTTCCATGTACTGTGATAGTCCCCTTATGACCTAGCATTTTAAGCTGTAGATAAACATAACATGGCCTCGCCATGAATTTAGCATAAGCCGGCCGCCCAAACAAGGCGTGATACGGACTTTTGATCTTTACCACCTCAAATGTCAATGTTTCTGACCTTGAATCGTAGTCATCACCAAAAGCTACCTCTAAGGCTATCTTGCCAACAGGATATGCAGACTTACCAGGCACCACACCATGAAAGACCGTATTTGATGGTTTAAGATTCTTATCTGTTAACCCCATACGACGGAATGTATCATAATATAAAATGTTGATACTACTTCCCCCATCCATGAGCACCTTAGTAAACTTGTATCCCCCAACTTGAGGGGCTACCACCAGGGCCAAGTGACCTGGATTATCAACCCGGGGTGGGTGATCCTCTCTACTCCACAAAATAGGTTGCTCAGACCAGCGTAAATACTGAGGTACTACCGGTTCAACAGTGTTTACTGCCCTCTTGTGAAGCTTCTGATCACGCTTACACAAACTAGTAGTGAAGACATGATATTGCCCGCTATTTAGCTGCTTGGGATTGCTCTGATAACCCGACTGCTGCTGCTGCTGCTGATTCCCCTGATGGTTGTAACCTCCCTGGTTGCCTTAGTGCCCTTGATTGATGTGCCCGGTTTGGTTGCCTTGAAACCCTAAACCGGAACCACCACCTCCGTAACTCGGCCCATGGAAACCTCCTCCTAAACTGTCGGGCGGGCCGTTATCATACTGGAACATACTGGAATTCTTGAAATCCCGCATGATATAACAGTCCTTCCAAAGATGTGATGTCGGCTTCTCCTTTGATCCATGCTTTGGACATGGCTGATTTAACAGGCGCTCTAAATTGGGGCCTGAACCTCCGCCCCTCTAGGGTTTCTTGCCCTTGCGGCGCTGGCCATTCTCCTGTGCATTGGTGTTAGCAACAAAGTCCAAGCTGCTGTCGGCCTTGCGCTTACCGCCGTTTCCATGGCTTGCCGGATTATGCTGCTGACCCTTGGCGTTGTCGTTCTTCTTACCTTTCCCCGGTTTGTCCTCCTCTGAATCCGGGTCCTTAGTATTATCTGAATCGACGTATTTAACCAAAGCGGCCATGAGCTTTGACATATCATTGCAGTGACGTTTGAGCCTTCCCAACTTCTGTTTGAGTGGTAAGAAACGGCAATTGCCCTCTAATGTTAACACTGCGCTGTCTGCATTGATACGATCTGATGAATGCAAAATCGCTGAGACCCGTTTGACCCAATGGGTCGTGGACTCCCCTTCCACTTGGACACAAGCGGCCAGATCCACGATTGGCATCGGATGCTTACAAGTATCTTTGAAGTTTTGGATAAACCGGTGCTTTAATTCAGCCCATGACCCGACAGAGTTGGTCGGTAAGCTCTTCAACCAAGTGCGAGCTGTTCCTTCCAACATCATGGTGAAATATTTAGCACACACTGCCTCATCCACATCCAACATCTCCATCGCCATCTCATAGCTTTCCACCCACGCCTCTGGTTGCAAATCAGCGGTGTAATTTGGCACCTTGCGAGGTCCCTTGAAGTCCTTGGGCAGTCTTATATTACGCAAAGCGGGGGTGAGACATGGCACCCCTAAGGAACTGAACACCACACCTGGCTCTTCTGAAGCGGTAGGGTGAACCGGAGTATGTTGTCGTGCTCCGTGCCGAGCTGCTAACTCGGCCTCCCGATGTGCGCGGCCATGGTCCACAACATCCTACGCATTAGCGCCTCCCCCTGCCGGCTTGTTTCCTCGTGGTGAATTTCGGCGACGTGCACTACTGGACACGGCCGGTTCGTCCTCAACGTGTCTGCTATAGCTCCGGCTTGGACGGGGAGTGGAATGAATCCTCTCACGACTATGTGAATATGCCTGCTGTTGATTTAGCGCTGTCTGAAGGAGTTCCCTAACCCGACGTGCTTCAACCGCAACTGGTGACTCGCCATCGGTTGGGAGGGCTGCCAGGCGTGAAGCGGCGGCCACAATATTGTCCAATGGGTTGGAATAATGCCCGGGAGGTGTTGGTACATACTGTGGTATCACATTGTTCTGGCGAGGTGGGTCCATCATGAGCGGTTGAACCGGCGCTCCTGTCCCTGGTGCCTCCTCCCAGTTTAGTACGGGTTGGTTACCAGCTCCTGCTCCTGGTGTATTGAAGAGATTCTGCGGCTCATAAACCGATGGGAGACGCGATCGGTACCTTCTTCTCATGACTTCCTCTAAAGCATTCTGATCCAGCCTAATCCGGTATGCCTGTGCTTCCAATTCAGCCCGCTCTGTAGCCATCCTAGCTCTGTCACCAGGTCCGCTTTAGCTTGAGCTATCTGATCTTTCACCTTTGCAATCTCCTGTTGGGGATCGTAGCAGAAATTTAAAATTTTCTACACATCACCAAGATCAATCTATGGAGTAATCTAGCAACGAGGGAAGGGGAGTGCATCTACATACCCTTGTGTTGGGGAACGTTGCAGAAAACAAAAAATTTCCTACGGTTTCACCAAGATCCATCTATGAGTTCATCTAGCAACGAGTGATTGGATTGCATCTACATACCTTTGTAGATCACGCGTGGAAGCGTTCAAAGAACGGGGATGAGGAAGTCGTACTCGACGTGATCCAAATCACCGGAGATCCTAGCGCCGAACGGACGGCACCTCCGCGTTCAACACACGTACGGTTAGCGTAACGTCTCCTTCTTCTTGATCCAGCAAGGGGGAAGGAGAGGTTGAGGGAGATGGCTCCAGCAGCAGCACGATGGCGTGGTGGTGATGGAGCTGCAGTACTCCGGCAGGGCTTCGCTAAGCACTATGGAGGAGGAGGATGTGTTGGAGAGGGAGAGGGAGGCACCAAAGGCGTGTTGTGAGAGGCCCTCCTTTCCCCACTATTATATATAGGGAGTCCAAGGGGGGGCACCGGCCCTAGGAGATCCAATCTCCTAGGGGGGGTGCGGCCAAGGGAGGAATCCCTCCTCCCCAAGGCACCTAGGAGGTGCCTTCCCCCTTTGGGACTCTTCCCTTCCTTGAACCCTAGGCGCATGGGCCTCTTGGGGCTGGTGCCCTTGGCCCATATAGGCCAAGGCGCACCCCCTACAGCCCATGTGGCCCCCGGGGCAGGTGGCCCCACCCGGTGGACCCCCGGGACCCTTCCGGTGGTCCCGGTACAATACCGGTGACCCCGAAACTTGTCCCGCTGCCCGAAATAGCACTTCCTATATATAATTCTTTACCTCCAGACCATTCCGGAACTCCTCGTGATGTCCGGGATCTCATCCGGGACTCCGAACAACATTCGGGTTACTGCATATACATATCCCTACAACCCTAGCATCACCGAACCTTAAGTGTGTAGACCCTACGGGTTCGGGAGACATGTAGACATGACCGAGATGACTCTCCGGCCAATAACCAACAGCGGGATCTGGATACCCATGTTGGCTCCCACATGCTCCTCGATGATCTCATCGGATGAACCACAATGTCGAGGATTCAAGAAACCCCGCATACAATTCCCTTCGTCAATCGGTATGTTACTTGCCCGAGATCCGATCGTCGGTATCCCAATACCTCGTTCAATCTCGTTACCGGCAAATCACTTTACTCGTACCGTAATGCATGATCCTGTGACCAGACACTTGGTCACTTTGAGCTCATTATGATGATGCATTACCGAGTGGGCCCAGTGATACCTCTCCGTCATACAGAGTGACAAATCCCAGTCTTGATCCGTGTCAACCCAACAGACACTTTTGGAGATACCCGTAGTATACCTTTATAGTCACCCAGTTACGTTGTGATGTTTGGCACACCCAAAGCACTCCTACAGCATCCGGGAGTTACTCGATCTCATGGTCTAAGGAAAAGTTACTTGACATTGGAAAACTCTAGCAAACGAACTATACGATCTTATGCTATGTTTAGGATTGGGTCTTGTCCATCACATCATTCTCCTAATGATGTGATCTCGTTATCAATGACATCCAATGTCCATAGTCAGGAAACCATGACTATCTGTTGATCAACGAGCTAGTCAACTAGAGGCTTACTAGGGACATGTTGGTGTCTATTATTCACACATGTATTACGATTTCCGGATAACACAATTATAGCATGAATAAAGACAATTATCATGAACAAGGAAATATAATAATAATGCTTTTATTATTGCCTCTAGGGCATATTTCCAACTGTCTCCCACTTGCACTAGAGTCAATAATCTAGTTACATGTGATGAATCGAACACCCATGGAATTCTGGTGTTGATCATGTTTTGCTCTAGGGAGAGGTTTAGTCAACGGATCTGCTATATTCAGGTCCGTATGTACTTTACAAATACCTATGTCTCCATCTTGAACATTTTCACGAATGGAGTTGAAGCGACGCTTGATGTGCCTCGTCTTCTTGTGAAACCTGGGCTCCTTGGCAAGTGCAATAGCTCCAGTGTTGTCACAGAAGAGTTTGATTGGCCCCGACGCATTGGGTATGACTCCTAGGTCGGTGATGAACTCCTTCACCCAAATTGCTTCATGTGCTGCCTCCGAGGCTGCCATGTACTCCGCTTCACATGTAGATCCCGCCACGACGCTCTGCTTGCAACTGCACCAGCTTACTGCCCCACCATTCAAAATATACATGTATCCGGTTTGTGACTTAGAGTCATCCAGATCTGTGTCGAAGCTAGCGTCGACGTAACCTTTTACGACGAGATCTTCGTCACCTCCATAAACGAGAAACATTTCCTTAGTCCTTTTCAGGTACTTCAGGATATTCTTGACCGCTGTCCAGTGTTCCTTGCCGGGATTACTTTGGTACCTACCTACCAAACTTACGGCAAGGTTTACATCAGGTCTGGTACACAGCATGGCATACATAATAGAACCTATGGCTGAGGCATAGGTGATGACACTCATCTCTTCTATATCTTCTGTCGTGGTCGGACATTGAGCTGAGCTCAATTTCACACCTTGCAACACAGGCAAGAACCCCTTCTTAGACTGATCCATATTGAACTTCTTCAATATCTTATCAAGGTATGTGCTTTGTGAAAGACCTATGAGGCGTCTTGATCTATCTTTGTAGATCTTGATGCCTAATATATAAGCAGCTTCTCCAAGGTCCTTCATTGAAAAACTTTTATTCAAGTAGGCCTTAATGCTGTCCAAGAGTTCTATATCATTTCCCATCAAAAGTATGTCATCTACATATAATATGAGAAATGCTACAGAGCTCCCACTCACTTTCTTGTAAACGCAGGCTTCTCCATAAGTCTGCGTAAACCCAAACGCTTTGATCATCTCATCAAAGTGAATGTTCCAACTCCGAGATGCTTGCACCAGCCCATAAATCGAGCGTTGGAGCTTGCACACCTTGTCAGCATTCTTAGGATCGACAAAACCTTCCGGCTGCATCATATATAATTCTTCCTTAAGGAAACCATTAAGGAATGCCGTTTTGACGTCCATTTGCCATATTTCATAATCATAGAATGCGGCAATTGCTAACATGATTCGGACGGACTTTAGCTTCGCTACCGGTGAGAAAGTCTCATCGTAGTCAACCCCTTGAACTTGTCGATAACCCTTAGCGACAAGCTGAGCTTTATAGATGGTCACATTACCATCCGCGTCTGTCTTCTTCTTAAAGATCCATTTATTTTCTATGGCTCGCCGCTCAACAGGCAAGTCAGTCAAAGTCCATACATCATTTTCATACATGGATCCTATCTCGGATTTCATGGCTTCTAGCCATTTGTCGGAATCCGGGCCCGCCATCGCTTCTTCATAGTTCGAAGGTTCTCCGTTGTCTAACAACATGATTTCCAAGACAGGGTTGCCGTACCACTCTGGTGCGGAACGTGTCCTTGTGGACCTTCGAATTTCAGTAGGAGCTTGATCAGAAGTATCTTGATCATCATCATTAACTTCCTCTCTTGTCGGTGCAGGCACCTCAGAAACATTTTCTTGAGCTGCGCCATTTTCCGGTTCAAGAGGTAATACTTCATCAAGGTCTACTTTCCTCCCACTTACTTCTTTCGAGAGAAACTCTTTCTCTAGAAAGGACCCATTCTTGGCAACAAAGATCTTGCCTTCGGATCTGAGGTAGAAGGTATACCCAATAGTTTCTTTAGGGTATCCTATGAAGACGCATTTTTCCGATTTGGGTTCGAGCTTTTCAGGTTGAAGTTTCTTGACATAAGCATCGCATCCCCAAACTTTTAGAAACGGCAGCTTAGGTTTCTTCCCAAACCATAATTCATACGGTGTCGTCTCAACGGATTTTGACGGAGCCCTATTTAAAGTGAATGTGGCAGTCTCTAAAGCATAGCCCCAAAAAGATAGCGGTAAGTCGGCAAGAGACATCATAGATCGCACCATATCTAATAGAGTGCGATTACGACGTTCGGACACACCATTACGCTGAGGTGTTCCAGGCGGCGTGAGTTGTGAAACTATTCCACATTTTCTTAAGTGTGTGCCAAACTCGTGACTCAAGTATTCTCCTCCACGATCTGATCGCAGGAACTTGATTTTCCTGTCACGTTGATTCTCAACCTCATTCTAAAATTCCTTGAACTTTTCAAAGGTCTCAGACTTGTGTTTCATTAAGTAGACATACCCATATCTACTCAAGTCATCAGTGAGGGTGAGAACATAACGATAGCCACCGCGAGCCTCAACGCTCATTGGACCGCACACATCAGTATGTATGATTTCCAATAAGTTGGTTGCTCGCTCCATTGTTCCTGAGAACGGAGTCTTGGTCATTTTACCCATGAGGCATGGTTCGCACGTGTCAAATGATTCGTAATCAAGAGACTCTAAAAGTCCATCTGCATGGAGCTTCTTCATGCGTTTGACACCTATGTGACCAAGGCGGCAGTGCCACAAGTATGTGGGACTATCATTATCAATCTTACATCTTTTGGTATTCACACTATGAATATGTGTAGCATTACGCTCGAGATTCATTAAGAATAAACCATTCACCATCGAGCATGACCATAAAACATATCTCTCATATAAATAGAACAACCATTATTCTCAGATTTAAATGAGTAGCCATCTCGTATTAAACGAGATCCTGATACAATGTTCATGCTCAAACTTGGCACTAAATAACAATTATTGAGGTTCAAAACTAATCCCGTAGGTAAATGTAGAGGTAGCGTGCCGACGGCGATCACATCGACCTTGGAACCATTCCCGACGCGCATCATCACCTCGTCCTTCGCCAGTCTCCGCTTATTCCGCAGCTCTTGCTTTGAGTTACAAATGTGAGCAACTGCACCGGTATCAAATACCCAGGAGCTACTACGAGTACTGGTAAGGTACACATCAATTACATGTATATCACATATACCTTTCGTTTTGCCGGCCTTCTTGTCCGCTAAGTATTTGGGGCAGTTCCGCTTCCAGTGACCACTTTCCTTGCAATAAAAGCACTCAGTCTCGGGCTTGGGTCCATTCTTTGGCTTCTTCCCGGCAGCTTGCTTGCCAGGCGCGGCAACTCCCTTGCCGTCCTTCTTGAAGGCTTTCTTACCATTGCCCTTCTTGAACTTAGTGGTTTTATTCACCATCAACACTTGATGTTCCTTTTTGACTTCTACCTCTGCTGATTTCAACATTGCAAATACTTCAGGAATGGTCTTTTCCATCCCCTGCATATTGAAGTTCATCACAAAGCTCTTGTAGCTCGGTGGAAGCGACTGAAGGATTCTGTCAATGACCGCATCATCCGGGAGATTAACTCCCAGCTGAGTCAAGCGGTTATGCAACCCAGACATAGTGAGTATGTGCTCACTGACAGAACTGTTTTCCTCCATCTTACAGCTGAAGAACTTGTCGGAGACTTCATATCTCTCGACCCGGGCATGAGCTTGGAAAACCATTTTCAGCTCTTCGAACATCTCATATGCTCTGTGTCTCTCAAAACGCTTTTGGAGCCCCGGCTCTAAGCTGTAAAGCATGCCGTACTGAACGAGGGAGTAGTCATCGGTACGTGCCTGCCAAGCGTTCATAACTTCTTGTTCTGCAGGGAGAACAGGTGCGTCACCCAGCGGTGCTTGTAGGACATAATCTTTCTTGGCAGCTATGAGGATGATCCTCAGGTTCCGGACCCAGTCCATGTAGTTGCTGCCATCGTCTTTCAGCTTGGTTTTCTCTAGGAACGCGTTGAAGTTGAGAACTACGTTGGCCATTTGATCTACAAGACATATTGTAAATATTTTAGACTAAGTTCATGATAATTAAGTTCATCTAATCAAATTATTCAATGAACTCCCACTTAGATAGACATCCCTCCTGTAATCTAAGTATAACATGATCCGAGTTAACTAGGCCGTGTCCGATCATCACGTGAGACGGACTAGTCAACGTCGGTGAACATCTTCATGTTGATCGTATCTTCTATACGACTCATGCTCGACCTTTCGGTCTTCTGTGTTTCGAGGCCATGTCTGTACATGCTAGGCTCGTCAAGTCAACCTAAGTGTTTGCATGTGTAAATCTGTCTTACACCCGTTGTATGTGAACGTTGGAATCTATCACACCCGATCATCACGTGGTGCTTCGAAACAACGAACTGTCGCAACGGTGCACAGTTAGGGGGGACACTTTATTGAAATTATTATGAGGGATCATCTTATTTACTACCGTTGTTCTAAGCAAACAAGATGCAAAAACATGATAAACATCACATGCAATCAAATAATAATAGTGACATGATATGGCCAATATCACATAGCTCCTTTGATCTCCATCTTGGAGCTCCATGATCATCTTGTCACCGGAATGACACCATGATCTCCATCATCGTGTCTCCATGAAGTTGCTTGCCAGCTATTACTTCTACTACTATGGCTAACGCGTTTAGCAATAAAGTAAAGTAATTTACATGGCGTTTCTCAATGACACGCAGGTCATACAAAAAATAAAGACAACTCCTATGGCTCCTGCCAGTTGTCATACTCATCGACATGCAAGTCGTGATTCCTATTACAATAGCATGAACATCTCATACATCACATATATATATCATTCATCATTCATCACAACTTTGGCCATATCACATCACAGAACACTTGCTGAAAAACAAGTTAGACGTCCTCTAATTGTTGTTGCAAGTTTTACGTGGCTGAAATAGGGTTCTAGCAAGAACATTTTCTTACCTACGTGAAAGCCACAACGTGATTTGTCAACTTCTATTTACCCTTCATAAGGACCCTTTTCATCGAATCCGCTCCAACTAAAGTGGGAGAGACAGACACCCGCCAGCCACCTTATGCAACTTGTGCATGTTAGTCGGTGGAACTGGTCTCACGTAAGCGTACGTGTAAGGTTGGTCCGGGCCGCTTCATCCCACAATACCGTTGAAGTAATATAAGACTAGTAGCGGCAAGAAAGTTGACAACATCAACGCCCACAACAAATTGTGTTTTACTCGTGCAAGAGAACTACGCATAGACCTAGCTCATGATGCCACTGTTGGGGAACGTTGCAGAAAACAAAAAAATTTCCTACGGTTTCACCAAGATCCATCTATGAGTTCATCTAGCAACGAGTGATCGGATTGCATCTACATACCTTTGTAGATCACGCGCGGAAGCGTTCAAAGAACGGGGATGAGGAAGTCGTACTCGACATGATCCAAATCACCGGAGATCCTAGCGCCGAACGGACGGCACCTCCGCGTTCAACACACGTACGGTCAGCGTAACGTCTCCTTCTTCTTGATCCAGCAAGGGGGAAGGAGAGGTTGAGGGAGATGGCTCCAGCAGCAGCACGACGGCGTGGTGGTGATGGAGCTGCAGTACTCCGGCAGGGCTTCGCTAAGCACTATGGAGGAGGAGGATGTGTTGGAGAGGGAGAGGGAGGCACCAAAGGCGTGTTGTGAGAGGCCCTCCTTTCCCCACTATATATAGGGAGTCCAAGGGGGGGCGCCGGTCCTAGGAGATCCAATCTCCTAGGGGGGGTGCGGCCAAGGGAGGAATCCCTCCTCCCCAAGGCACCTAGGAGGTGCCTTCCCCCTTTGGGACTCTTCCCTTCCTTGAACCCTAGGCGCATGGGCCTCTTGGGGCGGGTGCCCTTGGCCCATATAGGCCAAGGCACACCCCCTACAGCCCATGTGGCCCCCGGGGCAGGTGGCCCCACCTGGTGGACCCTCGGGACCCTTCCGGTGGTCCTGGTACAATACCGGTGACCCCGAAACTTGTCCCGATGCCCGAAATAGCACTTCCTATATATAATTCTTTACCTCCGGACCATTCCGGAACTCCTCGTGACGTCCGAGATCTCATCCGGGACTCTGAACAACATTCGGGTTACTGCATATACATATCCCTACAACCCTAGCGTCACCGAACCTTAAGTGTGTAGACCCTACGGGTTCGGGAGACATGTAGACATGACCGAGACGACTCTCCGGCCAATAACCAACAGCAGGATCTGGATACCCATGTTGGCTCCCACATGCTCCTCGATGATCTCATTGGATGAACCATGATGTCGAGGATTCAAGCAACCCCGCATACAATTCCCTTCGTCAATCGGTATGTTACTTGCCCGAGATCCGATCGTCGGTATCCCAATACCTCGTTCAATCTCATTACCGGCAAGTCACTTTACTCGTACCGTAATGCATGATACCATGACCAGACACTTGGTCACTTTGAGCTCATTATGATGATGCATTACCGAGTGGGCCCAGTGATACCTCTCCGTCATACGGAGTGACAAATCCCAGTCTTGATCCGTGTCAACCCAATAGACACTTTCGGAGATACCCGTAGTATACCTTTATAGTCACCCAGTTACGTTGTGACGTTTGGCACACCCAAAGCACTCCTACAGCATCCGGGAGTTACTCGATCTCATGGTCTAAGGAAAAGATACTTGACATTGGAAAACTCTAGCAAACGAACTATACGATCTTATGCTATGTTTAGGATTGGGTCTTGTCCATCACATCATTCTCCTAATGATGTGATCTCGTTATCAATGACATCCAATGTCCATAGTCAGGAAACCATGACTATCTGTTGATCAACGAGCTAGTCAACTAGAGGCTTACTAGGGACATGTTGGTGTCTATTATTCACACATGTATTACGATTTCCGGATAACACAATTATAGCATGAATAAAGACAATTATCATGAACAAGGAAATATAATAATAATGCTTTTATTATTGCCTCTAGGGCATATTTCCAACACCTTGTAGATCGCTAAGCGGAAGCATTGCAAGAACGCGGATGGAGTCGTAATCGCAGCGATTCAGATCGTGGTTGATTCCGATCTAAGCGCCGAACAACGGCGCCTCCGCGTTCAACACACGTGCAGCCCGGTGACATCTCGCATGCCTTGATCCAGCAAGGGGAGAAGGAGAGGTTGGGGAAGACTCCATCCAGCAGCAGCATGATGGCGTGGTGGTGAAGGAGGAGCGTGGCAATCCTGCAGGGCTTCGCCAAGCACCGCGGGAGAGGAGGAGGACTTGGGAGAGGGGGAGGGCTGCGCCAGAACTTGGGTGGGGCTGCCCTCCCACCCCCACATATATATAGGGGCAAGGGAGAGGGGGCCGGCCCCCTCAGATCCAATCTGAGGAGGGGGCGGCGGCCATGGGGGTTGCCTTGCCCCCCAAGGCAAGGGGGGTGCCCCCCCTTTAGGGTTCCCCCAAACCCTAGGCGCATGGGCCCTAAGGGGGGGAGGCACCCAGCCCACTAAGGAGCTGGTCCCTCTCCACAAACAACCCATAGGGCCCTTCGGGGCAGGTGGAACCTCCCGGTGGACCCCCGGAACCCCTTCGGTGGTCCCGCTACAATACCGCTAACACCCCGAATTATTCCGGTGACCGTATGATGACTTCCCATATATAAATCTTTACCTCCGGACCATTCTGGAACTCCTCGTGACGTCCGGGATCTCATCCGGGACTCCGAACAACATTCGGTAACCACGTACATCTATTCCCTATAACCCTAGCGTCATCGAACCTTAAGTGTGTAGACCCTACGGGCTCGGGAGTCATGCAGACATGGCCGAGACAACTCTCCGGTCAATAACCAACAGCGGGATCTGGATACCCATGTTGGCTCCCACATGCTCCATGATGATCTCATCGGATGAACCACGATGTCAAGGATTCAATCAATCCCGTATACAATTCCCTTTGTCTATCGGTACGATACTTGCCCGAGATTCGATCATCGGTATCCCGATACCTTGTTCAATCTCGTTACCGGCAAGTCTCTTTACTCGTTCCGTAACACATCATCCCGTGATCAACTCCTTGGTCACATTGTGCACATTATGATGATGTCCTACCGAGTGGGCCCAGAGATACCTCTCCGTTACACGGAGTGACAAATCCCAGTCTCGATTCGTGCCAACCCAACAGACACTTTCGGAGATACCCGTAGTGCACCTTTATAGCCACCCAATTACGTTGTGACGTTTGGTACACCCAAAGCACTCCTACGGTATCTGGGAGTTGCACAATCTCATGGTCTAAGGAAATGATACTTGACATTAGAAAAGCTTTAGCATACAAACTACACGATCTTGTGCTAGGCTTAGGATTGGGTCTTGTCCATCACATCATTCTCCTAATGATGTGATCCCGTTATCAACGACATCCAATGTCCATGGTCAGGAAACCGTAACCATCTATTGATCAACGAGCTAGTCAACTAGAGGCTTACTAGGGACATGGTGTTGTCTATGTATCCACACATGTATCTGAGTTTCCTATCAATACGATTCTAGCATGGATAATAAACGATTATCATGAACAATGAAATATAACAATAACTAATTTATTATTGCCTCTAGGGCATATTTCCAACCGTCTCCCACTTGCACTAGAGTCAATAATCTAGTTCACATCGCCATGTGATTAACACTCATAGGTTACATCGCCATGTGACCAACATCCAAAGAGTTTACTAGAGTCACTAATCTAGTTCACATCACTATGTGATTAACACTCAATGAGTTTTGGGTTTGATCATGTTATGCTTGTGAGAGAGGTTGTAGTCAACGGGTCTGCAATGTTCAGATCCCTATGTATTTCACAAAAATTTATGTCATATCATAGATGCTGCTACCACGTTCCACTTGGAGCTATTCCAAATTGTTGCTCCATTATACGTATCCGGTATCTCTACTCAGAGCTATCCGGATAGGTGTTAAGCTTGCATCGACGTAACTCTTTATGTCGAACTCTTTATCACCTCCATAACCGAGAAACATTTCCTTATTCCTC
The DNA here is from genome assembly GCF_056163025.1 of Triticum urartu. Lineage (NCBI taxonomy): Eukaryota > Viridiplantae > Streptophyta > Magnoliopsida > Poales > Poaceae > Triticum > Triticum urartu. The sequence goes on along the minus strand of NC_141873.1, from coordinate 390,647,114 downwards.
TAAGGATAATTTCGACCGCTATCTGGTGATCCACTCCTAGATGACCTTTGTACCCTCTTACCAGACATGTGGCAAGGCACACATCAGGTGCGGTACTTCAGCATGGCATACCGTGTAGAGCCTATGACAAAAGCATAGGGGACGACCTTCTTCCTTCCTCTTTCTTCTGTCGTGGTCAAGCTTTGAGTCTTACTCAACTTCACACCTTACAACTCAGGTAAGAACCCCTTCTTTGACTGTTCTATTTTGAACTCCTTCAAAAACATGTCAAGGTGTGCATTCTTTGAAAGTATCATCAGGCGTTTTGATCTATCTCTATAGATCTTGATGCCCAATATGTAAGCAGCTTTATCCAGGTCTTCCTTTGAAAAACACTCTTCAAACAACCGTTTATGCTTTCCAAAAATTCTACATTATTTCAGATCAACAATATGTCATCCACATATACTTATCAGAAATGTTGTAGTGCTCCCACTAACTTTCTTGTAAATACAAGTTTCTAGCAAACATTGTATAAACCTAAAAGCTTTGATCACTCCATCAAAGCATATATTCTGACTCCGAGATGCTTGCTCTAGTCCATAGAAGGATCGCTGGAGCCAACATACCTTTTAGCATCCTCAGGATCGACAAAAATTTGATTGTATCACATACAACTCTTTCTTACGAAAACTGGTAAGAAAACTTGTTTTTGACATCCATCTGTCAGATTTCATAATCAAAAAATACAGCTAATGCTAACATGATACCGGCGGACTAAAGCATCGCTACGGGTGAGAAATTCTCATCGTAGTCAACTCCTTGAACTTGTGAAAAGACTCTTTCCCACAAGTCGAGCTTCATAGACGGTAACATTACCGCCCACGTCCGTCTTCTTCTTAAAGATCCATTTATCTCAATGGCCTGCCGATCATCGGGCAAGTCCACCAAAGTCCATACTTTGTTCTGATACATGGATCCTATCTCGGATTTCATGGCTTCTAACCATTTGTCGGAATACGGGCCCACCATCGCTTCTCCATAGCTCGTAGGTTCATTGTTGTCTAACAACATGATATCTAAGACAGGATTACCGTACCACTCAGGAGTAGTACATATCCTTGTCGACCTACGAGGTTCAATAGCAACTTGATCCGAAGCTTCATGATCACTATCATTAACTTCCTATTCAACAGACGTAGGCGCCACAGAAAACATCTTTCTGTGTTGCATCACTCTCTGGTTGAAGTAAAGGTTCGACAATCTCATCAAGTTCTATCTTCCTGCCACTCAATTCTTTCGAGAGAAACTCCTTCTCGAGAAAGGACCCGTTCTTAGCGATAAACAATTTGCCCTCGGATCTGAGATAGAAGGTACACCCAACTGTCACCTTTGGGTATCCTATGAAGATGTGTTTGTCCTCTTTTGGGTTCGAGCTTCTCCGGCTGAAGCCTTAAGCATCGCATCCCCAAACATTAAGAAATGACAACTTTGGTTTCTTGCAAAACCATATTCATACGACGTCGTCTCAACGGACTTAGATGGTGTCCTCTCTAAAGTGAATGCACCTGTCTCTAACGCATATCCTCAAAATGAAAACGGTAGATCGGTAAGAGACATCATAGATCGCACCATATCTCATAAGGTTCGATTACGATGTCCGGACACACCATTACCCTGTGGTGTTCCAGGTGGCTTCAACTGTGAAACAATTCCACAATGTCTTAAGTGATTGCCAAACTCATAACTCAGAAATTCTCATCGATCAGATCGTAGGAATTTGATCTTCTTGTTATGATGGTTCTTAACTTCACTTTGAAATCACTTGAACTTTTCAAATGTTCCAGACTTGTGCTTTATTAAGTAAATATACCTATATCTACTCAAATTGTCAGTGAAGATGAGAAAATAGCGATATCCACCGCATGCTTCAATTCTCATTGGATCACACGCATCAGCATGTATGATTTCCAACAAGTCACTTGCTCGTTTCATTGTACCTGAAAACGGGGTCTTAGTCATCCTGCCCATGAGGCATGGCTCGAATGTGTCAAGCGATTCAAAATCAAGTGACTCCAAACATCCATTGACACGGAGTTTCTTCATGCATCTTACGCCAATATGACCTAAGCGGCAGTGCCACAAGAAAGTGGTACTATCTACATCTTTTGGCGTGAACATGTGTATTACCACGACCGAGATTCACTGAACCATTCACATAGGGTGCATGACCATGAAAGGTATTATTCATGTAAACAGAATAACCATTATTCTCTAACTTAAATGAATAACCGTATTGCAATGAACATGATCTAATCATATTGATGCTCAACGTAGACACCTGATAACATTTATCTAGGTTCAATACTAATCCCGAAGGCAGATGGAGCGTGCGATAGTGATCTCATCAACTTTGGAAACACTTCCAACACACATCGTCACCTCGCCCTTAGCTAGTCTCCGTTTAGTCCGTAGCTTTTGCTTCAAGTCACCAATAATAGCAACTGAACCGGTATCCAATACCCAGGTGCTACCAGGAGTACTAGTGAGGTACACATTAATAACACGTATATACTTTGTTGAAGTTGCCAGCCTTCTTATCTACCATGCATTTGGGGTAATTCCGCTACCAGTGACCGTTGCCCTTACAATATAAGCACTTAGTCTCGGGTTTGGGTTCAACCTTGGGTTCCTTCACTGGAGCGGCAACTGGTTTGCCATCCATGAAGTTTCCCTTCTAGCCCTTGCCCTTCTTGAAACCAGTGGTCTTGTTAAACCATCAACACTTGATGCTCCTCTTGATTTCTGCCTTTTGCGTTCTTAAGCACCGCGAACAGCTCCGGGATCAACTCCATCCCTTGCATGTCATAGTTCATCACGAAGATCTAGTAGCTTAGTGATAGTGGCTAGAGAACTCTATCAATTACTATCTTATCTGGAAGTTTAACTCCCACTTGATTTAAGTGATTGTAGCACCCAGACATTCTGAGCACATGCTCACTAGCTGAGCTATTCTCCTCCATCTTGTTGGCAAAAGAACTTGTCAGAGGTCTCATACCTCTCAACACGGGCATGATCCTGAAATCCCAATTTCAGCTCTTGGAACATCTCATATGTCTTATGGCGTTCAAAACGTCATTGGAGTCCCGATTCTAAGCCGCAAAGTATGGTGCACTAAACTATCAAGTAGTCATCAGGATGTGTTTGTCAGGTGTTCACAACATCCACAGACGACGTTGTAGGGGTTTGCACATTGAGCGGTGCATCAAAGACGTAAGCCTTCTGTGTAGCAGTGAGGACACTCCTCGGACTACGGACCCTGTCCGCATCATTGCTTACCATATCTTTCAACTTAGTCTTTCTCTAGGAGCGTATTGAAACAGGTAACTACAACGTGAGCTATTTATCTACAACATATTTGCAAAGACAATTTAGACTATGTTCATGATAATTAAGTTCATCTAATCAAATTATTTAATGAACTCCCACTTAGATAGACATCCCTCTAGTCATCTAAGTGATACATGATCCGAGTCAACTAGGCCGTGTCCGATCATCATGTGAGACGGACTAGTCATCATCGGTGAACATCTTCATGTTGATCGTATCTTCTATACGACTCATGTTCGACCTTTCGGTCTTCCGTGTTCCGAGGCCATGTCTGTACATGCTAGGCTCGTCAAGTCAACCTAAGTGTATTGCGTGTGTAAATCTGGCTTACACCCGTTGTATTCGAACGTTAGAATCTATCACACCCGATCATCACGTGATGCTTCGAAACAACGAACCTTCGCAACGGTGCACAGTTAGGGGGAACACTTTCTTGAAATTATTGTGAGGGATCATCTTATTTAAGCTACCGTCGTTCTAAGCAAATAAGATGTAAAACATGATAAACATCACATGCAATCAAATAGTGACATGATATGGCCAATATCATTTTGCTCCTTTTGATCTCCATCTTCGGGGCGCCATGATCATCATCATCACCGGCATGACACCATGATCTCCATCATCATGATCTCCATCATCGTGTCTTCATGAAGTCGTCTCATCAACTATTACTTCTACTACTATGGCTAATGGTTTAGCAATAAAGTAAAGTAATTACATGATGTTTAAGTTGACACGCAGGTCATCAATAAATTAAGACAACTCCTATGGCTCCTGCCGGTTATCATACTCATCGACATGCAAGTTGTGATTCCTATTACAAGAACATGATCAATCTCATACATCACATATATCATTCATCACATCCTTTTGGCCATATCACATCACAAGGCATATGCTGCAAAAACAGGTTAGACGTCCTCTAATTGTTGTTGCAAATTTTTACGTGGCTGCTATAGGTTTCTAGCAAGAACATTTCTTACCTACGCCAAAACCACAACGTGATATGCCAATTTCTATTTACCCTTCATAAGGACCCTTTTCATCGAATCCGATCCGACTAAAGTGGGAGAGACAGACACCCGCTAGCCACCTTATGCAACTAGTGCATGTCTATCGGGATGGAACCAGTCTCACATAAGAGTACGTGTAAGGTCGGTCCGAGCCGCTTCATTCGACGATGCCGCCGAATCAAGATAAGACAAGTAACGGTAAGTAAATTGACAAAATCATCGCCCACAACTACTTTGTGTTCTACTCATGCATAGAATCTACATATAGACCTAACTCTAATACCGCTGTTGGGGATCGTAGCAGAAATTTAAAATTTTCTATGCATCACCAAGATCAATCTATGGAGTAATCTAGCAACGAGGGAAGGGGAGTGCATCTACATACCCTTGTAGATCGCTAAGCGGAAGCGTTGCAAGAACGCCGATGAAGGAGTCGTACTCGCAGCGATTCAGATCGCGGTTGATTCCGATCTAAGCGTCGAACAACGGCGCCTCGGCGTTCAACACACGTGCAGCCCGGTGACGTCTCCCATGCCTTGATCCAGCAAGGGGAGAAGGAGAGGTTGGGGAAGACTCCATCCAGCAGCAGCACGACGGCGTGGTGGTGAAGGAGGAGCGTGGCAATCCTGCAGGGCTTCGCCAAGCACCGCGGGAGAGGAGGACTTGGGAGAGGGGAGGGCTGCGCCAGAACTTGGGTGCGGCTGTCCTCCCACCCCCCACATATATATATATGGGCAAGGGAGAGGGGCCCCGGCCCCCTCAGATCCAATCTGAGGAGGGGGCGGCGGCCATGGGGGTTGCCTTGCCCCCCAAGGCAAGGAGGGGGGGCGCCCCCCCTTTAGGGTTCCCCCAAACCCTAGGCGCATGGGCCCTAAGGGGGGAGGCGCCCAGCCCACTAAGGGGATGGTCCCTCTCCACACACAACCCATAGGGCCCTCCGGGGCAGGTGGAACCTCCCGGTGGACCCCCGGAACCCCTTCGGTGGTCCCGGTACAATACCGGTAACCCCCCGAATTATTCCGGTGACCGTATGATGACTTCCCATATATAAATATTTACCTCCGGACCATTCCGGAACTCCTCGTGACGTCCGGGATCTCATCCGGGACTCCGAACAACATTCAGTAACCACGTACATCTATTCCCTATAACCCTAGCGTCATCGAACCTTAAGTGTGTAGACCCTACGGGCTCGGGAGTCATGCAGACATGGCCGAGACAACTCTCCGGTCAATAACCAATAGCGGGATCTGGATACCCATGTTGGCTCCCACATGCTCCACGATGATCTCATCGGATGAACCACGATGTCAAGGATTCAATCAATCCCGTATACAATTCCCTTTGTCTATCAGTACAATACTTGCTCGAGATTCGATCGTCGGTATCCCGATACCTTGTTCAATCTCGTTACCGACAAGTCTCTTTACTCGTTCCGTAACACATCATCCCGTGATCAACTCCTTGGTCACATTGTGCACATTATGATGATGTCCTACCGAGTGGGCCCAGAGATACCTCTCTGTTACACGGAGTGACAAATCCCAGTCTCGATTCGTGCCAACCCAACAGACACTTTCGGAGATACCCGTAGTGCACCTTTATAGCCACCCAGTTACGTTGTGACGTTTGGTACACCCAAAGCACTCCTACGGTATCCGGGAGTTACACAATCTCATGGTCTAAGGAAATGATACTTGACATTAGAAAAGCTTTAGCATACGAACTACACGATCTTGTGCTAGGCTTAGGATTGGGTCTTGTCCATCACATCATTCTCCTAATGATGTGATCCCGTTATCAATGACATCCAATGTCCATGGTCAGGAAACCGTAACCATCTATTGATTAACGAGCTAGTCAACTAGAGGCTTACTAGGGACATGGTGTTGTCTATGTATCCACACATGTATCTGAGTTTCCTATCAATACAATTCTAGCATGGATAATAAGCGATTATCGTGAACAATGAAATATAACAATAACTAATTTATTATTGCCTCTAGGGCATATTTCCAACATCTCCACATTGTGCTGATCCCTGGCCGCTGCATCCACCTCCGCGGCCATCAACGTTGCCAAAGCGTCGAACAAATCGGACAGGACTTGGGCTGGAGGCAGCGCCGAGCTTCCTGCCCCTGTTGGTGTGGCCGTTGTTGAACCGGAGAGTATTGTTGCAGTGGCGGATGAAATGAGGCGCTGATTGCGTGCCGGCCATGAAGATGGCGGCTCGGTTTGGCAGATCAAGGGAATCCGGAATACTGTCGCCCTTGGATCCTCCATCAATCCGGCCGTCCTGCAACTGGTAAAGCGATTCAGTCTCTCCCAAAGACTCATCATCAGAACAGACCATGGTCTCTCCATCGGACACCGGTCCATCCTCGTATCTCGCCCCATGGACGACACCTATGAAAACACGCTTTGCCACAGGCTGAACCGGCGAAGAACTTGCACGCCGAGCTGTTTCGATGATGTCGGTGCAGATGCCCGGCTCAGGGGCCGGTTCGCCGATCTTGCCGATGAAGACGTGAATCCCACCAAAGGGGACCCGGTACCCGTATTCGATTGAATCGGCCTCGGGACCCCATCCTGCGTTGTCGATGTAGAGCTTGCCGCGACGACTCTTCATCATCCGGCCCACAGCGTATCCCTTAAGTCTATCAAAGCTGCCCTTCAAGAACTCAAAACCATCGTGCGATAGCCCCACGGTGGGCGCCAACTGTCGTGGGTTTGTCACGGCAGATGTCCTTGTGAAAGGACTTAGTCGTGGAGCCATCGCTACGGGTTAGCTTTAAACCAGACAAGGGGACACGGAGAGTTTTATACTAGTTCGGCCCCTTCAAAGAAGGTAAAAGCCTACATCTAGTTGTGATTGGTATTGCTAGGGTTTCGAAGGCCAGGGAGTGAATCCACTTTGTCTGGCTCTTGAGTTGTTGTCTGTCCCTAAACCGCTGCCGGGTCGTCCCTTTATATACATAGGTTGACGCCCGCCGGGCTACAGAGTCCCGAAGCCGGATCATAAACGTATCCGGTTCGGTCTCTATCCTTCCTATCTTACAATACAAGTTACATGACTAGGTCGGTTTACATTTACAGGCATTAACCCGCCTTTGGGCCTTGGGCCTCCGTGACACGCCATCATCCTTGCATCTTCATGGGCTTCTAATCTTTAAGGAGTCAACCCGGCTACATAAGGCCGGTTTACCTCCAGTAGTAATATCCCCAACAGTTCTAAAAAGTTGGATCATGAGATTCAACTTTTATATAACAAGCAATTTATATAGCAAATTTCACACTCTATTCTTTCCCATATCTTTTCTTAATGTCCCGTAACTCCATCCATATAGTTTATATAACAAGTAATTTGCAAAAAAATAGTTCAAACCCTCAGATCATCACACTCTGTATAGGCAACAACAACTACCAGATGTACGACACACTCTGTTCTACTAAATATGTCACGCATGGCTGGTATTCCAAAAGAGAGCAGTCACATGTGGAGAAGAGTCTCACTCAAGTAGGAGGTCATCATGTTGTGTTCTGTTTCTGGCCATCAGTCTCAAGGATTCATGTCCAGACTCCAAATTCCACTTTCTTGTGTATGCACAAAGGACAACTAATTGGACTCTGCATCTATAGTTTTCTGCTTCAACAGGTTAACAAGATTCATGTCCAGAATCCAAGTCACAGCTTTCTTGCTTATGTAGAAAGAGGTAAAGACAGTAATGCTCCATTGCCTTCTAGATTTATTACATTTAAAAGCTAGATGGTACAGCCAGTTCCTAGAGGTCAAATAAATTCTATGCAAATAGTGCCCTGTAACCAGTATACACACACATTCAGACAAAAAGAAAAACATGGACATAAAAATTGTTGCACCCATGATTTCTATTGTATTTGCAACATCCATCCATTTATCTCTGTATATCCATGAAATCAAGAGTCATCGTCAAAATGTTTGTCCGTTCAGCAAGCGCGCAGTTACTACAACGCTTCTATTGCCCACCCCTACTTAAATGTTTTGAAGAGGTTATGTCATAGGTGGTTCAGGTATGGTCTTTTAATACGTTAATAAGTCATTTCTTGATAAGTTGATGCTTCCATGGTATGTCCTGTGCACAATGGGTTATTAGAAGACAAATATATCAAAACGAAGTGAGTATTAACCACACAAACACACACAATTTTGATATGAATAAATATGTGTGCACTAACACAACAATCACAAAGGATTAGCATATAGCTTATCAGACAAAAAAGGACAGTCTTTATAACACCAAGTCACAACAAAAGAAATATACTCTCCACAGAACAAAGAATTAACAAGGGAATATCAATTTTAAAGAAACACCAAAATCCATTGAAACTATCGAACAACAGGAAGCATAATAAGAATTGCAGAAACCACTTTGGACCTTTTACACAAACTGAAGGTAGCATTGTAGGTACTAATTAACCCTGGGCATATAATAACATGTAGTCAAATAGCTGAATCAAGGAAATTTGATAGTAAGAAAAGAAATGGGAGCGTTCTACAACCATAGCTACAGTGTACATAACAAAAGTTAGCTGCTTGGGGGGGGGGAATGGATGCACCTTGGATCCACCTGATATTAGTAGTTGTCGCTAGTCATATTTCTCCGTTGAAATTGGTGGGGGCATATAAGTACGTAGCTTCCCGTTGAAACCAGCTGCCCCTAGGAGAGAAAGTGTAGATAGATTAGAATGGGGTGGGTTTGAGGCACAAGTGAGAAGCAAGGAAAAAGGAAAGGGGAGGAGGACCCATACCTGGTTCTCTGACTGCTGCTGCCCATGGTCGAAGGAGAGGGAGCGGAGGGGGAATAAACACTGATAGCCTCTTATCCCCACAATATATTTTCTCCTGCAATTTTTAGTGGTTCAGATGCATGAAGGCATATATGCAGCGGCAAGAACAATGAAATAAGAGAAAATGACCTCACATTAGTTGATCCAAAGAACACATAGAAAGTATATATTTTTTACGTGCCTTGTAAATCGGTAAGTCATCGATGATTGATCTTCTTATAGAGAGCTATGTGTCCACCTCGAGAGTTGATTCAGTTGGAAAATAAAATGAATCAAACAACTCAAAAAATGAAATGTAAAGAGATGGTACTGATGACTGTATACATTGCCGAAGTTGCAGAGGTACAACTACTGGGCTGCTCTCATCAGGCCATCCAAACCCTACCCATGAAATATATGAATGAATTAGAGAAAGGAATAAGAATACACACTCAGTGTCGGTGACGGCTGAAGGCTGAGCTCATGGTGCGGAGGTGCAGCGGTAGTAAAACTGAAACATTCATCAAGCAAATGCTGACTGCCATATGACACAACCAGCAAGGTAAGAAATTTGTTCATGGAGGAGCTCAACCTTGTCGATCTGGTTGTGTGGATGCTGGATGTAGAAAGAGAGCATCCCTGCTCTTCTTGAGGGGTTGAGCTGGCCTTGGTTGGGAGATGGAGGCTGGTGTGGAGTCGGCGGCACCAGCAGCGACCTCGGCATATGCAGTTGACGAGGAGGGCTGCCGGTCCTTCTGGAGCTGACGACGCCTCCTTCCTCTCACCCTTGGCCTCCCGCGGCGGAGGAGGCGCCAATGACTACAGCGACCTCGTCCGGGTTCATCTCGTCCTCCCGTGATTTCCTCGCGACAAGAAATCTCAGCGCCGGTCTGAATTTTCTGTCAGCATGGCAAGCACCCTAGGCAAATTAACAACCACTCAGGGTTCTAACACAAGAAAGCATTTATACACTGTATGGCTGCCTTCTGTTTGGGGATTATAACATTATAAGATCATAATATGTTCCTCCAAGGGAGTCAGATAAAGCAATTTCTTCTCAAATCCATTGCTAAGGATATATAAATATTACCCTCAAATTACACCAAAAAAGTGATCAAGCTCATCACCAATTTGACCACTCAATCCAATAGTAAGCCTCAGCACAACAAACACTCGCCAAGGGTCAACATCCCTACTCCTATGAACTTGCAGCATTAAAATAAATAGTCATTTCGAACCTACTTTTTGCACAATCAAGAAATCTGACAATAAGCTGTGAACTGCCACAGGATTACCAACACGGAACCATGGACAAATTTCAACAGCAAGGCTATAGACCCGACGTTGTAGGTGGATGAAAGGGTAAACCGTAGGGGAATGAACGAGGCGTGAATGGAGGGGGACGAGAGGGGCGAACCTCGCGGCTGGAGGAGCAGAGTGCGGTAGAGGCGGAGGGGGAGGCGACGTACCTGTCCAAGCCGTCGCCGTCGTCCTCGGCGCCGGGGACCGAGCCGCCGCCGCTGCCGCCGGAGACGGCAGATGAGGAGCTCCCTGTCGCGGTCGCGGGGCCTTGGCGTTGCCCATCATCAGGGGCTCGGGCTCCGCGCGCTGTGACGCCGGCGATGTCGCCCTTCCATGCCTCGTACCCTCCCAGATCAGGGCCCGAAGCAGCCACTCCCGCCTCCACGGTCTCGCGCCTGAGCGGCGCCTCTTCGCAGCTCGACGCCGCCGCTACTGCTCCTTTTCGCCTCTTTGCAGGTCGACGCCACCACCGCTTCTCTTCTCCTGCCACCGCCCGCCAACGCCGCATCCGCCGCTCCCCGCCTCGATCCAACCGACCCCGCATCTTCCGCTCCCCTACCTCGAGCCAGCAGCCGCCATGGAGCCATGGATCCTACGCAGGAGGAGAAGAAACGCGAAGGGGAGGGGCGGCACGGTGGTGGTGGCGAGCACGAAGAAGGGGACGCGGGGCGAGGAGAGGAGGGACGAGAGATTGGGCTAGGGTTTTCACCGCGCAACGTGGGGCTCGAGGAGAGGAGGGACGAGGGATCGGGCTTTTCACCGTGCACAGCACACGGTCCACCCCTTTTTTCACCCAAACTCAGTCAGCAAAGCACACTGCAACGTGGTCCCACCTAGATGGCTGGCCCAGCCGTCATTCACCGAACTGGAAAGACACGATGTGAAGCAAAACAGACGGTTGGATGTTTGACAGCCAGTTGAAAAGGACCAAAAACTTTACACGTAGGTAAAACGAACGAGGCAGATCGTTGCGCGCGAGGGATGGCGCTGGATCAGCGGGTACTCTAGGAGGCTTTATATGTTAGATTATCATTAGTTACTACTTGTACTGATACAACGTTCTTTACTACATAGTTCTATCCAAATTCCCTTCTCTTGTACCTCCACATTTTTGTAGTATTATCATTAGTTACTACTTGTACTGATACAACGTTCTTTACTACATAGTTCTATCCAAATTCCCTTCTCTTCTACCTCCATATTTTTATAGTATTATCATTAGTTACTACTCCCTCCGGTCCTTTTTACTCTGTGTTTTAGATTTGTCCGAAGCCAAACTTTGCTAAATTTGACCAAATTTATGTTAGAAAATATTAACATCTATAATACCTAATAAAATATAATATGAAAATATATTCCAAGATGGATCTAATGATTTTCGTGTTGTTATGTGAATGTTAATAATTTTTTGTATATACTTGGTCAAACTTTGAAGAGTTTGACTTCAGACAAACCTAATATGCAAAGTAAAAAGGACTGGAGGGAGTACTTGTACTTGTACATTCTTTCGCTTGAAGTTTCACCTTACTATCTTACTAACCTTTCTTATATACATGTCATAGCTTATATTCAACTAAATAAAAAACAAAGACATATTATGAGGAGCATTGATACTACATATGGCACAACAGGAACCTAGAAAGACATTGGCCATGAAATTAAGTTTATTAAGCGTATTCAGTGGTTTCTAAAGGAATATGAATTCAAATTCCCGATTGTCCATACGCCCCACTGCCGCACACTTTGACGAAGTCTGGCATTAAGAAAATAAAATTTGTTGGCAATACTTTTATGGTTGAATACTCTTTAAATGCTAAGTATGATTGGACTAGACATGGTAAACTTTATGATTCAAGTGATGAAGATGTTGAATTTGATGATGAAGAAAAGTTAATGGCTCCTCTTATGATGAGTGGGCAGCTAAATATCCTAGGGAGGAAATTACCTTAGATGATGCGAGGTGTAGTATATTGCGGCGGCCATGGCAGCATGCTAGGGTATCTGGTTGGCTCATCTCTCAATGATCTACTGAATCGAGACGCCTCCCCGATGACACTCTCCATCGACAACAAGTCCGCATTTACCCTGGATTTATTTCAGGATTTTCGACGATGCGCGTTCAGTGGGAGGGGACGTTCCCGTCGACTACGAGGCACCTACGATGACTTCGTAAAATCTCGAGATGATATGCCGGCTCAGTTTCTCGAAGGTGCTCATAGAGATGGTGTGCTTGTGTGCATTCATATGGGTGAGTGCATGCACGTTTATATGAGCGCTTACATCTGTACCCGTGTTTAAAAAACAAGTCCACCATCTCGCTCTGCAAGAACCTAGTGCTCCATGACCGCATCGAACACACCAACAAGCGCTGCCACTTCATCCACAAGCGTTGAGAAGGGCACGGTGGCCGTGTTTCATCAAAACAGGCGAGCGGAGGGCGAACATCCTGACAAAGGCCCTCGGTCGTGTTCAACCCTGCCACGGCACGCAGCCAAATAAAGTCCTGCACAAGCTCGATCGTGGGATGACGCGGTCAGTAGTGGGGCGCGATGCACGGCACGTTTTCTTCCAACAGAAAAAAGAGGAGAAGAAAGAACAAAAACGCTGCAACGTACGCAGCACAAAATCTTCAGTTTGAGTTACAGATGAGACCCAGTAAACTTCATCCATGCTTTGATTGCTAGTTTGAGTTTCACATCATCATCTCAATCCCAAAACCATATGTATATACATATACCAGTAGCAGCCAGCAGCTACGAAGGCGAGAACAACCTAGGCGAGCACCGCGGCGGCTTGCTTGTCGACCATGCTCCTGGCGAAGGCGTAGCGGAACCTGGGGTTGTACGGGAGCCACTCGAAGGCCTGCGACGCCCTGCGCCGGCCGCCGGCTCCTGCTGCTGCGGCGGCGCACCGCTGGATGGCCTCCTGCGCGGCCCGGCCGTCCAAGTTGTCGCGCGCCCACGCGAGGACGCCGTCGCCGGCGGGGAGGCCGGCCTCCTTGGCGTACCGCTCCACGAGGCGCGGCAGGAACACCTTCCTCGACTTGCGCACCACCACGCCGGCCTGCAGGAACTCCCGCTTCGCCCGCTCCAGCTCCTCCGTCACGTTCTTCGCCGTGTACACCTTGAGCTGCAGCGCAACGCAACGCCGGAGCTCAGCTCAGCCCAGGCCTCGAGGAGATCAGTCTAAGTATGATGGCGGCGTCAGGGCGTACGTACGTACCGTGGGGTCGGAGGAGGCACCGGTGCACAGCGCGAACAGGGCCTGAGGCTGGCAGTCCGGCAGGCCGAACTTGAGCTGGACCAGCTGCTTCTCGTCCGCGCATCTCTTCCGCATCGCCGTCGACAGTATTGATTCAAACCACTGCGGGTAAAATTTGATCAGACATCACTTCTCCAGAAATCAGGTTTCCCTCCCTGTGCTAATTTGACTACTCCTAGAGTGTTATCCAGTGTTCTTGGTTAGTTTTTTTTTTTCTCAATTCATGAACAGTTACGGAACTAAATTTAGGGCCTTGGTTCAGAAGTACTGAGTTCTTCAAGCATAAACAGTTTGCTTCCTAGAAAGGATCCTAAATGTAGAATTTAAAAATTGATTTTTGATGTTCTATCTGAAGCCGTCTACATTACATGAATTATCTGAATTTATATTCAAACTTAGGCATGAGATGGAATGTCGTACTTAGACCAGTTAGAGCAGCCCTCAGCGTGCTAATTTGATTACTATAGGGTGTTATACTTCTTTGGTTTGTTTCAGCGAATTTGATGAATAGTTTACCAAACTGAATTTTAGGGTCTTAAATTTTATTTGAAGCTGTCAGCTTTACATGAACAATCTGAATTTAAATTCAGGATTTGGCATGAGATCACAAATCATACGTACACGACCAATCCGCGGGGATCTGCAGCACAGCAAGGAGTGTTCAATGGAGTTGGCTGTCACGGCATATCCACCAACATTGTAGGCAGCCTGCAATATGTGAGTTATTTATTAGCCACATCATTATGAACTCCAGCACAGGGACAACTGTAACTAAAATATCCTTTTCACCTTGTGAAATAGAGCCATTCTTTTCAGAGAGCTGTTTGGAATTCCATATGCTAGATATGCCTGCAAAGCAATTACACGTGGGATGACACACTGGCAAAATCACAAAAAATTAAAGAACAAGAAAACAGAGAAACCAGTGTAGAGTTTTCGGCAATTACATGCATGACAAGAGAATTGTACACGTTGATCCAAAAGGCCAGTTTGATACTGGTTTCTGACATACTCAGATCAACCCTTTCAAGCTGCTCCACAAGCAACCTAAGCTCAAAGCAACGCCACGGAATTTTTGTTATACAATTATTGGAAAATAAATTACTCTCCAGGATGTAAAGCACGATTATCATCATTTTTCCAACAAACCTGTAGTGGGTAATTGCACAGGAGACATCTGGCGTCTGATTCTTTTCGACTGTGATTGAACATACTTCGACAATGCTTTTGTTACTTGATGGATTAGTCTCCTCGCCGTTACCCCTCCGAGGAAGAATGACACTTGTTGATGATCTTGACAAGAACGGCGAGCGAACCTTTTCAGGCTTTTCTGGTGACTCCGTGCGCAGAAGACAGTATATGGAGGCCATGCATCTAACCATTTCTTCAGATATCTTGCTTGGACATTGGTAGAGATGATCTTTCAGAGTACGTGCCAAAGAACTACTCCCTGAATAAGGCAGCTATTTGTAAAGAAAAAAAAAGGCAAAACAAAGGAAAAAACAGCAGTTAAAATAAGTTCAATATGTGCATTTTCTGCTTGAAAGTACTGCATTAATCACAGCATCTCCTGATTTAAATTCAGCGGGTTCAGACGTACAAAATTGGGACAAAATGCATGCTCCTGAAAGTACAACAATGCAGAGAATTTGCATTCGAGTATAAAAAGGGCATACATCTGTTTGTAAATATTAGCAAAGGGAGTAATACATACAAAAATTTAATAGAGTAGAATACAGTACATTTAATTTTTGTATGTATTTAAAGAAACTATATTTTCTTTTGTATGTTTTACCTTCCTTGGATCTGATGCAAGGGAGGTAGGACGGACATCCAACGTTTCGCTCGAGAAAGATTCATGCTTGATCTTGGTCTTGAGCATGTTCTTCGTCCTACCCGACTCCGACACTGATGTCATGATATGGAAAGGTTGGAGAGGCAGCTTCTTAGATGAGCAAAATGCACTTGATATTATGCTCGATTGTCGTCGTCTCGTCCTTGAACTTATGCTCTTGGCATGAGCCGGGGATGAAATACCGGAACTCTGCCCTGATGATGGCCCAGATACGCACTGATCAAATATACTTCTGTAGAGTGAGAGGACGTGCTGCTCGCGGTTCGCGATTTCCTCTTCGAGCAATTCAATCTCTGCTATCAGTTCCTTTGTCTGCAGGAATAGCAACAAGAGTCACACTCATCAGCGCACAATTGAAATTGTACTCATTTTGTGCCAGCCATCTGAAATTGCACTTTTTTTCTGCGAATATCTGAAAACTGTGCTTGGAACAGCATGGAGTGTGAGGTGACACTTTCCCCTGTGTGCTATCTTCACCCGGCAATTGCACCGCTTCTATTCACTAAAATACTAAAATTACACTAGCCTGACGATTGGAAGTAAAATAAAAATCATGGATGGAAATGTAAACAGTTTTTTGGAGGAATTTTGTCGTTGTCATTGTGCAGTAGAAACTGTAGGAGATGAACGGTACCTGAGCTGGAAAGTGCCGATGACCAGGAGACAGGGTGCTGGAAGCCCGGCCGATCGCCCGGTCAAGCATGATCCGGATGGACCTCTCCTGATGCAGATGCAGCTGCAGCTGCGAGACCTGCCACGATCCAGCAATTGCCAACACCAATTACTCAGACGCAAAAAAGAAGCCATGGTGCACCATAGCGTCAGGAGAACAGTGGCTAATTGTTCTTTTTGTACTCACGTCATTCTCCAGCGAGACGCGGTGGTTCGGCGACGCCGTGGCCGCGCTCGTCCGTTGATCCCTCGGCGGTGCCCGGAGAACCGAAGAACCATCCGTTGAGCAAGAAGACTTCCTCGGGTCCGGCGGGTTCTGCCATGGAATTTTCACAGAATCCGATCAGTAATTTGCACATGTGCTTGCTTGATCAGTAATCTCCGCTCATGAAAGCATCACCTGTGCTTGGTTGAAGCGTTGCTCCATGGTGGCATGCTTGCAAGTCTCCAGGTTCCTGCCCGAAGAAGCACTGGACAATGGACACAGACAGAAAAAGAGAACCAGGTTTGAGATGAGCGGCAAGCAAAACCAAGGCGGAGAAAAACCCGGCAAAGGCGCGGCAGAGACCTCTTGGATCGCCGGTGATGCGGCGCAGCAGCGGTGGCGGCGGCCGCGGCCTTGGGCGCCGACGCCGCCTCGGGAGCCTCGCCGCCGACCTTGCCCGGTCCTTGCGCTCCGTTCACGGCCTGCTCCACGTTCCCTTGTTGGGCTGCCGCCATGCCAGCGCCACCAACCTAGCTGCTACATGGCAACAGTCCAGAAGGGTGCCGCATGAGCATTATATGAGCAGGGTCCGGGCGGGCGGATTGATCTCGTGGCGCAGGGAGCAAAGAGCATCCCGCGCACAGGGCCGTGCCCACTCCCTGGGCCGCGCTGCGACGCCGGCGGTTTAATACGGCGTGGCACGCGGTAGTAAACCGCTGCTGCCGCGGCAGCGAAGTCGCAGAGGAAGAGGAAGAGCGGGTCGGCGACGGAGAGCGACAGGGAGAGTTGGAGACCGGAGACGGATGGCGGGGGGAAGTGGGAGGAGGAGTAACTGCGCGGAAGCGAATGAGTTGGTGAGCCGCGTTAATGCACTGACGCGCGCACTGCGGCGGAGTAAATGGCACGAGCATGCAAGAACTCGCCATGCCGTGACATGGCTTCGACTCCGCGATGTCTCTCGCCGGCCCTACGTGATTGCCGAAGTCGCAGTAAGTCGTACCGCTGGCCACCCGCTCCAAAGTTTTTACTGTATAAACTTTCCGAGCGAGTGGCTCTGCTCCTAACATGCTCGTGATATTCTACTCCAAGGAAGAAAAAAGAGTAGAATTGTAGAAGAAGCTGCACGCTGCAGCTCCAAGTCAGAGAAACGCCGCCACGACTACTCCAAGTCTCCGACGATCAACAGGGCGCAGCACAGGAGTGCTTACGTGAGAAACTGTTGCATGACGACCCGTCAGAGAAACTGTTGCCGGTGCTACAGTTGTAGACGAACCTCGGCAGCGGATCGACCTTCATGGCTACGGCTACGAGATATGTGATTCCTTCCCTGGCTGCTGGCCTAGTACTACGTGCCCCTACCGGTATGCGTGTTCTCTCCTCCCCCACGGCATTGACCTGAGCTACCTACCGGCGATCGCATGCATGCAGCATGTCACGAGGTAGGCAGGCGACAGGCATGAATGCGGGCGTTCAATGGCCCCTGTACCAGCGTCTAGCGCTAGCAGCGCAGTGGGAAAAGCTAGCTTCCGTCGACAAGGGAACCCGACGACGAGCCGGGTGTACGACTTACGACACCCCGGCGTAATGATCCACCAGCCATCTGAAACCGAGACCAACCGCATGTACAATGTACTCTACTCTACGCGGCCAGAGCCAGGGAGAGCGAGCTAGTGGTAGTGGGAGGAGAAGGCCCGGCCATGTGGTTGGAGGGGGAGGAGGAGTAATGGCCGATCGCCGGCAGCGTCGTCAGGGTTGGGGCTTACTAATTCAGAGGGCACGCGCGTACGAGTGGCACAGTGGAGTGAGGTCATGCATTGATTTTGATTGATTCTTGGGGTGTTGGATTACATGGCGGGCAGGGCTTGGGTTGTCGCGTTCATTCACCGATGATCCTCGCGTTCATTCGCCGGTGGCGAGCAGTAACGTATCGTCCTCTCTTCCTTGTCCAGGTTCAGCTGGCGGCAATGTAGTAGAGCGCTGCGCCGTCATACTCCTTCATGGGCCGCGCTGCCCGGCTCTTAGGGCCCAACTAGCCAAGAGGGGATTAGGGCCTCCAGCTCGCTCAACACACGCACGGTCCTCTCTCTCTCTCTCTCTCTCTCTCTCTCTCTCTCTCTCTCCATCGACCTCGACCTGCCCGACCCCCGGGGAGCCAGGGTTCGCGCCGCCGGCCGCCCACCCCGCCCACTCCGCCGCCCCATCCCGTCTGGCTCGCCGGCCCCCGCGTCATCCTGCCTCGCCGGCCGC
Source organism: Triticum urartu (assembly GCF_056163025.1). Taxonomy (NCBI): domain Eukaryota; kingdom Viridiplantae; phylum Streptophyta; class Magnoliopsida; order Poales; family Poaceae; genus Triticum; species Triticum urartu. The sequence goes on along the minus strand of NC_141873.1, from coordinate 390,628,381 downwards.
AGGTGAGCTCGCCTCTGCCTCCCTCTCTGTGTCTCCTCCTCTCCCCCCCTCCCTCTCTCCCCTCCGTCTCTCTGTTCTTTCTTACTGTATGTTTGATGGCTGGTGATGATTAATGGTTCGTAGTTGTATGCTAATTTGATGGCTGCTAGTGAAATACTTGGATGGCAATTTTGTATGGCGTACAAGCTGTATGATTGATGACATCTAGTGAAAAAAAATTGCATGATTGATTGCTTAGTAGTATGACTTTTGTGGTGGTGTAGATTGAATGCCTGCTTAGTAGTAAGAATTTTCGTGTAGATTTAAATGTTCGCACATGGATGTTGCCGATGGATGGAGAAAGTGAAGGCACCGAGAGCAATTTGGGATATTTGCAAATCACTTTCGTGTTTGTGTTCGACATGAAACTTTGCAAAACAAAAGCATTAGCAATTCAGTACATAGTTCCAGCCTAGGGGCACTACAGACATTTCACCACACAATACATACAACGATCTCAGAGTAGAACTGGCGGCTGATCCTGTGGGCAGTTTCCCAGAATCATATTCTGGAGAATCATGAGCCGAAAAGAACTGGCTTGGTGTGTTTCAGAGCGCAGTTAAAGCTCCACCACTGCCGCCGCCGCCGCCCCTCGCAGTCGCCGCTGACCGTTCTGCAGGGACGAAGCCGCACAGTGCCGTGTGTTGTAACCACACCCCCATCAACGGCATCTGATAGGTACTTGCCCATCGGTTTTTCCCATCTTTGTTTTTTCTACAGCAGGGCAGACGATTGGTCTCCCCGTTAGTTTCTGGTCATCGAGCTCTCTCTGTCGTACTCGCCTCCCGGACCCCTTCCACCGATTAACTACTGCACTGGGGTATATCAGAGGGCAAAGTTTCGAGCCCGGCCCCCCTCCATGCCGCTACCCGCCCAAATCGATTAGCCTACACGCGCACACTGCTGCTCCCTCCGTGGGCACAAGGCAAGGTACGAGAACGAGCCACTCCTCTGTTTCAGGCCTCTGCTCATGAACTGATATGTTGTGTAAAATATAGCTATATGCATTGATGGCCACAGTTAACCAGCCGATTAATGGTCGACTGATTAATTCAGTTAATCAGCAGATTCGCCGATTAATCCCTATTCCCCAACCGATTGAGCAGCTACCAGTTACCGATATCCAAAATATTTGATGAGGACTAGGCTGCTTTCTTTTGTCAATTCATGGCACTAGTACTTCAGGATGTTTTTTCTTAGAACTAGTACTTCAGTATATAAGTGGCGTTGGATCCCACTTGTCCCACAAGTGGCACCCATCAAAAAGAGCCTAAAATGGTGCAAATGGACATCCAGTAAAAATATGTGCCGCAAATGGACAGCCCACCAACGCACCAAAACACTTGACGCTCACATGCCCTAGGCGCCGCCGCAGCCGTCTCCACCTGCACCGCTTCCCCCTGCCCTCTCAATCCTCTCCGTGCTCCTTCTCCTCTTCTTCCCCCAGCCCCTAGGTAAGCAAAGATTCCCCCGCCCTCCACCCTCTGAATTCTTTTGTCTCCACTACTGATTACATTATCCACTAATGTGTTCTCCCCGCGCCCGCCTTCTTCGCAAGTGATGAGAATATCATGAAAATTGTACTCTAATGGTCATTTAGTGTAATAACCAGCTCCTGCACTGCTGAAAACCTTGCTAGTACTGCAGATGTTATTGAGTAATTTCAGTTAGCTTGCTCATCTGGGGTCATGGATCTTCTAGTTTTCTACTGTGGTTTGCATGCAGTGTATGGAAGATATCATTAATATCTTATTTTAACAATGAAAGTGATTATTGTAATGGTCATGCCTTTTTTTGGAAAATTTCTGTTGTAGAGAAACTAGTTATTACTATACAAATTCTGTTTAGTAGGCTAGTGTCAATTAGTGTGTGTGCCTGTGACCATGAAGGCATGAAGCTGACGCTGTTTCGAGGAGAATCACAGCTGAGCATGAGCATCAAGTGGCTGATGAGAGCCGTTGCGGGCATCAGGCGTCGTTTAACTGCTAAGCATATTAAGTGGCTGGCGCAAAACCCACATAACTGCCATGCGGCCGACGCGGCTATTGCCCCATTGCCACATTACATCCTGAGTAGTACTCACCCAAGTAATTGTTGCAGTTTATCTCAAATATTGCTTCAAATTTGTCCCAATCTGATTCAGATCACTAGTATCCCCACTTAAGATCTGCCCCTGGTGTCTGATGAGTCGTCATCTTGTAGGAACTACAAATGTGTGGCTTTGTTGTGTGGGACTGCCACTGTGAAGAAAATTAGCTGAAGAATTTTGAGCTCTAAAATAACTTCCTTTCTTGCACAGTGACCTGGAGCTTATGCTACAAGTAATCCATGCTTAGTATTTGTTGAGCATTGAGGGTGCTTGAGATAAAGATGCTGAAGAACATCTTGAGTCAGTCATGGAGGAGGGGAGCGCATGTCCTACGGGAAGGGCATCCAGCTGAAGCAATGTATGCTTGTTCAAGTCAATTTCACAGCGGGCAGGTAATAAAACACATTTTTATTCTCTGCCTGTTATCTGGTGATAATCAACCCTTGAAGCATCTATGTTGTTATAGTGCTTGAATTTTAGCAACTTGGATATGTTGATGAAAATTAGTTGGCATTAGCTACTAGAATTTTTGTTGTGATAACTTAGAAATGCTTGTAATGACAAGATAGCTTGGTAATGCTTATGAATAAACTAGTGTAATCCTGTCTGAAATCTAGACTACTTGCAGTGACTGCATACCTGCATACAGTATGTGATACTGTCTGAAGGCTACAAGTTTCCTGTGGCTGCATGAGCCAAACATTTGTTGTCCTTCTACAATCATTTATATTTCCAGCACAATTTAGATATTAATTAATGAGCTGAGAAATTCACTTACTTGAGACACATCCCACCAAAGATTCGTTCAAAATTTCGAACCTTGGCTCAAAGTTATGTCAAACAGGTCTAGTAAAGCATTTCCAGTCATTCTTACTACCGTATGCATGTCGTCTGATGTATATACTGGCTAAATAATGGCTTTAAGTTTAACAATCTATTGCAACTCTACCTGATTCTGTTTACGGATTACCTTTTTTTTAGATTACAGCGGCATCCACAATTCATTTCATCAATTAGTTACACTGAATACACTGGACAATTCAGTCACTTTCATCTACATCTCATTGTAGAGACACTTGGCAGTGCATTGAAGGAATTTCTTTGTATAACTTGTTGTAATCACCTGGGTATGCAACTGTTTATAAAAGTTTGGTGCTGCCTCAAGAGCTCAAGTCTTGAAGTTGCCTCTGGATTCTTTGGCTGGACTTATGCAGTCAGTTTACAAACATGTATAGGTCTTGTACATTTATAAACCCTGAAATTAGTTGAACAATTCATTTAGCTTACCTTTTTAGACCAAGCGTTTAGCTCTTCAAAAGTTTGTTTACCTGAGATGCAACCTCACCCACAATCTATTCAAATTCTGACCCTGCTTCAGACACTTCAGTCTGTTGATCTATGTTCCACCTTCAATTCAAATTCAAACTCAGTGCAACGGACGCTTCAGTCTGTTGATCTATGTTTCGCTTTCAGCTCCACTCACTAAAAATCTAAAGTAGATAGAAGTAGCTGAGTCGCCGCTCTGACCTCTTGATTCATTCATTGATTCAGGTGTTGAGGTCGGCGAGGAGCTTCTTTGGCGTGGAGGACTTCATGGACGAGGACAACAGCAAGCCCTACACGTACAAGAAGGAGAAGCGGTCCAAGAACCCGCACAAGCACATCTCGTTCAAGCAGCGGACGATCGCGCACATGGAGCCCTTCACCCTGGACGTGTTCATCTCGAAGCGGTTCGTGTCGGCGTCGCTGACCCACCGGTCGACGTGCCGGCAGGTGGCGGTGGCGGGCACCAACTCCAAGGACGTGAAGGCGGCGCTGACGTCGCGGTCGGACGTGCCGGCGTGCCTGTCGGTGGGGCGGTTCCTGGCGGAGCGGGCCAAGGAGGCGGACGTGTACGCGTGCACCTACACGCCCCGGGAGCGGGACCGGTTCGAGGGCAAGATCAGGGCCGTCGTGCAGTCGCTCATCGACAACGGCATCCACGTCAAGCTCTACCTCGACTGATCCTTTCTCTTTTTTTGCTGGTGTGTGTCTGTTGCCGCTCTGCTTTCTACGCCTGCTGCTGAAGAAGAGTGTTGGCTTGGTTGAATGCGCTGTGACTTTTGCGGATGTCCAATGTCTGTTGCAAGAAATTTCGCAGACTTTTCACGGCTTTACCAGGGTAGCTCTTCTCCGTGTGAAGATGTCAACCACACTTGACATTTTGGTGCCTTGTTTTCTACTAGTAGGAGTACCATTTCTGTTGTTAAGATGGTGATGATATGGTTTTCTACAGCCGAAATGGAAGCCTGGGTTTGGTGTGGGCTGGTGCAGCGCCCGCGACGGATTCCCGGCGTGCGCAACGGCTGAGGAGACGCGCTGGTGGTCTCTGCCCACTTTTCCCACGCCTCCGATGGACGAGGGAGGGAGGTGAGGCCCTCTCCCGTCGCAGGCGCCGGTGCTCTTTATCTATCTGCTCCTTTGGTGATGGCAAAAGTGCGGCCGAGTGAAAAGAGGCAGCCAGCGAGCGATTCTGGCCGTCCCACCCTCCTGTATCTATCTGTATCCATCATGAAGGCCTTGTTTGCCTCGCTCACTCATGAAACAGGCGCGAGGCAAACACCATCATTTTCGTCGCCTGCCTGCAGTAGCTCCCCTCGCCGGTTAAAAATCCCGGGCGACTGATGCTGATCATACATTCATACTCGCATGACGAGGAAACGCGTGCCGTTCCTTGAAACTCCTACTAGTTGATACGTACATAGTGTACTACTGTACACAGTGTTTTGTTGGGACATGACCGATCCGTCGCTTCCACCGGACGCAAGCCGAAAAAGGGACGAGACGCTCATCAGCTACTAACTAGTAATAGTACCATACAACACTAGCATACCTCTCACGCATGTGGTAGCACACTTGTTTTGGCGGGAAAAGTTGCATCATGGGTGTTCCCTAAACTGACCAAACAAACCCAAACGTCGATGCCGTTGCGAACAGGTTACGGCGACCGATTCCCTGCTCAGTCTCAGTCTCAGACTCTTGTTAATCAAGCAGGCAACACGATGATTTGGGTCAGCAGGCAAGTGCTGCCCAATCATGGGGCCGGCCGGGCTTTGGGCACGTTGTTAGTGGAGGGTAGAAGAGGGCATGGCCATCGACCGATGATGGCGATAACGCAGGCGCGCGT